>NC_090821.1:65826955-66431775 GCF_000390325.3 Nicotiana tomentosiformis | reverse complement strand
TTATCTCACGCGAACATGTACATAATTACAATGATTTGATTAATTTAGAGCGTACTTGAAACATACTATTGTGTTCATGAATTATTTCTTAAACTAATTTGAAATTGTTGTAAAGTCAAGAGTTATGAAATGGAATTGTGTAGAAGTATGAAATTTAATTACTAGAATTATTTACAAATTGAATTACTTTACTAAGTTATGAAAAGTCTTTGCAATTATTTATTATGGAGGAAATATGAGCTAGCTTATGAATTTTATTACTATGGGCCATAGTACTTAAACTATTTGACCCAAAGATTCCTAAAGGCTCGATCTTTCTAGTTTTATAGTCAGAAAATTACATGACCCATTCTTCCTTAACATCAAAATTATTTCATGGCACATTAACGTTCGTATGGCCCAATTCCCTTTATACGTTAATGCCTTTTACACCTTGATTCACTCTAACATGGATTTTTTCTTCTCTAAAATTATATTAAACAAATAATGACAGTGAAAGATTCATGTCTTACTAATTAATGGAACTAAATCTTCTGTAAAACTAATCCACCTAAAATAGCTAGAAAATTTAAGAAAACTAACGAGAACTGGAAAACTATTATTGTTTATGGATTAAAAGGAAACAAACATGTTCTTGCTAAAACTTTAAACCAACAAAAGAGGACAAACTAATCTATGCCAACTATGAATAGGAAAAGAAACATGCTCAAATAATCAGTAAGTATGAACCATAAAATTTTACTCAAATACACATTATAATAAAACAATCCAAACTTATATATTAATCAAGGATAAAGTAAAAAATGGACCTCGACACGGCTTCTCGCGGACTCGAATGAAATGAAGAAAGGAAATCTGATCGGAATCTGGCTCGTCGGAGACCTCAACGAAAATGGAGAGACAAAGTCAGAACCTTGCTACGTTTATGAGGGTACTTTAGGCTTGAATTTGGGGTATTTTCGGGTCTTAAACGGGGTGATGAATTGATGATTTTTTCGAAAGAAAGAGGAAGAAAGAATGAGACGACTAGAAATTCCCTTAGCATAGAAGAATATTTGTTTTCTCCATTCCCTCCTCTCTTTCCTCTCCCTTTCTTCTCTCCTCTTTTCTCACATTTTTATCTTCTATTTATAGACAAACTTTTCGAATTTTTTCAGATTTATTTTTGAATAAAAAATTTTCACGTGCAGTCCCCAAATCTACGTTATTTGCATAAACGTATTCTTTATTCTTTAAGTTTTACTTACTCAAAGCTTAATTTCTTATACCAATAGTATTGATATTATTAAAATCATGTAGTACATGACTCGGTATACACGTGTCGAGAAACCAGGCGAGTTTGTTTTTGAGTGCTGGTGACTTAGGTCAGTTCTCCATATTTGATGCAGACAAGTGCATTGCATATAGGAAGGGGTATTTCAACTTTTAGCAGTAGTATTGTCTTGTACGTGGTTAGTTAATCTTGGTAACTACTATCAGTTTGCTCAAAAGTTGCACGACCCAATTCTTGCGGAAGGTAACAAAAACTTGTTGGAATTGCATGACATTTATACAAGGTATAACTGTTAGGGATCCGACTTTTTTGAATATTGGATGACAATGAGAGCGTTGTCATGAGCAGCAGGAGTGTTGCTGGGCTAAGGAGCAGTGGTGAAGCCAAAATTTTTTTTAAGGGTGTTCAAATTTGGAAGAAGTAAAAAAATTCACGATAAAGGGTATTCAATATATATTATATACCTTTAAAATATAATATTTTTTTTACCAATATATACAATATAATTTTCCGACAAAGGATGGTCAATTGACCACCCTTACAAGACTCTAGCTAAAATAAACACAAAGCATTCCTCCTAACACTGATACACCCAGCTCATCGTCTGAAGAAATTTGTAACCCGCTTGTTTTTGGAAAAGGTAAAGAAGAAGAAAGAAAGTAAAAATTTCTATTGATTCCTTGGCCAAAAAGCAGTTTTTGAGAATTTTGGTTATTGGCATGAAATTTGAGATGTTTTTTCTTAAAGTAAGATTCGGATATTAATGTATTCCAAAATTCAGAAACGCACTTGAAATGTAAAAGAGATTTCACGGGTAGCCTACTTATGATATCCATAATTATTTCCTCTTGAATATTGTGAGTTCCCATTCTCATATAAAAACAAAATACTCTCACCTTATTAGATGAAGGCCCAAGAACTGACTGTTGCTCTAGAGGAAAAAATATATTAGGGTTGATAGTTGCGTTGATTTATATTTATAATATAATATAACTTTGTCAAAGAACTCAAGTAGAATCTAGTCCTTGTCGAAATAAAATTTGATACCTAAGACGATCGGATTACTATTTACTTCTTTGTTTTATATCACAATTACACGTTATAGTTTACCTATTTGTCAATGGACAAATAAAGTAGTACTCAATTAAATAAACAATCTTCTATCTATATAGAATAGGAGAAGCAAAAGTACTATATTAAGACAAGTGTCTTAATCACAAAAGGCAAAGTGGCATTGTTAACATAAAATAAACTTTTCCAACTATTTTTTTTTAATTTTAAATTTTGAATTAATTGGTTACACTACTAGAATTAATAAATATAGATATCTTATAATTATCTATAAAAAAATGAAAATCTTCTATCTATATCCTATATAGAATAGGAGAAGCAAAAGCACTACTTTAATACAAGTGTCTTAATCACAAAAAGCCAAGTGGCATTGTTTAGACAAAATAAACTACTTTTCTAATAATTTATTTTTGAATTTTAAATTCTGAACTAATTGGTTACACCATTTGAATTAATAAACGTAGATATCTTATAATCTTCTATCTATATCTATATAGAATAGGAGAAGCAAAAGCACTACATTAAGACAAGTGTCTTAACCACAAAAAGTAAAGTGGCATTGTTAAGACAAATTAAACTACTTTTCTAACTAATTATTTTTTGAATTTTAAATTTTGAATTAATTGGTTGTGTACTTGAATTAATAAATATAGACATCTTATAATTATCTATAAAAAATAAAAATACAAAAAAATTATTCTACTCATTCAAACTGAGGAGTAGTTTCAATTTGGGATTTTAAAATTATTTTACAATAAAATTTTTTTTATAAAAAAACTACCAATTCATATGTCAATTTAACAATATTAAGTAATCTATCTATCTATCTATCTATATTCTATCTATATAGAATTGGAGAAGCAAAAGCGCTATATTAAGATAAGTGTCTTAAACACAAAAAGCCAAGTGACATTGTTAAGACAAAATAAACTACTTTTCTAACTAATTTATTTTTGAATTTTAAATTTTGAATTACTTGGTTACACTTTTTGAATTAATAAATATAGATATCTTATAATCTTCTTTCTATATTCTTCTATCTATATAGAATAGGAGAAGCAAAAGCACTACATTAAGACAAGTGTCTTAACCACAAAAAGCAAAATGGCATTGTTAAGACAAAATAAACTACTTTTCTAACTAATTTGTTTTTAAGTTTTAAATTTTAAATTAATTGGTTACACTACTTGAATTAATAAATATAAATATCTTATAATTATCTATAAAAAATGAAAATACAAAAAATATTCTACTCATTCAAATTGGAATTTTAAAATTATTTTAAAATATAAAAACAAAAATAATAAAAATAAAAAACTACCAATTCAAATTAGAGAGTAATTTCTTCCTAATATAGTAGTAGTAGTGTGTGTGTGTGTGTGTATACATATATGGGAGTAGTTATTATACTAAATTGGTAATTTATTAATAATTCATATGTCAATTTAACAATATTAAGTAATGGATAATACAATTAGATAACCAAGAATATATATATATATATATATATATATATATATATATATATATATATATATATATATAAGACTTATAAAAATAATTAGATTTATTATGAGAAAAGTCATACATATACACATAACTAAAATCATAATAAAAAAATAGTCATAAATGAAGAATACTAAAAAAATAAATAAATCAAATAATATCGTACAAATACATATACTAATTAAATTTCTCATGTACGAAAATTTAGTTAATAAATAGAACTCATAATTTCATAATGAAAAAAACAAATATATAAAGAAATTATTAGGATATTATACATAAGATAATATATTATATATAAAACACATTTTATTAATTATTAAAAATATTAGTATATTTTATATAAAAATAATAAAAGGCTTATCTCTTTATGCTTTTGATGGATTAAAAATTATAATTTAGTAAAAAATGATATTATTTAAATTTTTAGTAAATATAAAATGAGAAAACTAATCAAATTTTATAGTAGAAATGAATGTACAAAAAGAGGTGGATAAAGATAATTTTATAATATTTATATTTTGAATTAATTAATAAACAAAATATAAATAAATAACACTCAAGAAAATTATTGATAAATTTAGATAATTGAAGAATTTTAAACAGTATAACATAAATATAAAAATATATTTTTCTAGAATAAGAAAATATATACGTATGTTCTACTAGAAGAGAAGTAATATCAAAATATTAAGCCAATTGACAAATTAATAAAAAAACACATTACAAAATGTATAGTACTAAGTATTTGCTAATTTAATAAAAAATAAATAAGGAATAAATAATTTATTTGATTACTATAATGCTTTGTATCCTTTGATTTTGTATAGATTTTATTATATTTATGTATACTACATTAAATAATAAAATAGTATAACTATTATTTATTAAAATAATATGATATATTAGATCATAATTTTATAAAAGTAATATTCCGTCAAATTATCCGCGCATTGTGCGGGTTCTAGCACTAGTTGTACTAATTAGAAAAGTTACAGTTATTTGATTTTGTAAGTTTCTTCCTTTTTAGTTTTTTCGTTTCGTGATAAATTAAGAAACACAGTATTGCAGGGGTGTTCTACGGTACTCTAGTGCAACTCCAACAACAAGTAACAAGCATACCCAGTATTATCCCACACCGTGGGGTTTGGGGAGGGTAGTGCGTATGCAACCTTACCCCTACCTTGTGAGGACTCCATTGTACGTTAATGTTTAATTTGCTTGACAATATTTGTTTACATTCTCTTACTATTATTTTGCTGATTTATTTAAACAAAAGATATTCATGTATACATGAGATGTGTATCTCATGTGTATCAATCTATCCCTTATGTATCTCATATATATCCATATATACATAAGATATCGCATAAATTTTTATATTCGATTTCAACTACAAATTTTGACTTCAAACCCTCCAATCTTTCTCAAATTTTGTATATTGTCTCATCAAGTGGTGTTCTACGGTACTCTAGTGCAACTCCAACAACAAGCAACAAGCATACCCAGTATTATCCCACACCGTGGGGTCTGGGGAGGGTTGTGTGTACGCAACCTTACCCCTACCTTGTGAGGACTCCATTTGTAGTGAAACTCCATTGTACGTAAATGTTTAATTTGCTTGACAATATTTGTTTACATTCTCTTACTATTATTTTGCTGATTTATTTAAACCAAAGATATTCATGTATACATGAGATGTGTATCCCATGTGTATCAATCTATCCCTTGTGTATCTCATATATATCCATATATACATAAGATATCGCATAAATTTTTAAATTCGATTTCAACTATAAATTTTGACTTCAAACCCTCTAATCTTTCTCAAATTTTGTATATTGTCTCATCAATATGTTTCAACGAATTTCAGTCATACCCAAAAAAAAAAAAAATTGCCTTGGTTTTTGAATGTTTTATATTATTCGTTATGAATTTTGATTCAAAACTAGTCTAAATAATTTTTAATTTTCCTGAAATTTTGTATATTATCTCATCTATGTGTTTTAATTAAATTCTAATCATACTCATCGGAAAAAAAAATCTTTTTTGTCTTAGTTTTTTGAATATTTGATATCCTCCGTAATGAATTTTGACTCCAATCTGAATCATCTCCAGTTTTCCTCAAATTTTATTTTTTTTAACCTCATTTATGTGTTTTCAATGAATTTAAAATACCTTTTGAAAAAAACTATCTTTTTGCCTAGATCTTTTGACTATTTTATATCATTCATAACGAATTTTGACTCCGGAATAGTCTAAATCACATCTAATTTTTTTCAAATTTTATTTTTTACCTCATTTATTTGTTTTCAATTAATTTTAACCATACTCATTAATTTTTATTTTGCCTAAATTTTTTTGAATGTTTTGTGTCATTCGTAATAAATGTTGACTTCAAGCAAATCTAAGTCACCTCTAATTTTTCTCAAATTTTGTATACTACCTCATATATGTGTTTTCAACGGATTCCGACTATATCCATTGAAAAAATTTCTTTTGCATTGATTTTTTAAATGTTATATATCATTGGTAATTTTTATATGGTTATTTTTAGTAGCATGACTTAATGGTTATTTTTAGTAGCATGACTTAATGGCTAGTTATTGGTAAGTAATGTCTATTTGTAACTTATTCTTGTAGTTTTTTTAATCTCTACAACATCTGGTAACCGCTTTGAGCGATCTCATTTAAGACAACTTTAATTTTTAAAAAGTATTTAAAATATAATTAATTTTGACAAAACTCAAACTTTTTATTCTTTTTCAGACATTTGTATATACTTAAAACGTTAAACTCTACCCCAATCTATTGAACTACATTCAAACTTCATATTTGGCGGTGTACAATTAATTTTGAGACGGTTATACTTTAAAAAATTTATAAATTTCACCAATCAAAATTATTTTAATTTATAAATATGACTTTTTTTTCAACTTTAAATAGAGATCTTAAAATGGCGATTTTGTGCACTTCCCAAACTAAAGACCACGACCCATGAGCTGACCCGAATTCAAACCCACGAACCCAAAGCCCGTTCAATTTCTTCAAAACAGCGGAACCCATCTCATATACTCGCCGACACGGCGCGCCATTCCGAATCATCTTTGCGAGGGTTCAGAATTACGATATTTTGGGTCCCTTTGCTTTCAAAGGTTTTGATTTTCCTTTCTATTTATATATTTAGAAGATTTATACTCATTCTTGATTAGTTTGTGTGCATGTAATATTATAGTAGGATTAATTGAATGGTGAATGCATTTCTCTACCACATTCTTGATTAGTATATGTCTGCTTGAATTGTTAGTGTGACTCTTATGATTGAAATGAGATGCAATTCTTTCCCTTTGTGAATTGTGACCTATAGGATTTACTCAGCCGTGATGTGTGGGTTAGGCGCACATTACAAGTTTGACTCTCCTGCAGACAAAAGCATGTCCTTTAAGTAGAGAAGGATAGGGGGGGGGGGGGGGGATTATCCACTGTTTTTCAAACAAAGCACCACTAAACCTCGGGGATTTCTTAGTTATCGAAAAAAAAAAGAAGAGGATTTCTTTGTATCTACACTCTGTTCAGACATGCTAAGATTCTGTGTTGCAATATTCTTGAATGATGTATGCAAATGTCTTACAGGGAATTTGGAGGTGCCAAACTACCCTAATCAACTAAGGAGTTGTGTAATTCACTTATATAACAATAACAACAACAACAATTATGTCTCAATCCCAAACAAGTTGGATTCATTTGCTAGTTATGCGGTGATTATAATGCAATGATTATTTTTGCGGTGATTAGTGATGAAGGGATAGTAATGTAATGCTTAGTGAAGGAATTGTTATACAGTCAGACCTCTCTATAACAACATCTTTATATAACAACACTTCACTATAAAAGCCAAGTTTTTCCGGAACCAAATTTCATGTTCTGTTATAATATATATATTTTCTATAACAACAATTCGCTATAACATCCAAAAATATCTGGAATAAACGAGGCTGTTATAGAGAGGTTTGACTGTACATGAATTACTTACTTTAAAAGGAAATTTTCGTCTTTAAATAGTCAATTCCCGTGTTGCTCATATACATAATCTTATTCTTAAGTTGGGAGGAGGGTAAAGCGGTAGGGCCATACCCTATGGAGTTTTCAACATATGCGCCAACGAGAGTCGGCCAAAAGCCTAAATTTATATGATTAAGTAGATGAAATTTGGTGAATAGTATAAAATGTTATTTTTAGAATCATGATGATATCTATACTAGCTGCGGTATGGTGGACTGGTAGTGTATATCAAAAACAAATGTTTTCTTTTTGCTTAAGTTTGGTGTAACATGGCTGTCGTAAATGTCTCTGTCCCCGATGCCTTGATTGACTTCATTAGCACATTACACAACCTGTAATATATTCCTTTTGTTTGTAACATTCCCGGCATCATCTTATGCTTTTTGCTGGTTTTATTTATTAATACAAAGTAACTCTTTACCGATCAAAAAAAGAACCATGATGATATCTCAAGACACTCTAGAACTAAAAGGAGATGCTTACAAAGGGTAAAAGATAAAGTGTGAATAATCAAAGGAAAGAAAAGTAAAGAATGATAGCATTCCTCTCTAATCTCTTTATACTATGTGCTAGGTTTTGCATCTTACTCTATTTTTCAAATTTTCTTTCAAGGAAACAACTACAATTATATAATCAAAAACTAACAGGACAAGGGGGCAACTACTTGAAAATAAAGTGTGCAACTACTTTACCTTTTTGGTCTCGCTTGCTATAGTGCAGCGTTTCTTGTTTTTTTTCATGATTAGTTGACTACCTGCTTTTATTTTCTAGTCTCATTCATTTTTTTCTTCATCTAGAAATATAAATGGATGGTGTCGCTTCTAATCCAAAGTGCAACATAGTTCCTTTAACATTGTTGCTTCATCCTTTTGTTTACCTTCCTTTTGAATGCTTTAATCTTTTTTCATGCTTGCAATTGATCATGTGACTTGAGAATATCAGAGCTGTAAGAGTTCAATGCCATTAATTTATCAATCAACCTGGTTTGAGAGTTTCTCAGAACATCTATCATATGAGGTCCAAATCAAACTAGTTCTTATCTTTTTACCATGCTTGCCCCAAAAAAGGTTGCTAACATAATACACCAGTGTTCATGGTTGGAAGTTGGTTTATCTCAATCAAAATGGATGAATGATAAGTGTGGTGTACACTTCACCTGAATCTCACATTCTGGTGCAGTGAATTCCATGAAGCGATCTAAGGATCCTTTTGAAGCTGCTTTTGAGGGGCAGGACGACTCACTCCCTGAATCCCCTATTGGCATTGACGAGAATGAAGGCCAAGACCAAGCTGCAGTTGATGTTCATGTTCATGGAGGTGATGATGCTAATACCGGTTCTCGTGACAACCCTTCAGCATCTAGAGCTGCATCAGTCTCTGTTGGTACTACTGGTCCAATTAGCAAGCCCAAAGAGGAAGATGAGGAGGAAGAGGAAGAAAACATGGATGTGCAGTTAGGAAAATTCTCAGCAAGTAGTGATCCTGACAAAATGTCTAAGATGCAGTAAGTTTGTCAATTTATGTTATCAAATTTCTTGATTCTTTTTTGTTTTTAAGGATTTCAGTCATAGAGAATTGTCAGGATTGTATGGTATTATCTTGTTCCGTGATAGCTTCTGTGGCTGGTTGGAGCTGCCTAATAGTCGCTTTGCATACAAGAAAAGCTCCTTTTCATATCATTTGTTTCCTTCCCTCTCGTCTTTCTCCCCTTCCTTGTTTATTTGTTACTCAAACTATTAATTTAACTCTCTTCAGTATGTTGCGTACCCACAGGATATCTGCTCTATGAAAATTCTCAAAAACTATGTATCTATATCCAGAAGGTTGATGCTTCTATTGAGATCTGTGAACAGATAAGACTATAAGATGCATCTTGCTTGATATAATACAGTTAAATACCAATAGAAAATATTAGTAGGTGTTAAATATTAAATTCACATTTTCAAATTAGCTCTATGCAAAAATTTATCCCCCAAAAGGAAAAAAAAGAGTAGCTCTATGTAAAACTTTATGAGGTGCCTCCTACTATAAAAAAAAAATACTTTTCTCCCAGCAAGTCTCTAAGTCTTTCTTGTATGAGCATTGTTAAGTGAGGGCAAAATGGGAAAGTAACTAATGGGAATAGTACATCGCAGCTTTATATATACCTGTTATGTTAAAGTTTTTCTTTTAAACCTCCTTGTTATGTAAGCTCCAATTAAGATAATATTTCTCTCCTATATTCAGCAGTTTTCGACCTGGTAATAATAATGTCACTATGACACTTCAAGAAAGAAGGTAGATATTTTTTTTGGATAAGATAAGGTAGAAGAAAGGAGGTGGATATTGGCTTCGGAAAACTTGTACGTGGCTTTTTGTTGTCAAACTTTGTTATCTATTTTCCGTTCCTTTCAAATCAGTGAAAGCAAAAAAGGAGACCACATTTTTTTTTAATCATTTCTCTTTCAGGTCCATATTATCCCAATTTACGGAGGAGCAAATGAGTAGATATGAATCTTTTCGGAGATCTGGATTTCAGAAATTGAACATGAAGCGGGTATGTTTTGCCATTCTCCCCCTTTACCATATTTTATTTTCCTCAATTTCAAAGCCTGAATATGTTCTATATTATTGTACACAAAGTACAACAGATGATGTCTTGAGAGTGGTTCTCTCCTCTCCCTTAGCTTGTGCGTGTGTGTTTGTGGCCTTATTCATGTATGTGTTGCCTTATGTTTGCTTGGGCTGGGAAATGGAGTTAGACAAAAAGGAATATACTGAGAAAATGGGCAGAACTTAATTTTTCTATCTAATGTGACTTCATAATCAGTATTGTCCAGTCCTTCCACGGAGCCCTCATAACCAATAAACCACTTCCATTTTCTTTATATTCATCTCTGATACTCGCAAAATATTTCATCTCTTCGACTTGCATAGTTCCTAATATAGTAATTTTCTCCCTCCGTCTCCTACTCTCTATGAGAAGACTTTAATTTGGAAATTGTCTCACATGCAGTCTCATGCTAGTTTGCGTCTGATTTGTGTGAGTTCAGAGGGCCTTTTATCTGATATTTTCCCCTAACATTTAGCCCGTTTAAGCATTAAGTGTTGTCTTTCCGTAAGAATATAATGTCAAAATGACAAATTGTTAAAGATATATGTTGGAGAGAATATCTTTGTTCTCTATGGTCTTGTGGCCCATTGAGATGCTTACTTGTCTAATCTTATACTTTTCCTAGCATGATTTGGTATCATTTGTTTGAGTTGAGATGGCCTCATTACCAGATATTTGACCAATCCCTAACATTTAGCCCATTGAAGCAAAGTGTTTCGTCTTTCATTACAGACGTGATTCTCAGAAAATTGAGAATGAAACCAAATCTCTGTGAATATTATTGGGAAACATGAGGAACTTGTTGAAGCCTCAGGGCGTGAGATGTTTGCTTTTCCAGTTGGATAATTTGATGTTCTTAAGTACTCTCTCGTGAATCTTCTTCTGTGTTGTCAATGCAGTTGCTGACGAGCATCACCGGAAGTGCCAAGATATCTATTCCTATGACAATTGTGGTTTCTGGGATAGCGAAAATATTTGTTGGTGAGCTAATTGAAATAGGTCCATAGACATCTATAACTTCTTATAAGATGCTTACTGAAGCAAAATGTTTCATGATTTGGAAACAACAAGGGGTGTTGTTTCTGGCATGATTTTATTTTCTCCCCTAAACTTTATTTAGTTTCTTTTCTTTGAGCCTAGTGCACAGCTTCAAATATTTGGCCAAACTGCCATTGGTGTCTGATCAATTTGCGACAATCATGATTCAAAGCCTTAGAGCCCATATTGTCATATACTGTCCATGACTAAGCGTGTTGGTGGTTAAAATTTATTTGGAAACTTACCCCTATAAAGTACTAAAGAGTGGCATAAAATGTCTTAGGGATTCATCAAACAATACAATACAATACGATGTATTATTATGAAACGACATGTAACAACCATCCAAACAAGCTGTTAATATAGGCAATGCCAGTTAGTTGCTTGAAAATAGTACGGGCTAACTGGCATTGCCTATATTAACAGCTTGTTTGAATGGTTGTTACATGTCGTTTCATAATAATGCATCGTATTGTATTGTATTGTTTGATGAATCCCTAAGACATTTTATGCCACTCTTTAGTACTTTATAGGGGTAAGTTTCCAAATAAATTTTAACCACCAACACGCTTAGTCATGGACAGTATATGACAATATGGGCTCTAAGGCTTTGAATCATGATTGTCGCAAATTGATCAGACACCAATGACAGAGTTTGACCAAATATTTGAAGTTGTGCACTAGGCTCAAAGAAAAGAAACTAAATAAAGTTTAGGGGAGAAAATAAAATCATGCCAGAAACAACACCCCTTGTTGTTTCCAAATCATGAAACATTTTGCTTCAGTAATCATCTTATAAAAAGTTATAGATGTCTATGGACCTGTTTCAATTAGCTCACCAACAAACATTTTCGCTATCCCAGAAACCACAATTGTCATAGGAATAGATATCTTGGCACTTCCGGTGATGCTCGTCAGCAACTGCATTGACAACACAAAAGAAGATTCACGAGAGAGTACTTAAGAACATCAAATTATCCAACTAGAAAAGCAAACATCTCACGCCCTGAGGCTTCAACAAGTTCCTCATGTTTCCCAATTATATTCACAGAGATTTGGTTTCATTCTCAATTTTCTGATATCACGTCTGTAATGAAAGACGAAACACATTGCTTCAATGGGCTAAATAATAGGGATTGGTCAAATATCTGGTAATGAGGCCATCTCAACTCAAACAAATGATACCAAATCATGCTAGGAAAAGTATGAGATAAGACAAGTAAGCATCTCAATGGGCCACAAGACCATAGAGAACAAAGATATTCTCTCCAACATATATCTTTAACAATTTGTCATGTTCTGACATTATATTTTTACGGAAAGACAACACGCACAAGCTAAGGGAGAGGAGAGAACCACTCTCAAGACATCATCCGTTGTACTTTGTGTACAATAATATAGAACATATTCAGGCTTTGAAATTGAGGAAAATAAAAGATGGTAAAGGGGGAGAATGGCAAAACATACCCGCTTCATGTTGGATTTCTGAAATCCAGATCTCCGAAAAGATTCATATCTACTCATTTGCTCCTCCGTAAATTGGGATAATATGGACCTGAAAGAGAAATGATTAAAAAAAAATGTGGTCTCCTTTTTTGCTTTCACTGATTTGAAAGGAACAGAAAATAGATAACAAAGTTTGACAACAAAAAGCCACGTACAAGTTTTCCGAAGCCAATATCCACCTCCTTTATTCTACCTTACCTTATCCAAAAAAAATATCTACCTTCTTTCTTGAAGTGTCATAGTGACATTATTATTACCAGGTCGAAAACCGCTGAATATAGGAGAGAAAAATTATCTAAATTGGAGCTTACATAACAAGGAGGTTTAGAAGAAAAACTTTAACATAACAGGTATATATATAGCTGCGATGTACTATTCCCATTAGTTACTTTCCCATTTTGCCCTCACTTAACAATGCTCATACAAGTAAGACTTAGAGACTTGCTGGGAGAAAAGTATTTTTTTTGAGTAGGAGGCACCTCATAAAGTTTTACATAGAGCTACTCTTTTTTTTCCTTTTGGGGGATAAATTTTTGCATAGAGCTAATTTGAAAATGTGAATTTAATATTTAACACCTACTAATATTTTCTATTGGTATGTAACTGTATTATATCAAGCAAGATGCATCTTATAGTCTTATCTGTTCATAGATCTCAATAGAAGCATCAACCTTCTGGATATAGATACATAGTTTTTGAGAATTTTCATAGAGCAGATATCCTGTGGGTACGCAACATACTGAAGAGAGTTAAATTAATAGTTTGAGTAACAAATAAACAAGGAAGGGGAGAAAGACGAGAGGGAAGGAAACAAATGATATGAAAAGGAGCTTTTCTTGTATGCAAAGCGACTATTAGGCAGCTCCAACCAGCCACAGAAGCTATCACGGAACAAGATAATACCATACAATCCTGACAATTCTCTATGACTGAAATCCTTAAAAACAAAAAAGAATCAAGAAATTTGATAACATAAATTGACAAACTTACTGCATCTTAGACATTTTGTCAGGATCACTACTTGCTGAGAATTTTCCTAACTACACATCCATGTTTTCTTCCTCTTCCTCCTCATCTTTCTCTTTGGGCTTGCTAATTGGACCAGCAGTACCAACAGAGACTGATGCAGCTCTAGATGCTGAAGGGTTGTCACGAGAACCGGTATTAGCATCATCACCTCCATGAACATGAACATCAACTGCAGCTTGGTCTTGGCCTTCATTCTCGTCAATGCCAACAGGGGATTCAGGGAGTGAGTCATCCTGCCCCTCAAAAGCAGCTTCAAAAGGATCCTTAGATCGCTTCATGGAATTCACTGCACCAGAATGTGAGATTCAGGTGAAGTGTACACCACACTTATCATTCATCCATTTTGATTGAGATAAACCAACTTCCAACCATGAACACTGGTGTATTATGTTAGAAATCTTTTTTGGGGCAAGCATGGTAAAAATATAAGAACTAGTTTGATTTGGACCTCATATGATATAGAGTTCTGCGAAACTCTCAAACCAGGTTGATTGATAAATTAATGGCATTGAACTCTTACAGCTCTGATATTCTCAAGTCACATGATCAATTGCAAGCATGAAAAAAGATTAAAGCATTCAAAAGGAAGGTAAACAAAAGGATGAAGCAACAATGTTAAAGGAACTATGTTGCACTTTGGATTAGAAGCGACACCATCCATTTATATTTCTAGATGAAGAAAAAAATGAATGAGACTAGAAAATAAAAGCAGGTAGTCAACTAATCATGAAAAAAAATAAGAAACGCTGCACTATAGCAAGCGAGACCAAAAAGGTAAAGTAGTTGCACACTTTATTTTCAAGTAGTTGCCCGCTTGCCCTGTTAGTTTTTGATTATATAATTGTAGTTGTTTCCTTGAAAGAAAATTTGAAAAATAGAGTAAGATGCAAAACCTAGCACATAGTATAAAGAGATTATAGAGGAATGCTATCATTCTTTCCTTTGATTATTCACACTTTATCTTTTACCCTTTGTAAGCATCTCCTTTTAGTTCTAGAGTATCTTGAGATATCATCATGGTTCTTTTTTTGATCGGTAAAGAGTTACTTTGTATTAATAAATAAAACCAGCAAAAAGCATAAGATGATGCCGGGAATGTTACAAACAAAAGGAATATATTACAGGTTGTGTAATGTGCTAATGAAGTCAATCAAGGCATCGGGGACAGAGACATTTACGAAAGCCATGTTACACCAAACTTAAGCAAAAAGAAAATATTTGTTTTTGATATACACTACCAGTCCACCATACCGCAGCTAGTATAGATATCATCATGATTCTAAAAATAACATTTTATACTATTCACCAAATTTCATCTACTTAATCATATAAATTTAGGCTTTTGGCCGACTCTCGTTGGCGCATATGTTGAAAACTCCATAGGGTATGGCCCTACCGCTTTACCCTCCTCCCAACTTAAGAATAAGATTATGTATATGAGCAACACGGGAATTAACTATTTAAAGACGAAAATTTCCTTTTAAAGTAAGTAATTCATGTACAGTCAAACCTCTCTATAACAGCCTCATTTGTTTCAGATATTTTTGGATGTTATAGCGAATTGTTGTTATAGAAAATATATATATTATAACAGAACATGAAATTTGGTTCCGGAAAAACTTGGCTTTTATAGTGAAGTGTTGTTATATAAAGATGTTGTTATAGAGAGGTCTGACTGTATAACAATTCCTTCACTAAGCATTACATTACTATCCCTTCATCACTAATCACCGCAAAAATAATCATTGCATTATAATCACCGCATAACTAGCAAATGAATCCAACTTGTTTGGGATTGAGACATAATTGTTGTTGTTGTTATTGTTATATAAGTGAATTACACAACTCCTTAGTTGATTAGGGTAGTTTGGCACCTCCAAATTCCCTGTAAGACATTTGCATACATCATTCAAGAATATTGCAACACAGAATCTTAGCATGTCTGAACAGAGTGTAGATACAAAGAAATCCTCTTCTTCTTTTTTCCGATAACTAAAAAATCCCCGAGGTTTAGTGGTGCTTTGTTTGAAAAACAGTGGATAATCCCCCCCCCCCCCTCCCCCTATCCTTCTCTACTTAAAGGACATGCTTTTGTCTGCAGGAGAGTCAAACTTGTAATGTGCGCCTAACCCACACATCACGGCTGAGTAAATCCTATAGGTCACAATTCACAAAGGGAAAGAATTGCATCTCATTTCAATCATAAGAGTCACACTAACAATTCAAGCAGACATATACTAATCAAGAATGTGGTAGAGAAATGCATTCACCATTCAATTAATCCTACTATAATATTACATGCACACAAACTAATCAAGAATGAGTATAAATCTTCTAAATATATAAATAGAAAGGAAAATCAAAACCTTTGAAAGCAAAGGGACCCAAAATATCGTAATTCTGAATCCTCGCAAAGATGATTCGGAAGGGCGCGCCGTGCCGGCGAGTATATGAGATGGGTTCCGCTGTTTTGAAGAAATTGAACGGGCTTTGGGTTCGTGGGTTTGAATTCGGGTCAGCTCATGGGTCGTGGACTTTAGTTTGGGAAGTGCACAAAATCGCCATTTTAAGATCTCTATTTAAAGTTGGAAAAAAAGTCAGATTTATAAATTAAAATAATTTTGATTGGTGAAATTTATAAAATTTTTAAAGTTTAACCGTCTCAAAATCAATTGTACACCGCCAAATATGAAGTTTGAATGTAGTTCAATAGATTGTGGTAGAGTTTAACGTTTTAAGTATACACAAATATCGAAAAAAGAATAAAAAGTTTGAATGTATATATGGATATATATGAGATACACAAGGAATAGATTGATACACATGGGATACACATCTCATGTATACACGAATATCTTTGGTTTAAATAAATCAGTAAAATAATAGTAAGAGAATGTAAACAAATATTGTCAAGCAAATTAAACATTTTACGTAAAATGGAGTTGCACTACAATGGAGTCCTCACAAGGTAGGGGTAAGGTTGCGTACGCACTATCCACCCCACCCTACGGTGTGGGATAATACTGGGTATGCTTGTTGCTTGTTGTTGGAGTTGCACTAGAGTACCGTAGAACACCACTTGATGAGACAATATACAAAATTTGAGAAAGATTGGAGGGTTCGAAGTCAAAATTCGTAGTTGAAATCGAATTTAAAAATTTATGCAATATCTTATGTATATATGGATATATATAAGATACACAAGAGATAGATTGATACATATGGGATACACATCTCATGTATACATGAATATCTTTGGTTTAAATAAATCAGCAAAATAATAGTAAGAGAATGTAAACAAATATTGTCAAGCAAATTAAACATTAACGTACAATGGAGTCTTCACAAGGTAGGGGTAAGGTTGCGTATGCACTACCCTCCCCAAACCCCACGGTGTGAGATAATACTGGGTATGCTTGTTGCTTGTTGTTGGAGTTGCACTAGAGTACCGTAGAACACCCTTGCAATACTGTGTTTCTTAATTTATCATGAAACGAAAAAACTAAAAAGGAAAAAACTTACAAAATCAAACAACTGTAACTTTTCTAATTAGTACAACTAGTGTTAGAACCCGCACAATGCGCGAATAATTTGATAGAATATTAATTTTATAAAATTATGATCTAATATATCATATTATTTTAATAAATAATAGTTATACTATTTTATTATTTAATGTAGTATACATAAATATAATAAAATCTATACAAAATCAAAGGATACAAAGCATTATAGTAATCAAATAAATTATTTATTCCTTATTTATTTTTTATTAAATTAGCAAATACTTAGTGCTATACATTTAGTAATGTATTTTTTATTAATTTGTCAATTGGCTTAATATTTTGACATTACTTCTCTTCTAGTAGAACATACGTATATATTTTCTTATTCCAGAAAAATATATTTTTATATTTATGTTATACTGTTTAAAATTCTTCAATTGTCTAAATTTATCAATAATTTTCTTGAGTGTTATTTATTTATATTTTATTTATTAATTAATTCAAAATACAAATATTATAAAATTATCTTTATCCACCTATTTTTGTACATTCATTTCTACTATAAAATTTGATTAGTTTTCTCATTTTATATTTACTGAAAATTTAAATAATATCAATCTTTTACTAAATTATAATTTTTAATTCATCAAAAGTATAAAGATATAAGCCTTTTATTATTTTTATAAAAAATGTACTAATATTTTTAATAATTAGTAAAATGTATTTTATATATAATATATTATCTTATGTATAATATCCTAATAGTTTCTTTATATATTTGTTTTTTTCATTATGAAATTATGAGTTCTATTTATTAACTAAATTTTCCTACATGAGAAATTTAATTAGTATATGTATTTGTACGATATTATTTGATTTTTTTTTTTTTTTAGTATTCTTCATTTATGACTATTTGTTTATTATGATTTTAGTTATGTGTATATGTACGACTATATATATATATATATATATATATGTTTCTTGGTTATCTAATTGTATTATCCATTACTTAATATTGTTAAACTGACATATGAATTATTAATAAATTACCAATTTAGTATAATAACTACTCCCATATATGTATACACACACACACTACTACTACTACTACTACTATATTAGGAAGAAATTACTCTATAATTTGAATTGGTAGTTTTTTATTTTATTTTTTTTTATTTTTTATTGTAAAATAATTTTAAAATTCCAATTTGAATGAGTAGAATATTTTTTGTATTTTCGTTTTTTATAGATAATTATAAGATATTTATATTTATTAATTCAAGTAGTGTAACCAATTAATTTCAAATTTAAAACTCAAAAATAAATTAGTTAGAAAAGTAGTTTATTTTGTCTTAACAATGCCATTTGACTTTTTGTGGTTAAGACACTTGTCTTAATGTAGTGCTTTTGCTTCTCCTATTCTATATAGATAGAAGAATATAGATAGAAGATTATAAGATATCTATATTTATTAATTCAAAAAGTGTAACCAAGTAATTCAAAATTTAAAATTCAAAAATAAATTAGTTAGAAAAGTAGTTTATTTTGTCTTAACAATGCCACTTGGCTTTTTGTGGTTAAGACACTTATCTTAATATAGTGCTTTTGCTTCTCCAATTCTATATAGATAGAATATAGATAGATAGATAGATTACTTAATATTGTTAAATTGACATATGAATTGATAGTTGTTTTTTTAAAAAACTTTTTATTGTAAAATAATTTTAAAACTCCAAATTGAAACTACTCCCCAGTTTGAATGAGTAGAATAATTTTTTTGTATTTTTATTTTTTTATAGATAATTATAAGATGTCTATATTTATTAATTCAAGTACACAACCAATTAATTTAAAATTTAAAATTCAAAAAATAATTAGTTAGAAAAGTAGTTTAATTTGTCTTAACAATGTCACTTTGCTTTTTGTGGTTAAGACACTTATCTTAATGTAGTGCTTTTGCTTTTCCTATTCTATATAGATATAGATAGAAGATTATAAGGTATCTACGTTTATTAATTCAAATGGTGTAACCAATTAGTTCAGAATTTAAAATTCAAAAATAAATTATTAGAAAAGTAATTTATTTTGTCTAAACAATGCCACTTGGCTTTTTGTGGTTAAAGTAGTGCTTTTGCTTCTCCTATTCTATATAGATATAGATAGAAGATTTTCATAAGATATCTATATTTATTAATTCTAGTAGTGTAACCAATTAATTCAAAATTTAAAATTTAAAAAAAATAGTTGGAAAAGTTTATTTTATGTTAACAATGCCACTTTGCCTTTTGTGGTTAAAACACTTGTCTTAATATAGTGCTTTTGCTTCTCCTATTCTATAGAGATAGAAGATTGTTTATTTAATTGAGTACTACTTTATTTGTCCATTGACAAATAGGTAAACTATAACGTGTAATTGTGATATAAAACAAAGAAGTAAATAGTAATCCGATCGTCTTAGGTATCAAATTTTACTTCGACAAGGACTAGATTCTACTTGAGTTCTTTGACAAAGTTATATTATACTATAAATATAAATCAACGCAACTATTAACCCTAATTTCTTTTTTCTTCTTGGGCCTTCATCTAATAAGGTGAGTGTATATATATATTTTTTATATGAGAATGGGAACTCACAATATTCAAGAGGAAATAATTATGGACATTATAAGTAGGCTACCCGTGAAATCTCTTCTACGTTTCAAGTGCGTTTCTGAATTTTGGAATACATTAATATCTGAACCTTACTTTGAGAAAAAACATCTCAAATTTCATGCCAATAACCAAAATTCTCAAAAACTGCTTTTTGGCCAAGGAATCAATAGAAATTTTTACTTCCTTTCTTCTTCTTTATCCCCAGTTCATATTGTTAAGGATATACAGAGACTTGATTCACCTACACAATTGGCAATTTTTAAAATCCACTGTTGTTGCGATGGCTTGTTTTTCATGGAGATTTGGCCGGGTAAACCTTATAGATTCTTGCTATGGAACCCTTCCACTAGAGAATCAATAATAATTCCCCATTTAGAATTTTCAGACGAGGAATTATATGCTTACGGATTGGGATATGACTCTACTACTGATGACTATAAAGTCGTTAAGATTGACATTAATGACCAAGTTGATGAAATTCTTGCGCTGAAAAGTGGTTCCTGGAAAAGAATTCATGAAACATCAGGTAGGGTGGATTATTATAGGAGATGTGAAGGGGAATGTTTGGCACTTGTACATGGAGCATTTCATTGGTACGGATATTCCGGAGGGCGAGTTGTGAATTCATTGAATATTTCGAGTGAAAAATACGGAATAATACCTTTTCCAGAAACAAGCGGGTTACAAATTTCTTCAGACGATGAGCTGGGTGTATCAGTGTTAGGAGGAATGCTTTGTGTTTATTTTAGCAACGAGATAACTTTTAATTTATGGGCAATGAAAACTTATGGCGTCAAAAAATCGTGGACCAACTTGTTCACTATACCAACTAACGGACAACATCCTACCCCGATGTATAGGTTTTCAAATGGTGAAGTGCTACTTAACGACATGAAATATTCGGGAAGAGATGTATACAGGATATCCGATGGATCATTTGGATTAAGCAATCGAATATGGCCTTTGAATTCTGATGATGATATTGATGGAGTTATGACATATATTGGTATTGTTTATACAGAAAGTTTGATTAATCCAACATTGGGTCACTAAATTGTGTGCTGACCATCTAAATACTGTAAGTATGGCTCTCTCATTACTTAGTATTACTATTACTATTTGCTTGTTTATGTAAGATCGTGGTACTTTTTTAAATATTAATTTCATTTATTGTTTGAGAATTTTTGGCTCCAAAATTGATTAATCCAAGTATGGTTCGTTTGCTTATTGATCCTCTCAGACAAGTGACCGGAGCCATGATAAATCTTGGTTTGCAGCAGGATAGTCCTTAGTTTTTTAATTTGAGAATGTACTTCTTAAGATTCTACTAGACAACAAAGAACACTAGACCAGTCTTGGTTATATCATTATTTTTTTACTGCATTCCTTAACACCAAAGTCCAGCACTTGGTTACTGTAACTGGGGTGATTTTCTTTTGCCCGATGTTCATCTCCATGTGGTAGTCAAGCTCAGCACTCAACTCAGTCTTCCCAACACTTAGCCAAAATTTAGTACCTTTGGCCTTAGATTATTTCACGCAACGTTTCACTCCGTTTTGTTGTAAGAACAGTATAGGCAACGCTTGTAAAGTAAAGGCAACAAAATATAAAGAAAATAAGGCAACAATATAGAGGAAACTATTTTCCCAACTTTGTATTTAACTTGAGCATATAAAAAACTCAAAGTACAATGTTACAAAAGATTGCTCTTTTTAAACTTGGTACTCAAAGAGTACTACTCTTAGCCTTAATTCGTTTTCCCACTAGCCATTCCACCGCTCATCGAGCCATAAATTTCATTGTAGGGTCATTACCGGACATATGAGTCCAATTGTACAAGTTACAACTGAAGCTACCGAGCTTAAGCTGCGGTCTAACAATGGCCTCAAGTCCTCCAGACTGGCCCATCACTAAAACACATAATACACATCTCGAACCTCGTTCATAGAATCACAAACCGGCGATACACAGTTGATATCGAGCGCTCATGTGCGCATACAAATACGTGAAAGGAATTCAAAGAGTTATGTCTCAAGCTGAATCAATCCTGCATGATAAGGAAAGAAAGATGACAAGTATATATCCTAAATGCCATGTAGCCTCTCGAAGATAAGTATGGACATCATCAAAACGATCCGCAAGACTCTACTAGACACTTGCTCATGACTTGTAGAACCTATGAACCTAGAGCTCTGATACCACCTGTTACGACCCAAAATCTAACCAGTCGTGATGGCACCTAACCCAACCCGCTAGGTAAGCCAACTTTCAACTGCCCAATTCCAATAATAATTTTTTTAAAGCAATTTAAGTAAATAAAGATCTTAATCTTATACATTCCCCAAAAACTGGTAGTACAAATCATGAGCTTCTAATAATAGAATTTACAAAACTGATATGAAATAATACATCACCTGTTCGAAATGTACATGAACAGATTGTTATAAATCTAAGGTTACTATGAACAAGAGGCAGCTACAACCCGAAATGCAGGTACATCTTCAAATCCGGCAACCATCGAGCACAACAACAACAACAGCCAACATCTGCATGCAATATGCAGAAGTGTAGTATCAGTACAACCGACCCCATATACTGAGTAAGTAACAAACCTAGCCTTAGTTTGAAAGTAGTGACGAACTTTTACCAAGGTCGGGTCCACCACTAAATACCAACAACAGTTCATAATAACGTAAAGCAAATAATACAAGAAGTAACTCAGAGATAAGGTGCTCAGTAAAATCATGATTTTCGAAAATAGTTCTTCCTTTCAAGTACATCAGTGAAAACCCAAATCGTTTACCGAAGTTACCAAAAATATTAATAAGTTTGAAAATAATAATTTTCTCAAAATCCTTTTAATAATGAATGAGATGTTTCATTTTTCTTTCCAGATAACCCGTGTAAAATAAATGCATCACTGTGCCCATCTGTCAACATATGTGAGAAATCATGAATGATGTGATACTGTACAACATGAGAAAAATATATCCATATGCCTGTATGTCATGTGTGCATGTCAATGCGATGCAATTCAGTGATAAAATCATATGCATACTCTCAGAGTATCATTCAACTCAATCTGCCCAGTCACTCAGTCCTCCCAGTCACTCAGTCCTCCCAATCGCTCGGCACTCGCACTCGACACTCGACACTCGCACTCAGTATGTACCTGCGCTCACTGGGGTGTGTACAGACTCCGGACGGGTTCCTTCATCCCAAGCGCTATAATCTGCACAGACAACTCACGTGCTATAATATCAATATCTGTATCCGCACGGATAACTCACGTGCTATAATAAAGCCAATATGGCCTTCTGCGACGTGCTGCCCGATCCCATAATTATCCTTACTATCAGGCCCTCGGCCTCACTCAGTCATCAATCTCTCCGGTCTCTCTCTCTCTCTCTCATGGGCTCACAATGTCATAAAAATAGCCCAAAAATAATGATATGATTTATCAATAAATAATAACAGAGACTGAGATATGATATGTAATGACATGAATATGACTGAGTATGAATTTTCAATTTAAAACAAATAATTCACTGCAATATGACCTTTGTGGGTCCCAAAAATACTGGCACAAAGCCCCGACATACAACAACAACAACAACAACAACAACCCAGTATAATCCCACTAGTGGGGTCTTGGAAGAGTAGTGTGTATGCAGACCTTACCCCTACCCTGGGGTAGAGAGGCTGTTTCTGATAGCCCCAACATAATTTTGTTAATATGATTCTCAACTCAATTTCTTTAGCACATAAAACTATATAGAAAATGCCAAGATTATTTGACTACAAAATTCCACGGGAATAATTATGTCACAATTTCTGTGGTGCACGCCCACATACCCGTCACCTAGCATGTGCGTCACCTCCCAACAATTCACATAATACTTATATTCATGGTTCATACCCTAACCTCCAAGATTAGAAGAGTTACTTACCTCGAACAAGCCAAATTCAATGCCGAGCAAGCTAAATAATGCTCCAGAAATCCCATTATGCGCGTATCAACTTCCAAACGGCTCGAATCTAGTCACAATTAATTTGATTCAGCCCACAAAATTTATAGGAAATAATTCCATATCAAAATACTAATATTTTTCACAAAATCCGAAATTACTCCCCAAAAATCACCTATGGGTCCACGTCTCGAAATCCGATGAAACTCACAAAATACGACAACCCATCCAATTTCAAGTTCAACCATACTAATTTCACTCAAAACCGACTCCGAATCGGTATTCAAAACTCAAAAATTTGTTTTTGACATTATAGAAATTTCCTTCTATTTCTCTTGAAGATTCGATAATCTTACACCAAAATGAAGATTAATTCATGAAATATAATCACAAGGGAGTCAAGAACATTTATCCCAAGTTATGTGAAAAAATTCCTCTCCAAAATTGCCCAAACCGAGCTCCAAAATCCAAAAATGGGTGAAAATGTTGAACCCTCAAACTTAAAGGATTCTGCCCAGCACTTTCGCATATGCGAACAAGAGGTCGCACCTGCGACCCTCGCTTCTGCGGAAAATAAATCGCTTCTACGAGAATAACATTGCCTAGCAACACCCGCGCCTACGGATACCAAATTCTGCTTCTGTGATGAGTTTCGCACCTGAACTTCTAAATCTCGCATCTGCGCGCACGCAGGTGCGCTACAAAATCCGTTTCAGCGGTCTTCCTCACCCTGCCTCTTTTCGCTTATGCGCCATTCCTTCGCAGATGCGGCCTCGCAGATGCGGGAAAACTCTTCGCACCTGTGAGCACTGCCCAGTTGCACTCTTGGCCACTTCTGTGACTGGTTGCGCGCACATACGGCTTCGTACCTACGATCAAAAGCTTCGCAGGTGCGACCACACTAGTAGGCAGCAGTTCCATCATTTCCTTATGTCCGAATTTGATCCGTTAACCATCCGAAACTCACCCAAGCCCCTCGGGACCCCGTCTGAACATACCAACAAGTTCCATAACATAACACAGACCTACTCGAGGCCTCAAATCATACATAACAATATCGAAATGACGAATCATACCTCAATTCGAATTCATTGAACTTTGAAACTTCAACTTCCACAACCGATGCCGAAACCTATCAAATGACGTCCGATTGACCTCAAATTTTGCACACAAGTCACATTTCACATTATGGACTTATTCCAATTTCCATATTCGGATTCCGACCCCGATATTAAAAAGTCAACCCCCCGATCAAATTTCCCAAAAAATTTAACTTTTGTCATTTCAAGCCTAATTACACTACAGACCTCCAAATAATTTTTCGGACACGCTTCTAAGTCCAAAATAACCATACGGAGCTATTGGAATCATCAAAACTCCATTCCGGGGTCGTTTACAAATAAGTCGACATCCAGTCACTATTTTTAACTTAAGCTTTAAACCTTGGAACTAAGTGTTCCAAATCCATTCCAAAACCTCACCGGACCCGAACCATTTACCCCGGCAATTCACACAACAACTGTAAAGTACAATTTGAGCAGTAAATGAGGAAATGGGGTTGTAATACTCAAAATGACCGGCCGAGTCGTTACATTCTCCCCCACTTAAACATACGTTCGTCCTTGAACGTGCCAAGAGTTGTTTCTAAGCCATCAAATCACTGTTCCATCTTACCACACACGTACCCGGGGGTGAACCCACATCACCCTATTCCATATAAGCTTGACAACACAATACAACCGAAATCATTGATTTAACTTTAGCCCATAAACCTTGGAATTTAATTTCCAACCTTTAGAATTTCTTTCAAGACACAAATCTTACATTTACATACTGTATGAGTTTGAACAAATTGTATCAAGCCATAACCATAACCACGGATATAATCAACTAACATATTACACAACTCGCATGCTCGTGGCACCATTCCTGATCACAGTAACTACTCCAAAACCAATCAAGTACTAGTATTAAACCACATATCGAACCAAACATCACCCCAAAAACTTCGTACACTGTTGATAATAAAAGAAACACGCAGAATATCGCAACCTCTTATCAGATTAGCAAGTCACGGAACTCTCTCGCCCCAACCAGAACCATAATCCCTTTCGTAGCCGACTTTCAATGTCGTCTTCCCAAATATACCGTAATCAAACCTGACAGTATCCATTATGGTTCCAATGACCTTATATTATTAAACACAACTATCCCACAGACATGCCACACGCCACAAACCGTGCTATCAGTGCCCCAATACGTAATAATTCAAATATACTCAATCATGGAAAATGACTCAAATGAAAGAACTGCCCCGCAAGATTAACAAGTACCGCCACAACGAAATGCTGAAAATACATCACACACCATAGAACCATCACACAATTCTAACACAAGGTTCATACCTTAACATAACTCCGCTGCAACGCGTGACCCCATCCAAACGCTGGTCCATATTATCTACCTCGAGCCACCCTGCTCAAAATCAATAACGACGGAGAGGCAAATGAAAAAACTGCCACACAAAACCTGAAAGAACATAACCAATACGCAATCGATCATGCAATACCTAAATACTCATCACACTCGAATTCCGCCATGAGGCCCCCAATAGAACCGCACCATGTGTGCACATAACCAATGAATCACAACTCCTCATAGCATAAAGGAGTAACTCACAGATCATTTCAGAACACGAATAAGTTCAACATCAACCGAATGGCACATCCCTCAACAATAGCAGTATGGAGCCAACCATTCCGGCTCGGTGTAGAATACATATCTTAATTAGGCCTACCAATGGACCCCAAAATCAACTCTGGTCACTCACAAATAGATAAATAACCCTCCAAAAATCCACAACGACTGAGTCATAATACATACCATTATCTGGCTAGCTTCGGCCACGACTTCACGGTCCGCCACCATGAAACAATCTACTCCAAATCAATAGAACACACGAATCACCATTTCTGATTCCATCTCCACTGCCTGAATGTATAACACATCTATTATACACGATCATCCCACAAGGAATATTTCTCCAATTCTTTCATGCCACATAGCAACGTCTTAAAATCAGCAGTCGATCAACCAGCAAAATGCCGCAATACCTATGAAATATCCATAATTCAAAACATAGTGCGCCTTCTGAAATATACACCCTACTCACGCAATACCAAATAGTTATAGCATTCATCTAAACATAAAAAATTGTTCATGCCCTCTAAGAATTTATGACCTCCATTTCAAAGCTAAACCGTGACCTTGCACACGCCAACTAAATCCCATACAACACACCGCCTCTATCATGCCATCATTTGAAAAATACGAGAACCTCAATCATTCTGAGTCACAAGTAAAATATATATCCGAACAGCTAGAAGCCTTCCATTTGATCCCATCCGGTAGAAAATCACAATATTTAACATGCTCCTCAGGCCGATAGGAAAATACCCATCTCAAACCGTGGTAGAAATTCTCGAGAATGCTTTGGAATCCATTTGCACATAATCAAGCCATCAGAGTTGAATCTCTCTAGATCAACCAAGCCACGCAGGTCGCCAAACCCAGGTGTATTTCCACAAAGCACCTGTAAAAAACCCCCACATCATAAGCACCCAAAGAACCGATCATATCCATTACCATACTGATCCAACCTACTACTCAGTTGTCTTATTTCCTCCGAGTTCCTTTCGAATTGTCTTTAAATTGATACTTCTCCTTGCTAAAACACCACGATCTTTAGCCACAACTCACCCCACAAACCTAGTATAGAACCACAACGCCGTACGGCTTATAAGCAATTGTATTCTTCTTAAGCACCTTCAAAAATACCACAACTATAACACTCACTTTGAGAATACCTTATGTGAATTTGAAATTGTTCTTCTTACCTTTCTTATACTAAAATGTAGAATCCATAGTCATACAGAATTTTCGCAAGTCCAGGCACCATCAAACGCAAATCTCAAATTTTTATCCATCGGAAAAATTTTCAATTGCTCTATATAAATCTGGGACCCATTAGAACCTTCACAGGAGTTACCCACTCGACTCAAAATTGAATTGCACCGCCCAAATAGGCCAAAAGACACACGCCCCATTAGCACAACAACACTCAAAGAAATAACCATGCCTTAACACCACTGGCCAAATTCATATTCTATGTGCACCACATTCTTCACAATTTACAACTTAATCATTCCATGATTTCTTTTTTCATATACTCATAAAGCGCAATATAACCTGTATCCAGAAATTTCCTTACTCGAGTCATTTTCGAACTCCCCCTCTGCAAGTCATCACTGATTCCTAAGCATACTTCAAACCAAAACAAAAATTTGACATATACCCATGAATTGATTTGTCCATAGCAGACTCCCCCACTTGGCTCAAAGCCGTAGATTAAAACATTCCATAGCTCACAATACCAATACTCTATTACTGCTATAATGCCACAGTCAGTTCAACGAAACTTCTTCTCAAACTCATGCAACGCCAACCATAAAAATACCCCAAATCCTCTGCTAAGCTCGTAATCATTCTCTTGACACTCAAGTCAACTTTCTCATCTAGATTCAAATTCAAATCTCCATGCATACGCCCCATCGGCAGAAAAAAAACTTTCCACTCACATATAAGGAGCATACCCCCGTAGATTACTCTGCAGGGGATAACCCACCTGCTTAACCTCAAATTGGTATCTTGTTATACCTTTTAGCAGTCACAATTTCTACGCAATCACTTAATCTTTCCAAGTCCAAACTTATTAATAAGACATGAGAATTTAGTTTGTCCCAAAATTTAACAATGTGAAAGATTCTTCAAAACATTCATACTCGAGATTGTACGTCACATCAAATCGAAAATCAGGCACCCAATGGCCTTCTTTTACATTTCAAGGAAACACTCCTCGTCACATTCAAATCGTCTTAACACATCCCACAGTTATATCATACTCATCACAAAGCTATTCCACCGCTCATCGAACCATAAATTCCACTGTAGGGTCATTACCGAACATATGAGTCCAACTGTACACGTTACAAATGAAGTTATCGAGCTTAAGCTGCGGTCTAACCATGGCTTCAAGTCCTCCAGACTGACCCATCACCAAAACACATAATACACATCTCGAACCTCATTCATAGAATCACAAGTAGGTGATGCACAACTGATAACGAGCGCTCATATGCGCATACGAATACGTGGAAGGAATTCAAAAAGTTATGTCTCAAGCTGAATCAATCCTGCATGATAAGGAAAGAAAGATGGCAAGCATATATCCTAAATGCCATGTAGCCTCTCGAAGATAAGTATGGACGTCATCATACCGATCCACACGACTCTACTGGACACTTCTCATGACTTGTAGAACCTATGAACCTAGAGCTCTGATACCACATGTCACAACCCAAAATCCAACCAGTCATGGTGGCACCTAACCCAACCCGCTAGGTAAGCCAACTTTCAACTACCCAATTCCAATAATAATTTTTTTAAAGCAGTTTAAGTAAATAAAGATCTTAATCGTATACATTCCTCAAGAACTGGTAGTACAAATCATGAGCTTCTAAGAATAGAATTTACAAAACTGATATGAAATAATACATCATCTGTTCGAAATGTACATGAACGGATTGTTATAAATCTAAGGCTACCATGAACAAGAGGCAGCTACAACCCGAAATGTAGGTACATCTTCAAATCCGGCAATCATCGAGCACAACAATAATAACATCCAACATCTGCACGCAATGTGTAGAAGTGTAGTATCAGTACAACCGACCCTATGTACTAAGTAAGTAACAAACCTAGCCTTAGGTTGAAAGTAGTGACGGGCTTTTACCAAGGTTGGGTCCACCACTAAATACCAACAATAGTTCATAATAACGTAAAGCAAATAATACAAGAAGTAACTCAGAGATACGATGCTCAGCAAAATCATGATTTTCGAAAATAGTTCTTCAAAGTACATCAGTGTAAACCTAAATCGTTTACCGAAGTTGCCAAAAATATGAATAAGTTTGAAAATAATAATTTTCTCAAAATCCTTTTAATAATGAATGAGATGTTTCATTTTTCTATCCAGATAACCTGTGTAAAACAAATGCATCACTATGCCCATTTGTCAACATGTGTGAGAAATCATGAATGATGTGATACTGTACAGCATGAGAAAAATACATCCATATGCTTGTATGACAAGTGTGCATGTCAATGCGATGCAACTTAATGATAAAATCGTATGCATACTCTCAGAGTATCATTCCACTCAATCCTCCTAGTCACTCAGTCCTCTCAGTCACTCAGTCCTCATAATCACTCAGTCCTCACACTCACTCAGTCCTCCCAATCACTCAGCACTCGCACTCGGCACTCACACTCAGTAGGTACCTGCGCTCACTGGGGGTGAGTACAGACTCCGGAGGGGTTGCTCCTTCAGCCCAAGCGTTATAATCTGCACGGACAACTCACGTGCTGCACAGACAACTCATGTGCTATAATATCAATATATGTATCTGCACGGACAACTCACGTGCTATAATAAAGCCAATATGACCTTCTGCGGCGTGTATCCCGATCCCATAATTATCCTCATAATCAGGCCCTCGGCCTCACTCAGTCATCAATCTCTCTAGTCTCTCCCTCATGGGCTCACAATGTCATGAAAATAGCTCAAAAATAATGATATGATCTATCAATAAATAATAACAGAGACTGGGATATGATATGTAATGATATGAATATGACTGAGTATGAATTTTCAATTTAAAACAAATAATTCACTGCAATATGACCTTTGTGGGTCCCAAAAATACTGGCACAAAGCCCCGACATACAACAACAACAACAACAACAACAACCCAGTATAATCCCACTAGTGGGGTCTTGGAAGAGTAGTGTGTATGCAGACCTTACCCCTACCCTGGGGTAGAGAGGCTGTTTCTGATAGCCCCAACATAATTTTGTTAATATGATTCTCAACTCAATTTCTTTAGCACATAAAACTATATAGAAAATGCCAAGATTATTTGACTACAAAATTCCACGGGAATAATTATTTCACAATTTCTGTGGTGCACGCCCACATACCCGTCACCTAGCATGTGCGTCACCTCCCAACAATTCACATAATACTTATATTCAGGGTTCATACCCTCAGCTCCAAGCTTAGAAGAATTACTTACCTCGAACAAGCCAAATCCAATGCTGAGCAAGCTAAACAATGCTCCAGAAATCCTATTATGCACATATCAACTTCCAAACGGCTCGAATCTAGTCAAAATTAATTTGATTTAGCCCACAAAATTTATAGGAATTAATTTCATATCAAAATACTAATATTTTCTACAAAATTCGAAATTACGCCCCAAAAATCACCCGTGGGGCCCATGTCTCGAAATCCGACAAAACTCACAAAATACGACAACCCAACTATGTACAAGTTCAACCATACTAATTTCAAATCCGACTCTGAATCGGTATCCAAAACTCAAAAATTCATTTTTGACATTATAGAATTTTCCTTTTATTTCTCTTGAAGATTCGATAATCTTACACTAAAATGAAGATTAATTCATAAAATATAATCACAAGAGAGTCAAAAACACTTACCCCAAGTTGTGTGGAAAAATTCCTCTCCAAAATCGCCTAAACCGAGCTCCAAAATTCGAAAATGGGCGAAAATGTCGAACCCTCGAACTTAAAGGATTCTGCCCAGCACTTTCGCATATGCGAACAAGAGGTCGCACCTGCGACCCTCGCTTCTGCGAGAATAACATTGCCCAGCAACACCCATGCTTACGGATACCAAATTCTGCTTCTGTGATGAATTTCACACCTGCGCTTCCAAATCTCTTATCTGCGCGCACGCAGGTGCGCTACAAAATCCGTTTCTAATGTCTTCCTCAGCCTGCCTCTTTTCGCTTCTATGCCATTCCTTCACAGATGAGGCCTTGCAGATGCGGGCAAGTTCTTCGCACCTGCGAGCACTGCCCAGTTCCATTCTTGGCCGCTTCTTTGACTGGTTGCACGCATATGCGACTTCGCACCTGAGATAAAAAGCTTCGCAGGTGCGATCACACTAGTAGGCAGCAGTTCCAGCATTTCCTTAGGTCCGAATTTGATCCGTTAACCATCCGAAACTCACCCGAGCCCTTCGGGACCCTGTCCGAACATACCAACAAGTTCTATAACATAACACAGACCTACTCGAGGCCTCAAATCATACATAACAACATCGAAACGACGAATCACACCTCAATTCGAAATCATTGAACTTCGAAACTTCAACTTCCACAACCGATGTCGAAACCTATCAAATCACGTCCGATTGACCTTAAATTTTGCACACAAGTCACATTTTACATTACAGACCTATTCCAATTTACGGAATCGGATTCCGACCCAGATGTCAAAAAGTCAACCCCCGGTCAAACTTTTCACAAATTTAACTTTTGTCATTTGAAGCCTAATTCCACTACGGACCTCCAAATAAATTTTCGGACACGCTCCTAAGTCCAAAATCACCATGCGGAGGTTTTGGAATCATTAAAACTTTATTTCGGGGTCGTTTACACATAAGTCGACATCCAGTCACTATTTTTAACTTAAGCTTTAAACCTTGAAACTAAGTGTTCCAATCCATTCCAAAACCTCACCAGACTCGAACCATTTACCCCGGCGATTCACACAATAACTGTAAAGTATAATTTGAGTAGTAAATGGGGAAACAGGGTTGTAATACTCAAAACGACCGGCCGAGTCGTTACAAAAGGTCATTTGTTACAAATAAGATATTGACTATGGAGTTATACAACTGACAAAACCAAGAAGACAATCATGTCCATCAATGCCGAACTTGAGAAGAGATAGAACTTTTGGCATTCTTGAGGTTGGGAGGTCCTTTTTCTGCTACCCAAATACTTTAACTCTCCTCATCTGGAATCAAGTATAGAGTCAAAAAAAAATCGAAGATCCATGCTACCAGAAAATAGGAGCTAGGGCAATTTGATTTTTTTTTTTTTAAAAAGAAAAAAAATATAAAAGAAAAGAGAAAAGAAATAAAGAAAAAAAAACAACGATCTTTCGTCTTAGTTTGAACTACGTTTTGACTTGATTCCTTTAAATGATACGTAGGAAGCTTTACATTAGGGTTTAATCTAATCAAAAATAAGAAATCCACAGTATCTGAAACTGGGGCACAAGTTTTCTTTATGAAGAGTCGATTCCAAGAGTTGTAAGTTACAACCCCTTCATCTTGAATCTATTTTGAGCCTTTATGCAACCCTTTCTTTCGAACCCTATCCAAAAGCCTTCCAAATAAAGATCTCCTAATTAGTCTTTAAGAATGCCAAGTGAAGCACGCAATAAGCAACAGTTGTCACACGACATTGCACAATGTCAAGTTGCTCGCACAAAATAATAAATGAAAATGAAAGAGTCTTATTGGTGAAAACCTTCATCGGCACTGTAAGGCGATAGTAAGTAAAGATAAATAAATAAGAGAGGCTGGTTGGTGAAAACCTTTCGAGACACTACCAGTCAATGGTGAGCTATGATTTGATGCAAATTATTGGTGCAAAGAGGCCAACTTCAAAAACGAAAGGGAATAGCAATAAGAAATGGTAGATTGGTTGGATTAATTTGGCCGCTCAGTCCAAAATGCATGTCATGATCATTAGAGTTATCACATTCAAATAAATCCCCTTCTTTCTTTCTTCCCCCCTAAAAAGCGGCATTTTTAGTTAAATACTATTCCTTCTTACTTCTACATCACGTAATTGTGTGAATTTGCATTATTATTTTGAGTCAGTCTTTGTTAAAACAAACAAGAGATGATTTCAAAATCTGTTACCACCTTTCTCACTGTAAAAAGAAAGTTTTGTCCTAGCACATCAAAGAGGGCATACCCAGGAAGCAACATGCACAATAAGTTATTGAAGTAAAACAAGATCTAAAGGATCATGCAGAAGGAAGTTCTAGAGAGAAAGGTTTGATGGTCTATTTGTTTAGAATCCAACAAAGAAAGGTCCACAAAATTGATTACCGTTTCCCGAAAGAGCAAACAAAAAATGTGGGGCATATGCGCCATTTTCAAAGACACACATCCATTTGTGATCTCCTCCGATAAGCCGAACAAAGTGTTTCAAAGAAAATGAAAAGGCCACTAAGCAAGACTTTCTTCATGGAAAAAATTGATAGCACTACGGACACAAACCGATATCGGGTAAAAGATAATCAAGTTTGATTTTTAAAGGAAAAAACTGCCAAAGCGAAGACTTGCTTTGTAGACAAGGTTAGTGGTACCATGGAAATCAAGGTATGAAATAGTTGGGGGCAATGTCGGAAAGCCAAGATCTCCAGAAAGCGTTACAGAGTATCCGAGCATCTCGGTACCACACTGACAGAATCGGTTTTTCAACAACAGTGACCGTGAATTCAAGCTACTCAGGGCATCAAGGCCACTAACCAACCACCACTTTGAAAACTCACAATTTTTCTTTGTTTAAAGAAGGAACAAAAAAGTGCAGAATGGCGATTCATAAGGGACGAATGTCACCAAAGGTAAGTTTCCTCAAAATTTCCACTTTTCTATATTTTTAGCATACATCACTACCGTTCATACATCTCATTTACGTATCTTAACCCGGGTAGAACCTTTTCTCCTAGGGGATCCAGCACATATTTTCGGGTAGAAGTACTCTTCGCTCATGCTGTTTTATTTAGCTTAACCCAGGTAGAACCTTTTCGCTTAGGGGGATCTAGCTCATATTTCTGGGTAGAAGTACTCTTCGCTCAAGCTGTTTTATGTAGCTTAGAACCTTTTCTCCTAGGAGGATCCAACCCATATTTCCGGGTAGAAGTACTCTTCGCTCAGACTGTTTTACGTAGTTGTGATAATCCAATAGGTCATCTTTAATTTTAACCTTCACTTCTGTGTTTCGAGACCTCAAATAGCTCCATTCAGCCTTCCTCGATTAGCATGCACTGATCGTATCTTTTTCCGAAGGTTTTTATGAGAAAATTGATGAAAATGTGAAATTGTGCCTTAAAAACTTATTTGAGTTAACTTCGATCAACATTTTATGTAAATAGACCCGGATCGGTATTTTGATGGTCCCGCTAGATTTGTATCGTGATTTGGGACTTGGGCGTATACCCCGAATCAAATTCGAAAGTCCCTAGCTTGATTTAACGCCATTTGTCAAAAATTAAAAATTTAAATGTTTAAAGAATTCCTAAATTTGGCCATAATTGGATTTTGTTGATATCGAGTCCCGATTTGGATTCCAAGAGTTTGAGCAGCTTCGTAACAATATTTATGACTAGTGTACAAAATTTGAAGTTATTCCGAGGTGCGTAGGCACATTTTCCATTAGTTTTTGAAAAATTAAAAGTTTTGATTTTATAAAACTTGAATTTCTAAAGTTTGACCCGAGTTTGACTTTGTGGTTAACAGGCCCAAAATTTGGTTTTGAAATCCATGAGTTTTGGCATTCAATTCTAAATTCTAGATGTTATTTTGGTATTTTGATTGCGCGAAAGAGTTCGTATCATGTTTTAGGACCTGTGTGTATGTTTGGCTGAGGTCCCTAGAGGTTCAGGCGAGTTTTGAATAAGTTTGAGCAATTTGGCACTTTGGGTCGCAGAACCTCGAATCTGTAGGCTTGTTAGTCTGAATTCGGAAGTTATATTTTTAATCTATAAGGTATTTGGAGATGATCCAAAATCAAAAGTTTTAGGCCTTTGAGTCTAGTTTTCAGAAAGTTAAACCATTCATCATTTGGACATTTGTACAGAAAGTTATGATCAATTTATTGAAGACTAGTACTGCAGTTTGCACTGCAGTTTTTGCATGGAAAACTGCCGAAGCTGGTCGCCTCTTTAAAATGCGACCACCCTGGAAATAAGCTGAAACATGTCACATTTTAAAGAGGCGACTTACCTGGGCAGCTTAAAAATACATTCCAGCTTCTTTTCTTCATTGTTTTTTTGAAAACTAGTCCGAGAGTGGCGAGTTTTTGAGGGTTCTTCAAGAAAATCATCGGGGTAAGTGATTCTAACCTGGATTTGATTATATTTTATGATTCCATAATTATTTTTATCATTAAATTAGTAGAAATTGGGAAAATTGTAACATCTTTCAAAATTGTAAAATGAAGAGTTGAAGGGTGATTCGATATCGGAATTTGTTAATTTTGGTATGATTGAACTCGTGTCAGAATGGGTATTCGGGTTTTGTTAATTTTATCGGATTCTGAGGTGCGGGCCTAAAGGGTTGACTTTCGTTGACTTTTTCAAAAATGATTTAAATTGAACCTCTTTCGAATTGTGAGTAGTTTCTAAAGTTTAATTTGAATTGTTGGCCAATAAATTTCTAGATTTGGTTAGTTTGGAGGCTTGTTCGAAAGGAAAGGTTGTGGTCGAGTGATTGCTTGAGTTGAGAAGTAAGGTAAGTGTCGTGGTTAACCTTTACTTGAGAGAATATGACTTGTTTGCCTATTTTCTACGTGATTAAATGTGTGGGTACAACGTATGTGTGAGGTGACGAGTACTTATGCGTTGTAGTTGAGTTAAAGCATGCGGGTGGAACTTGTTTCATTGTGATTTATTTCCTATTTAATTACGATATCTATGCTTAGGTTAGGCTATTACTTATTTGATGATTCTTTCAGTATTTATTGCTCATTTAATAATTGTTGAATATTTTGAAAGTTGAGGTTGGTACCCTGGTATCATATTGGACGATAAATACAAATCCCCGCATTTAAATTATATTTTCGAATTTATATTATCCTTGCTCCACGGTAAGGAATAGAGTAAAAGTACGAAGGGTGATGCCGTGCTATTTTTATATTATCATCTATTGATTTATATAGTGATGAGGAGAGTTAAAGCACGAAGGGTGATGCCGTGCCATTTATATCATTTATTCATTATATTGTGGCAAACAAGAGAGTTAAAGAACGAACGGTGATACCGTGCCATTTCATGTTACTTATGACATCATTTCACGGTATGGATGAGAATAAAAGCACGAAGTGTGGTGCCGTGTTAGTTTTATATTATCAGCTACCTGTTTTCATTGTTGATGATTTAATTGGCTGCTACGTGATATTTCTCCTACTGTAATTATCGTATCTTTTCCCTTTTGCATGTTACCTCCCAATTTGTACATTGTTAATCACTATGTTCGTTGCTTCTTCGTATATGTATATACTTGCACATGTTGTTTAAGTAGGTGTCCTGTCATAGCCTCGTCACTACTTCGTCGAGGTTTGGCTCGACACTTACAGAGTACATGGGGTCGATTGTACTCATACTACATTCTACACTTCTTGTGTAAATTTTGGAGTTGGTCAAAGCGGCGGTCAGTAGATTGCTCGGATTGATTTCCAGTTCAGAGACTTGAGGTACAGTTGCACGACGTTCGCAGCCCTGAAGTCCTCTTCCACCTTATGCTAGATGTTTATTTCATTTCGGACAGTTTATTTCATTCAGACAATTTTTGTATAATTCTAGTCGCTCGTGCACTCGTGATACCAGTTCTGGAATGGTATTTAGACATCACTGTTATTGTTGGTTTACTCACTCTATGTAAGATTTATTTCAGTTATGTTGGTTTCTTTATTATTATTAAATTTCAACAGTTAAAAATGACAAAAATTATTCTAATGTTGGCTTGCCTAGCAAGTGAAATGTTAGGCACCATCACGGTCTCGAGGGTGGGAATTTCGGATTGTGATAACTTGATATTAGAGCACTAGTGATACAGGGTACCAACCTCTAGTTTTATTCCTTCCTAGTGATACGGGGCACCAACCCCTGGCTACAATTCATTTTAGTGATACAGGGCGTCAACCCATGGTTATATTTCCTTTTCAGTAATACATGGTACCAGCCTCTGATTGCCTTCCTTTCTAGTAATACAGGGTACCAACCCCTGGTTACATTTATTTTCAGTAATACAGTACACCAACCCCTGGTTACATTTGTTTTCAGTAATACATGGCACCAATCCCTGATTACATTTTCTTTCAGTAATATAGGGTACCAACCCCCGGTTACATTTTCTTTCGGTAATACAGGGTATCAACCCCTGGTTACATTCCTTTTCAGTAATATAGGGTACTAACCTATGGTTGCATTCCTTACTAGTAATACAGGGCACCGACCCCTGGTTGCATTTTTCACACCTCCTTTTTTCCGAGGGGGATATGAGAGTTTTTCCAATTGAAGTGACATTAATCGAAATGGCATTATTTATTTAATTTCAGAGTCGCCACGTGAAATAATTTATGGTGTCCCAAGTCACCGATTTATTTTAAATCCCAAATCGAGGAAGATTGACTCCGTTTAAAGTCTGCGAAACCAGAAGACTGGGTAAGAAATTCTGTTAACCCGTGAGAAGGTGTTAGGCATTCCCGGATTATGTGGTTTTAGCACGGTCACTTTAATCATACCTGGCTTAATTAAATTATTTAATTACGTATTTTTAGAACCTATGTGTATTTACCTTTTACCGCTTTTAATTACCTGATTTATCTAAAGGATTACCTTAATGCGAGTTACGCGTACGTATACCCGTTTAATATGGTGTGTCAAAAATCATATCACACGTACGTGTACACAACTCACGACATTTGGTTTATTTAAGAAAAATAGTCAAAGTCACGCAAACGCGTACCTTGGATTTATTTGGTAACACAACGATGTCACGCATGCGTGTACATAATCGTAATAATTAATCAAATCTAAAGTGTACCTAAAATTATGATTATGTCTCTAAACTAAGTACCCTATGTCATGTAACTAGGTGTAAATGTTCCAAAACTATGTGAGACATTTATTTAATCAAATGGGGTAGCTTGTGTATTAGCTGCCAAACAGGCCCAGATTTTAAAGTTTGGGGCCTGACAAGGACTGAGTCTAAATGAACTCTAACCCAAGACATATATTGTCTATTACACAACAGTTAATGACTTTAAATCTAAAGGGACTTGGGTGTGACTGAGTCTAGATGAATCTGGTCCAAAATAATGTTATTAAGCATTCAATCGATTAAAGACATTTAATTCTGGAAGATTCAGACCTACTAATGAGTCCAAATAACTCTGGCCCAATATCCACTTGTGGACAAATAAATGAATTTAAAAGATAAGATTTGGGCCTGATGATAATGAGTCCAAGTGAACTCTAGCCCAATGCATATTTGTGTGAAGGAGTTTGAGATAAAATTTTGTAATGACATTTGTAAAGTTTTACCTATATTTTGTTTACCTTTTAAAACAGAAGTAAAAATGGGTTTTTAAATAAATCGAATTTTTGTTAAATTTTGGGCAATCTTCCTACTGATTTGCCTAAGTCTTTATTTCGAAATGCTGGTTTTAAAACTCATTTGTATTTGAAAATCTTGAAGTGTAAAGGCCATTGATCAACTCATTTTGTTTAGTAAAAAAGAACACAATTCCATGAACCCAATTGGTTTTGGGCCTGAAAATGTATTATGGTTACCATTTAGCTTACTTTTAAAAATCTGTTTTTTCATGACTTTAGGCTAACAACGATCGGAATTATTTAATTATTTAAAACAGTATGGTAAAGTTACTGATCTATTAAACTATCACACCAAGAAATGTAGTAAAACTAAATTATTACATTTTTTGCTAACTGAACAATGATAACCAAGCTGCCTATTCTAACAAAATTTTCTAGAAAATGATTTATGTGATACTGCTGCATACGAACATACAAATTTTATAAATGAAAGAATCCCAAAACAGTGTAAATAACTAAACTTACATGAATTTATACATAACTCTTAAACAACCAACATGATTCATGTACCATTCAAACAAAATACAGATTCTTGATAACCAGCAAATCACACTCATTATACAACAATATTAACTTTACATTGTTAAGAAAATACCTTGTCAGGAGCATGAAAACAAAGCAAAGAGAGAAAATATGTCTCTGAAAACTTGAGTAAAAGCAGCAGCCAGAAAATCCAAACAGGAAAACCCAAAACAGCTTCCAATTAAAAATCCAGAAATCCCAAAAATAGTATAAAACCAGTAGGAGTTCTTTGCTAAAAGTGAAAGAAAGAGACTCCAAAAGCAGTGCAGAATCAGTGTATTTTTCAGGAAATGTTCTCTACTTTTCATATCTATATCAATGTATTTTTAGGTCTAAAAATGTATATCCAGGTCTGTGTATAATGAAAAGAAGGAGTGTATTTATAGAGGGAAGGAGTAAAAAGGGATAAGAATTAAGGTACAAAGAATCTGGCAGAATTCCCTATAAATTAGGGAAAATGGCATCTTCTTAACAGAAATAGACAGCTGTCCAATTTCTAGTACCTTCCTTATCTCAGAAAATGGACAAGTGTCCAGATTCTGGATACTTTTGGATCTTACCCCTATTTTCCTACTCATCATTGGGACAATTGTCCCTATTCTAGAAAGGTCTAGTACTTTCTGAATTAATTTTAGAATTAAGTTTCCAAAATCGACCCTTAAGGGCCTTGGAATTACCTCAAAACCAGATTGGTTTTGGGCCTGAGACAGGTGACTCTTGGCCTGAAGAGTTTGACATTTAACAAAGCTATGGGCCTGTCTATTTAGCCATGCCCAAAAAATAACAAAGATAAGGGCCTGTCTATTTAGCCAGGCCCAATTTTAACAAAAAATAAAAAAACAATAATAAAAAAACAAAGTTATGGGCCTGTCTATTCAACCAGGCCCAATTAATTTTAAAATAAATAATAGGAAATAAAACGCAACAGAAAAAAATAAAAAAATAAATAAACTTAACAATGATTAATCTGTTTTAATAAATTATTTAATGCAAACAAAATAACAAATGATGTAAAAATTAACAGCATATATTTAAGCCGTGATTTTGTATATTTTTTAATTAAGTTCGGTTTAAAAATTTAATCTTAACGAAATATAGCTGACAATAATAATTAATAAAAAATAAAAAAGAATAGATTATAACAATAAAATAATTAACAAAAGCAGAAAAAATGACAAAAAATAGCCAAAACTTATAAGAAAAAAGATAGATCTAACCGTGAAAAAATCCTCATGCCAAGACTCCCGCCTGGGATTTGAGATCCTTGATGGGAGATCTTGGCAGGAGGAGTTTTTGGCGGCTAGGTAAATTTTAGGGTTTAAAAAAAAATCTAGTCGGAGAAAAAATCCTCATGCCAAGACCCCTATCTGGGATCTGAGACCCGTGAAAGGAGTTCTTGGCTTGGCGATCTTTAGATGGACTAAGTAGGGTTTCTGAGATTAGACGGACTAAGTAGGGTTTCTGAGAATTTAGATCTAAGCTTTACCAAATTTGGTGGATTATTTGGGAAATCTATTGGTAGGTTAAGGTTTAAGAGGGTGTGGGGAGTGTATGGTGTAAGTTTGAGTGGGTTTAGAGTTCCACCATCGTCGTAGGGCGATTTTCGGCGGTGGCGTGGGGGAAGGATTATAGGGCAGCTAGGGTTCGGTGGTGGTTTAAGGTGGAGGAAGATGGTGGCGGCTAGGGATTTGGGGAGGCTAGGGGTTGGTTTAGAGAGAGGTGAGAGACGGGGCGTCTCTAGGGTTAGAGAAACAGAGACGTGAGAGCGGGGGGGGGGGGGGGGGGGGACGAAATGAGGGGGGGAGATGTCACGACCCAAAATTTGCACCTTCGGACCGTGATGGCGCCTAACATTTCACTTGCTAGGCAAGCCAACGTTAGAATAATATTAACCAATTTTAAACAATCTTTACATTATTAATAATCAAGGAACCAAAAGCGGAAGCAAAGTTTGAAATATAGTGAAATAATCCATAAAAATAACGGTGTCTAAATACCATCCCAGAATTTGTGTCACAAGTGCACGAGCTTCTAGAATAATACAAATAAAGGTCTGAATAAAATAAAGTTGTCTTGAAATAAACACACAGCTAAAGTAACATAGACGGGGACTTCAAAACTGCGGACGCCATGCAATTATACCTCAAGTCTCCTCTGAATAGCTGAAATCTGAGCAAGTCTATGGCATGCCGCTGGGACCAACTCTGAAATCTGCACAAGAAGTGCAGAGTGTAGTATCAGTACAACCGACCCCATGTACTGGTAAGTGCTGAGCCTAACCTCGACGAAATAGTGACGAGTCTAAGGCGGGTCACTTACATTACCTGTACGCAATATTAGTAACAACAACAATAATAGAAATAATTCAGGTAACTCATTTATAATAATTGAAGCCAACTCAGTAGTCATAACCAATTATCATTTCTATCAATTCTGTTGCAGCATGCAACCCGCTCTCACAATATATTCACATTCAATTCTGTTGCAGCGTGCAACCCGCTCTCACAATATATTCACATTCAATTCTATTGCAGCGTGCAACCCGCTCTCACAATATATTCCTTTAATCAAATCTGACGTGAAACCCGATCCCCCAATATATATATATATATATATATGTATGTCAACCTTTTAATAAGTCTGTTGCGGCGTGCAACTCGATCCTCCAATATGGACTTTTCATAAGTCTGTTGCGGCGTGCAACCCGCTTCTCCAACATATTCATTTACCAATTCTTATAGAAGAAATTTCCCCAATAAATACAACAATTAATATAAAAGTATAAGACAACAATCATACAATAATTATAATTTAATTATGAAACAAACAATGACAAATAGCAGATTATTATGAAAATTAGGGAGAAAATAGGCAGCTTAATATTTAATATGCTAAATGTCAAATAACAATTAAAACACATAATTCAAATAGCATGTAACAATTAATGCAGGAATTCAAGAATTAATATTTGATAAAGAATAGGAGAGAAACAGTTATTATAATAAATAATTTATGATTTAAAATAATTTATGATTTTTCAAGTAAGCAGGCAAATAATTAATTTGACGACGTATAGACATTCGTTACCTCGTCTATACGTCATTCACGTGCAATTCACATATCAATTAAATTAAGGGTTCTATGCCCTCAAGTCAAGGTTAACCACGACACTTACCTCGCTTTGCGAATTCCAATCAATTACTCAACCACAACTTTTCCTTTTAAATTTGTCTCCAAAAGCTTCAAATATATTCACAAACAATTCGATATATTCAATACTAATCATAGGAATTAATTCTATATTAATTTACTAATTTTTCAGATAAAATCTAAAATTCATTGAAATATTCGGCAGTGGGACCCACATCTCAAATCTCAGAAAAACTTACGAAATCCAAACACCCATTCCGAGACGAGTACAACCATACAAAAATTATCCAATTTTGATAACAAATGGACCTTCAAATCTTAATTTTTCGTTTTTGGAAGATTTTAGAAATATCTGATTTTTCTTCCATAAATTCACGGATTCATGATATAAATGAGTATGAAATCATGAAATATAATCAATATAGGATAAGGAACATTTATCCCAATGTTTTCCCGTGAAAATCGCCCAAAATCGCCTCTTGAGGTTTTAGGTTTTGAAGATTTGAGAAATGAATCAAAAATCCCATCCAAAAGTCATTTTGTTCAGCTGCAGGTGTCGCAATTGCGACCTGAGCTTCGCAAATGCGAAGAAACACTCGCAATTGGGATGCCCTTCACAATCCCGTTGCCTTCGCAAATGCGAAGATTATGTCGCATTTGCGATAATTGGCCCTTCGCAATTGCGAAGATAAACTCGCAATTGCGAGAACTGCTGGCCTAGGCTTTCTTCGCAATTGCGATAAAAATCTCGCAATTGCCGTACCTGCTTGGTTCGCATTCTGATCTCGCATTTGCGATGTCTGATCTCGCAATTGCGAGATCAGAGGCCTGCAACAGGTTCAGTTATACCAGTAAAACTTTGTACGTTCAAAACATCCCGTGGCCTATCCGAAACTGACCTGAGCCCCTCGGGACCTTATCCAAATATCCCAACGAGTTCCGTAACATAATACGTACTTACTCGGGGTCTCAAATCACATCAAATAATATCGATATTGCAATTCATACCTCGATTCGGACTTGAGTTTTAAACTTTTCTATTTGTAAATCTCGTGCCAAAACATATTAAATGAATCCAGAATGACTTCAAATTTGGCACACAAGTCATAAATGACATAACAGAGCTGTTCAAATTTCCCAAATCGAATTCTGGCTCCGATATCAAAAAGTCAACCCCGTGGTCAAACTTGAAAATCTTAGCCTTTAAATTAGTTTTTGTTAAATGGTCATAACTTGAGCTAGGGACCTCCAAATTAAATTTCGGGCATACGCCCAAGTCCCGAATAACTATATGGAGCTACCGAAACTGTCAAAATACTGATCCGGGTCCGTTTGCTCAAAATGTTGACCAAAGTCAACTCAATTGAGTTTTAAGGCTCTGTTTCACATTTTAATCCATTTTTCACATGACAAATTTCTGAAAAAATGTACGGACTGCACATGCAAGTCGAGGAATGATAAATGGTGCTTTTCGAGGTCTTAGAACACAGAATTACTTATTAAATTTAAAGATGACATTTTGGGTCATCACATTCTCCACCTCTAAAACAAACGTTCGTCCTCGAACGGAGTTAGAAAAAAAAAAGTACATGAGCTGGAGAAAAGGTGTGGATATTTACTCCGTATGTCCGACTCGGACTCCCAAGTAGATGCCTCTACCGGCTGACCTCTCCATTGCACCCGAATTGAAGGATAACTCTTAGACCGCAACTGTCGGACCTACCGGGCTAGAATAGCCACCGGCTCCTCCTCGTAAGTCAAATCTTTGTCCAATTGGACTGAGCTGAGATCTAACACATGGGACGGATCACCATGATATTTTCGAAGCATAGACACATGGAGCACCGAATGAACCACCGATAAACTAGGTGGTAATGCAAGCCTGTAGGCTACTTCACCTACCCTTTCAAGAATTTCAAAGGGTCTGATATACCTAGGGCTCAACTTGCCCTTCTTTATGAACCTCATTACACCTTTCATAGGTGAAACCCAGAACAATATTCTTTCTCTAACCATAAATGCAATATCACGAACTTTATGGTCGGCATAACTCTTTTGCCTAGACTGAGCTGTGCGAAGTCGATCCTGAATAATCTTGACCTTATCCAAGGCATTCTGTACCAAATCGGTACCCAACAACCGAGCCTCTCCCGGTTCAAACCAACCAACTGGCGATCGGCATAGCCTTCCATATAATGCCTCATATGGAGCCATCTGAATGCTCGACTGGTAGCTATTATTATAAGAAAACTCCGCAAGTGGCAAGAAATGATCCCAAGAACCTCCAAAGTCTATAACACAAGCACGGAGCATATCTTCCAATATGTGAATAGTGCGCTCTGACTGTCCGTCTGTCTGTGGATGAGATGTTGTACTCAACTCTACCCGCGTGCCTAACTCACGCTGTACAGCCCTGCAGAACGTACCTCGATCTGAAATAATAGACACGGGTACACCGTGAAGGCGGACAATCTCACGAATGTAAATTTCAGCTAACCTCTTTGAAGAATAGGTAACTGCCACTTGAATAAAATGTGTTGACTTGGTCAACCTATCCACAATGACCCAAACTGCGTCAAATTTTCTCTGAGTCCGTGGGAGCCCAACAACAAAATCCATAGTGATACGCTCCCACTTCCACTCAGGAATTTCTAACTTCTGAAGCAAACCACCAGGTCTCTGATGCTCGTACTTAACTTGCTGACAATTCAGACACCGAGCTACATGTGCAACTATATCCTTTTTCATTCTCCTCCACCAATAATGTTGCCGCAAATCTTGATACATTTTGGCGGTACCTGGATGAATAGAATACTTGGAACTGTGTGCTTCTTCAAGAATTAATTCACGAAGCCCATCCACATTAGGCACACAAATACGACCCTGCATTCGCAGAACCCCATCTTCCCCCACAACAACCTGTTTGGCATCACCGTGCCGCACCGTGTCCTTAAGGACAAGTAAATGAGGATCATCATACTGCCTCTCTCTGATGCGCTCATATAAAGAAGACCGAGAGACTGTGCAAGTTAGAACCTGACTGGGTTCTGAAACATCTAACCTCACGAACTGATTAGCCAAAGTCTGAACATTTGCAGCTAATGGCCTCTCGCCAATCGGAATATACGCAAGACTGCCCATACTCACTGCATTTCTACTCAAAGCATCGGCCACCACATTGGCCTTTCCGGGGTGATACAAAATGGTGATATCATAGTCTTTCAACAACTCCAACTATCTTCTCTGCCTCAAATTAAGATCTTTTTGTTTGAATAGATACTGAAGGCTACAATGATCAGTAAATACCTCACACGAGACACCGTAGAGGTAATGCCTCCAAATCTTCAGTGCATGAAAAATGGCTGCCAATTCTAAGTCATGAACAGGATAATTCTTCTCGTGAACTTTCAACTGCCGTGACGCATATGGAATTACCTTGACACCTTGCATTAATACTGTACCAAGCCCAATGTGAGATGCGTCACAATATACCGTATACGATTTGAACCTGTGGGTAATACCAACACTGGCGCCGTAGTCAAAGCGGTCTTGAGCTTCTGAAAGCTCAACTCACACTCGTCTGACCATATGAATGGGACACCCTTCTGGGTTAGTCTAGTCAATGTGCTTGCTATAGATGAAAACCCTTCCACGAACCTACGATAATAACCTGCCAAACCTAGGAAACTCCGGATCTCTATAACTAAAGTAGGTCTAGGCTAATTCTGAACAGCCTCAATCTTCTTAGGATCCACCTTTATGCCTTCTGCCGATACAACATGCCCCAAAAAGGAAACTGAGTCTAACCAAAATTCACATTTTGAAAACTTGGCATATAACTGATTATTCTTCAAGGCGTGAAGCACACTTCGAAGATGCTGCTCATGTTCCTCTCGACTGCTGGAGTAAATCAAGATATCATCAATGAATACAACCACAAAAGAGTCCAAATAAGGCTTGAACACCTGATTCATCAAATCCATAAATGCTGCTGGGGAATTTGTCAATCCAAATGACATCACTAGGAATTCGTAATGCCCATACCGAGTTCGAAAAGCTATTTTAGGGACATTAGAGGCCCTAATCTTCAACTGATGGTAACTAGAACTCAAATCGATCTTTGAAAATACCTTGGCACCCTGAATTGATCAAATAAGTCATCAATTCTTGGCAGCGGATATTTGTTTTTGATAGTGGCCTTGTTCAACTGACGATAGTCTATACACATCCGCATAGAGCCATCTTTATTCTTTACAAATAATACTGGTGCACCCCAGGGCGAGACACTGGGTCTAATGAATCCCTGATCAAGCAAGTCTTGTAACTGCTGCTCTTTCAATTCTTTCAACTCCGGCGGGGCCATACGGTATGGTGGAATAGAAATGGGCTAAGTGCCCGGAGCCAAATTAATACAGAAGTCAATATCTCTATCGGGTGGCATCCCCGGCAAATCTACAGGAAATACTTCTAGAAATTCTCGAACAACTAGTACTGAGTCCATAGAAGGAGAATCCGCACTAGGATCGCGAATATAAGCCAAATAGGCTAGACACCCTTTCTCTACCATACGCCGCGCTTTCATATAAGAAATAACCTTGCTGGCAAAATGGCCAGGAGTTCCTTTCCACTCTAACCGAGGTAACCCCAACATATCTAGGGTCACTGTCTTAGCATGACAATCCAATATAGCATGATAAGGGGACATCCAATCCATACCCAAGATGACATCAAAATCTACCATATCAAGAAGTAGAAGATCCACACTAGTCTCAAGATTACCAATAGTAACCACACACAAATGATATACATGATCTACTACAACAGAGTCTCCCACCGGTGTAGATACATACATAGAAGCACTCAGAGAATCACAAGGCACAACCAAATATGAAGCAAAATAGGAGGACACATAGGAATATGTAGATCCTGGATCAAATAGATTTGAAGTATCTCTATGGCAAACTGGAATAATACCTGTGATCACAACATCAGATGACTTGGCCTCAGGCCTAGCTGGAAAAGCATAAAATCGGGGCTGGGCCCCACCACTCTGAACTACATCTCTGGGACAGCCTCTAACTGTCTGGCCTCTACCTCTAACGGTCTGACCTCCACCTCTAATGGCCTGACCTCAACCTCTATTGGCCTGACCTCCACCTCTAATGGCCTGACCTCCACCTCTAGCTGCCTGACCCCTATCTCTAGCTGGCTGAGCAGGCGGTGAAGCAACCGGTGCCGGTATGATGGCATAAGAATCTTGCCGAGATCTGTTACTTGCCAATCTAGGGCAATACCTCCTGATGTGACCAATGTTTTCACACTCATAACACCCATCCTGATGCCGTGGCTGTTGAAGCTGAAGCTGACCCAGATGGGACGGATAACCACTATAGTAACTCTGGAGTGGTGGTACACTGATAGGAGCTAAATGTGCACTGAATACTGGCTGCCCAGAGTAAGGCATAATAGGACCGTGACTCCCTGAAGCACCGGGAGATGCATGAAGTGCTGAATGAAAAGGTCTGGGAGAATGACCCCTGCCTCCAGAAGAGGCACCAGTGAAACCACCGAAATGACGAGGCCTCTTATCGGACCTCTGCCATCTCTCCTGTGCAAGAACCATCTCGATCCTCCTTGCGACATTAGCAGCCGCCTGAAAAGAAATCTCACTTCTGGTCTCCTTGGCCATCTGAAGTGTAATAGGGTGAGTGAGTCCCTCAATAAACCTCCTCCTCTCTCTCTCTCTCCCTCCGTAGGTAGTAAAAGGAGAGCATGACGAGCCAAATCCACAAAACGAGACTCATACTGAGTAACAGTCATACTGCCCTGCTGTAGACGCTCAAATTGCTTGCGGAATTCCTCTCTCAGTGTGATAGGAATGACTTTTCCAAAAATAGCTGAGAGAACTGCTCCCATGTAAGTGCAGGCAATCCAACTGGTCTGGTCAATGTATAATCTCTCCACCATCTCTTGGCGGAACCCGTCATCTGAAATACAGCAAATCAACCCCATTGGTCTCAACTATATCCATGTTCCGCAGCAACTCATGGCAGAGTTCAAGATAATCCTGTGGGTCCTTAGAAGGTGTACCACTGAAGTGAACTGGAAAAAGTTTGGTAAACTTATCCAGTCTCAATAAGGCCTCAAAAGACATGGCGGGCCTATCACCGATCTCTGCCGCAACAACTGGCTGAACTACCCCAACTGGCGGGGCTGTTGGAGCCTGATTCTAGGGAGCCATCTACTCCGGAGCGGGTGTAGCGGGAGTTTGTGCTCCTCCCCCAGCCTGTGAGACGGCTGGTGCCATTGGAAATATACCATTCTGGAACACGCCCTCCATAAGACTTACCAAACGGACTAGAGCGTCCTGAAGTACTGGAGTGGCTATGAATCCTTCCGGGACCTGAACTGGTCCGATTGGTAAATTCTAAACTGGAACCTCCTCCTGAAGGTCCACCTGAGGTTCTACAACAGGTGCAGCTGCTCGAGCTCCGAACTGAGCTCTACCTCGGCCTCTACCTTGGCCTCTAGCACGACCTCGACCTTGACCTCTACCCCTGGCCATAGTTATCGCCGGGGGTTTTGGTCCCTTTCTATCGGTAGAGGTATTACGTGTTCTCACCATCTGCGAGAGATTAAGAGTAGAATGGTTCAATCATCGATGATAGAATTAATTCGCACGACAGAATAAGAAAGAAGTGATATTGTTCCTAAACTGCATAGCCTCTGAGAGATAAGTGCAGACGTCTCCGTACCGAACCTTCAGACTCTACTAAAGCTTGTTCGTGACTCGTGAGACCTATGTAACCTAGTGCTATGATACCAACTGTCACGACCCGAAATTCCCACTTTCGGACCGTGATGACGCCTAACATTTCACTTGCTAGGAAATCCAACGTTAGAATAATATTAACTAATTTTTAAACAATCTTTACATCATTAATAATGAAGGAACCAAAAGCGGAAGCAAAGTTTGAAATATAGTGAAATACTCCATAAAAACAACGGTGTCTAAATACCATCCCAAAATTGGTGTCACAAGTGCACGAGCTTCTACAATAATACAAATAAAGGTCTGAATAAAATAAAGCTATCTGGAACTAAACACACAGCTAAAGTAAAATAGACGGGTACTTCAGAACTGCGGACGCCATGCAGTTATACCTCAAGTCTCCTCTGAATAGCTGAAATCCAAGCAAGTCTATGGCACGCTGCTGGGACCAACTCCAAACTCTGCACAAGAAGTGCAGAGTGTATTATCAATACAACCGACCCCATGTACTAGTAAGTGCTGAGCCTAACCTCGACGAAGTAGTGACGAGGCTATGGCGGGTCACTTACATTACCTGTACGCAATATTTGTAACAACAACAATAATAAAAATAATTCAGGTAACTCATTTATAATAATTGAAGCCAATTCAGCAGTCATAACCAATTATCATTTCCATCAATTCTGTTGCAGCATGCAACCCGCTCTCACAATATATTCACATTCAATTCTCGCTGCAACCCGCTCTCACAATATATTCACATTCAATTCTGTTGCAGCGTGCAGCCCGCTCTCATAATATATTCCTTTAATCAAATATGTTGCGGCGTGCAACCCGATTCCCCCAATATATATATATATATATATATATATATATATATATATATATATATATATATATATATATATATATATGTATGTCGACTTTTTAATAAGTCTGTTGCGGCGTATAACCCGATCCTCCAATATGGACTTTTCATAAGTCTGTTACGCCGTTCAACCCGATCCTCCAATATGGACTTTTCATAAGTCTGTTGCGGCGTGCAACCCGATCCTCCAATATGGACTTTTCATAATCTGTTGCGGTGTGCAACCCGATCCTCCAATACGGACTTTTCATAAGTCTGTTGCGGCGTGCAACCCGATTCTCCAATATATTCATTATAATTAAGTCTGTTGCGGCGTGCAACCCGCTCCTCCAACATATTCATTTACCAATTCTTATAGAAGAAATTTACCCAATAAATTCAACAATTAATATAAAAATATAAGACAACAAGCATACAATAATTATAATTTAATTATGAAACAAACAATGACAAATAACAGATTATTATGAAAATCAGGGAGAAAATAGACAGTTTAATATTTAATATGTTAAATATCAAATAACAATTAAAACACATAATTCAAATAGCATGTAACAATTAATGCAAGAATTCAAGAATTAATATTTGATAAAGAATAGGAGAGAAACAGTTATTATAATAATTAATTTATGATTTAAAATTTATGATTTTTCAAATAAGCAGGCAAATAATTAATTTGACGACGTATAGACATTCGTTACCTCGTCTATACGTCATTCACATGCAATTCACATATCAATTAAATTAAGGGTTATATTCCCTCAAGTCAAGGTTAACCACGACACTTACCTCGCTTTGCGAATTCCAATCAATTACTCAACCACAGGTTTTCTTTTTAAATTTGCCTCCAAAAGCTTCAAATCTATTCACAAAGAATTCGATATATTCAATACTAATCATAGGAATTAATTTCATATAAATTTACTAATTTTTCGGATAAAATTCTAAATTTATTAAAATATTCGGCAGTGGGACCCACGTCTCAAATCTTGGAAAAACTTATGAAATAAGAACACCCATTCCGAGACGAGTCCAACCATACAAAAATTATCCAATTCCGATATCAAATGGACCTTCGAATCTTAATTTTTCGTTTTTGAAAGATTTTTGAAAAATCTGAATTTTCTTCCATAAATTCACGGAATCATGATATAAATGAGTATGAAATCATGAAATATAATCAATATAGGATAAGGAACACTTATCCCAATGTTTTTCCGTGAAAATCGCCCAAAATCGCCTCTTGAGGTTTTAGGTTTTGAAGATTTGAGAAATGAATCAAAAATCCCGTCCAAAAGTCATTTTGTTCAGCTGCAGGTGTCGCAATTGCGACCTGAGCTTCGCAAATGCGAAGAAATACTCGCAATTGCGATGCCCTTCACAATCCCACTGCCTTCGCAAATGCGAAGATTATGTCGCATTTGCGACAATTGGCCCTTCGCAATTGCAAAGATAAACTCTCAATTGCGAGAACTGCTGGCCTAGGCTTTCTTCGCAATTGCGATAAAAATCTCGCAATTGCCATACCTGCTTGGTTCGCATTTGCGATGCCTGATCTAACAATTGCGAGATCAGAGGCCTGCAACAGGTTCAGTTATACCAGCAAAACTTTTTACGTTCAAAACATCCCGTGGCCTATCCGGAACTCACCCGAGTCCCTCGGGACCTTATCCAAATATCCCAACAAGTCCCATAACATAATACGGACTTACTCGGGGTCTCAAATCACATCAAATAATATCGAAATTGCAATTCACACCTCGATTCGGACTTGAGTTTTAAACTTTTCCATTTGTAAATCTCGTGCCAAAACATATTAAATGAATTCGGAATGACTTCAAATTTGGCACATAAGTCATAAATAAGATAACGGAGCTGTTCAAATTTTCAGAATCGGATTCCGGCTCCGATATCAAAAAGTCAACCCCGTGGACAAACTTGAAAATCTTAGCCTTTAAATTACTAGTTTCCGTTAAATGGTCATAACTTGAGCTAGGGACCTCCAAATTAAATTTTGGGCATACGCCTAAGTCCCAAATCACGATACGGAGCTACCAGAACTGTTAAAACACTGATTCGGGTCTGTTTTCTCAAAATGTTGACCAAAGTCAACTGAGTTGAGTTTTAAGGCTCTATTTCATATTTTAATCCATTTTTCACATGAAAACTTTCCGAAAAAATGTACGGACTGCACATGCAAGTTGAGGAATGATAAATAGTACTTTTTGAGGTCTTAGAACATAGAATTACTTATTAAATTTAAAGATGACATTTTGGGTCATCACAGGGAAGGCGTTTGGACATTTATATACTAATGGGCGAGGGAGTTCCGAGCCGTTTGATCTTGTGGAGATCAATGACTGGGATTAATTAACATCTAAACGACGTCGTTTTGGTTTAGTGATGGGGCGGACCAGTTTGGGGGTATTGGGCTTGGGCGCTTTTGGGTTAATTTTGGGGATTGGGCTGGTTTTAACTGGCCCAGTCCGAATTTAGGCTAACCTATTTTGTTTAATTAACTTTTCATTCTATTTAATTTAAATAAATCCTAAATTACGTGCTAAATTACCTTAATTTATAAAATTAAACCAACTATCTATTTGCATTATTTACAAAATTAGTCAATCTTACATTTAAAAAGGAAAATTGCTAATTTAATAATAAAACTTAAAAATGTCAAAACAAACAATTTGTTTTTTGTGATTTTCTTTTAATGGAGAATTAATTATGTACTTAGACATTGAATTAAATTAAAAACCTAACAATGCAATATGAAGAAGGTTTAAATATGTTTTGTTAGTTTTCATAACTTTAAAAAGAAAAAAAAATGAGACTAAAAATGCAAATAATTCCAAATAAACACCAAAAAATCCTTAAAATTTTTTTTAAAAAAATAGGAGTAATTTATTCATTAATTTTGTAGGAATATTTTGGCAAGGTAAAAATCACATGCTCACAGCTGCCACTCTTTGCTCGGAAACACGAAGAGTTTTCGGGCAAAGACAAAGTGAGCAGTCATGAGCAACTTTTAGCCGTTTGGATACTCCATGGGAAGCACTTTGGAAATGTTTGACCGAACCTTACTTTAAAGGTTGCCTACATATCCCTGGCTATAAAGGAATCAGGTCAGTGTAGTTCTGGAGGTTTTGGTAGCTGGGACTATCGAAAAACTGTGATTTCACTGCTATTGCTGTTGTTACTGTTGTTGAACTCCTTATTACAACAAAGTAAAAAAAATGAAGAAAACTAACTAAGCCTATCAGCTAAGAGTTATAAGATTCTTATGTGTAAATTTTCGAAGCTTGTTCTTGAGTCTTGGCTGGCTCTTTATGCACACTCTGATCTGAATCTCGATACTTGCTAGCTGCAGATGTTGGTTCAATCTTCTTCATCTTTTCGGATCAAGTTGGGACACGCAAAACTTGGGACTTCAATCTCGTCTTGAGCAACTCATATCTTCTCCGCTTCTGTATTTTGGGTTTTTCTTCTTCTTCTTCTTCTTTTCTTTATTATGGATTGAGATGTCTTCCTTCGATTTTCTCGAACCCAGTACTTTAAAGTATAACCTGCTTAGGAATTGAAACAAACGTACAAAATTTTCTGCCCCAATTTTTACTAGAAAATTTTGTGAGTTATTGTAACAAAATTCTATACTACTTCATTATTGAAAGAGATAAAAAGACGGGAATGGTGTCCCCGGGGTAAATGTAGACTAGGGTAAGGAGACCCTATGTCTAAAAGTAAAATCAACTAGGGATTGGAGATCCTATGTTGGGGAAAATCACCAGGTTATGCTGGCATCAATTAGGGAGTAGGACCCTATGTTGGAAAGCCATCAAGTTATGCTGGCATCAACTAGGGAGTGAGACCCTATGCTGGAAAGTCATCAGGTTATGCTAGCATCAACTAGGGAGTGAGACCCTATGTTGGAAAGTCATCAGGTTATGCTGGCATCAACTAGGGAGTGGGACCCTACGTTGGAAAGTCATCAGGTTATGTTGGCATCAACTAGGGAGTGGGACCCTACGTTGAAAAGTCATCAGGTTATGCTGGCATCAACTAGGGAGTGGGACCCTATGTTGGAAAAGACGTGGCTGGGGATCAGAGACTGTAGTTTTGAATTATTTCTTCTTTTCTTCCTTTATTTTTCAGAGTATGAGTGAATGCGGGAAAGAATTTTGGAGGAGACTTCCCTCTTGAAGCTATTGTTGCAAGGCTATTTCCAGCCTTTGCGCGATTTTCCTTTTGGTTGCCCCTGCTTTTGTGAGGTTGCTTTCGGGTTGCACCTGTTTCCTATTTTCTTCAACAAAGAATAATTTGTCAGTTTGAAACGGTGGTTGGTTGTTATGGCCTTGATTATTTGGTCACTCGATCTTGGCCCGTCTTTTGGACAAAGATTTTGATTGCTTGCTGGCTTGCTAGGGATTGATTTCATTTCTAATCCTGGAGATCTTGACTTTTCCAAAATCTTATCAGGACGGTTAATCATATGGGACTTAAACTTCTTTAACTTTATTTTGCCTTTGTGGCACTTTGACTTTAATCCCTTTCCTTTCAGGAATTCTTGATTTCGAAGCATCAGCTATCACGGCCGGTCGAGGTCGACTCGATGCACCTGCCGAGGCTGGGCACTTTTTGCATAATAACTTGTATCAAATGAGAACCTTATAGATCGGTCTTGCCATCCTTTCTTTGTCTCAATTTAGAATAGAATTAGACCAAAAGGGATTGAAAGGAAAACACACAACAGAATGGACAAATGAATATAGACAAGAGGTATCCCTTTCGGGGAAAGGAAAGAAGGACTTATCTAGAGGGTATGTGGACTTCAATGAACATGACATGCCTCTTGAACTGGATGCCTGATCTGTGCGAATCATCCAACTCTCAGAAATCCATCATAGCTTATACCTCAAGATTTGAGAAACCTTGCCCAGGACTGTGTCCATGTCAGTGACCAATTATCCTCTTTTTCGATCTGTGGTGCCCTTTGCGGGTTTTCACCAACTAACCTCTCTCATTTCTCTTCTCACCATCGCCTTGTAGTGCTCTTTGCAAGTTTTCACTAACGAGACTCGCTCATTTTCAATTTCTCTGCTTACCATAGCCTCACGGTGCCCGTGTGAGTTTTCACCGATAAGACTCTCTCATTTTATTTCTCTCATTTGGTCGCATCAAATCCAAGTCACTGTATTCTCCCATTTTGGACATCTTTACCGATTGGTTGGAAGGACTTTGAACAGGATTTGGTTAGAAAGAATTTGAATTAAATTACAACCTTGGAACCTTTCAGGCGAAAGCGCCGCCAAACCACTATAAATTCTGCCCCGGTTACAACCTTGGTGCTCTTTGATTGATTTTTTTTTTGATAATTGAACTTTCAGGTTCCAAGGAAGGTGAACAAAGAAAAGTAACCGGCTTAAAGGGTTTACAAAAAGTTGATAGTGTTTGGGTAGCAAGAATGAAAGCCTTTTTCATCCTAATCGGAGAGTATTAAGACCGCGAAAGGGTTAAACATAATATCTTTTGACTGCATCTGCATTGACAGCCGTTTCGGGGTCATTTCCTTCAATATTTCCTAAGTACAATGCCCCTTTTGGCAGCATTTTTCTTATAATGTACTACCTTTCTAATTTGGAGCAAACTTTCCTTTTGCTTCTTCATGATGCGGGAGAATACGTCTTAGAACAAGTTACCCCACTTCGAAGTTTCTAGGCCGCACTTTCTTGTTGTAAACGTGAGCCATTCTTTGTTGGTATAACTGCCCGTGACAAACTGCGGCCATCCGCTTTTCATCAGTCATAGTTAACTGTTCCAGCCGAGTTTTGACCCATTCATCATCCTCGATCTCTGCTTTAACAATGATTCGAAGAGAGGAAATTTCGACTTTCGCGGGTATTACGGCTTCAGTTCCATAAACCAATAAGTAAGGCGTATCCCCGACTGATGTGCGTACGGTTGTGCGATATCCTAATAATGCGAAAGGCAGCTTCCCATTCCATTGTCTAGAACTTTGGATCATTTTCCTGAGGATCTTCTTGATGTTTTTGTTTGCCGCTTCAATGGCGCCATTGGCTTTTGTTCGATAAGGGGTAGAATTGCGATGCATAATTTTAAACTGTTCGCATACCTCCCTCATCAGGTGACTGTTCAGATTTGCAGCATTGTCGGTAATGATAGTTTTTGGAATACCAAAACGACAGATAATGTTGGAATGAATGAAGTCCACCACTGCTTTTTTGGTGACGGCTTTAAAAGTGACTGCTTCGACCCATTTTGTGAAGTAATCGATGGCAACCAAGATGAATCTGTGCCCATTTGAGGCTTTTGGCTCGATCGGCCCAATGACATCCATACCCCAAGCAACAAACGGCCAAGGTGCTGACATAGGATGCAATTCTGAAGGCGGTGCATGAATCAGATCACCGTGTATTTGACATTGATGGCCCTTCTGGACAAAACTGAAGCAATCCTTTTCCATGGTCATCCAGTAATAACCTGCCCGCAGGATTTTCTTTACTAGGACATATCAATTCATGTGGGGCCTGCATACTCATGAATGCACTTCGTACATGATCTTTTCGGCTTCTTTGGCATCTACACACCTTAAAAGATTCAGATCTGGAGTTCTCTTATACAACACTTCTCCGCTTAAGAAGAAACTGTCGGCAAGCCTTCTAATGGTTCTTTTTTGGTCTCCATTGGCCTTCTCAGGGTATTCCTTTGTTTTCAAGAACCTTTTAATATCATGATACCATGGTTGGTCATTTGGTTCTACTTCAACCGTGTTGCAATAACCATGTCTTTCTCGGATTTGAATCTCCAAAGGGTCAATATGGACATTGCCCGGATACGACAGCATTGTAGCTAATCTACCTAGTGCATCAGCTAACTCATTGTGGAATCGAGGAATATACCTGAATTCAACGGATTTGAACCGTTTGTTAAGATCTTCCACATGTTGTCTTTATGGGATAAGCTTGATATCTTGAGTTTCCTATTCGCCTTGTGCTTGCCGAATGATCAAATCAGAATCTGCCATGATTAATAATTCTTCTGCATCCATATCAATTGCCATGTTCATGACCATGATTCAAGCTTCATATTCAGCGGTGTTATTCATACAGAAGAACCGAAGCCGGGCTGTAGCCGGATAGTGCTGACCCGTGGGCGAAATTAAAATTGCCCCAATCCCAACACCCTTTGCATTTACTGCTCCATCAAAGAACATTTTCCAAATCTTAGTGTCTTCTGGGATTACTTCAATTGAATTCACTTCCTCATCTGGGAAATAAGTGCTTAGGGGTTGGTATTCATCATCAACCGGGTTCTCAGCTAAATTATCGGCCAAGGCTTGGGCTTTCATGGTCGTGCGGGTGACATAGACCATGTCAAACTTAGTGAGCAGGATTTGCAATTTGGCTAGCCTTTCCGTAGGCATTGGTTTCTGTAATATGTACTTCAGGGGATCCATTCTGGTTATGAGATATATGGTATAAGCCAACAAATAATGTCTAAGCTTTTGAGCGACCCAAGTTAAAGCACAACAACTTCTTTCCAGCAAAGTGTACTTGGTTTCATAACCAGTAAATTTCTTGCTCAAATAGTATATGGCTTGCTCTTTCTTCCCGGTCGCATCATGTTGTCCGAGGACACAGCCAAAAGAATTCTCCAGAAGCATTAAGTACAATAAAAAAAGTCTTCCAGGCTCAGGCGTAACCAACACCGGCGGATTTGACAAATATTCTTTGATTTTGTCAAAAGCTTCTTGACACTCATCCGTCCATTTAATCGTCGCGTCTTTCTTTAGCAGCTTAAATGTGAGCTCACACATGGTAGTAAGCTGAGCGATGAACCTACTGATGTAATTTAACCTTCCCAGCAAACTCATGACCTCTTTCTTGGTTTTCGGAGGTGGCAGATCTCGGATAGATTTTATCTTTGTTGGATCCAACTCAATACCCCTCCAACTGACTATAAACCCCAAAAGCTACCCAGATGGAACTAAGAATGCATATTTAGCGGGATTCAATTTCAAATCATACCTGCGCAGGCGTTCAAAGAACTTTCTCACATCCTTCACATGGTCTTCCTGCGTTCTAGACTTAATGATCACGTCATCCACATACACCTCAATTTCCTGGTGCATCATGTCGTGGAAAATGGTAGTCATAGCCCTCATGTAAGTTGCCCCGGTGTTCTTCAGACCGAATGGCATGACCCTGTAACAGTAAGTCTCCTATGATGTGGTGAAAGCTGTCTTTTCTGCATCTTCTTCATCCATCAAGACTTGGTGATACCCAGCATAACAATCCACAAAAGATTGTATCTCATGTTTGGCACAATTGTCGACAAGGATGTGGATGTTAGGTAACGGGAAGTTGTCTTTGGGGCTTGCTTTGTTCAAATCCCTGTAATCAACACATACTCGGATCTTCCCGTCCTTCTTTGGTACTGGGACTACATTGGCCAACCATGTGTTGTATCGGACTACTCGGATCACACCAGCTTTTAATTGTTTGGCAACCTCTTCTTTAATCTTATCACTGATGTCTGTTTTGAATTTTCTTTGCTTTTGTTGGATAGGTGGACAATCGGGATAAGTTGGCAACTTATGTACCACTAGATCGACACTTAGTCCTGGCATATCATCGTAGGACCATGCAAACACATCTTTAAATTCAAACAAGAGTTGGATCATTGCATCTCTAGTTTTTTCCTCAGCGTAAATGCTTATCATGGTCTCCCTGACCTCTTCTGAATTGCCCAAATTAATTGGTTCGGTTTCATTTAGGTTTGGCTTAGGCTTACTCTCAAATTGTTCCAATTATCGGTTTATTTTCCTAAAAGCCTCAACTTCATCATATTCGAACTCTTGATTCATTATTTCACAGTTAGACAACGTTTTAAGATCTGGGCATGAAGTCCGCAAGTATGTCATGTTATTTAAATCAGCATTATTAGAACGGGATTCCCTCCTGACTGGGAATGGGGTAGCCTGCCAGTTTTGCAATTTAGCATTGGGTCCCATGTATTGCACCTCAGCAGTGCTCGAGCCTTCACCCGGTTGGACCATGTGGACTTCGTAGAGCATTTGCCTCATTGGTTCACAGATATCCTCAATTTCATCGGCCGTAAAGGCCTCTTCTTCCTCTTCTATATATCTTGGCTTAACAAACTATCTGGCGAGGTGTGGGATTGGCTGAGGCAAAACCCACCCATCTTTCTTATGTTTATCAGCCCATTTTTCGTCGGCATTAGTAGCCTGAAAACCTATGTTAAAGAATTTCTTGTTGGCAGGCAAGGTAACGGGTTCTGTGATGCCCTACAAGGATACACCGAGCCCTTTCCCGGGCTTGTATCCATGTTTGATCATTTCACTGGCGACCGTGATTGATGCGCTTGATAAACAAGGTTGGGGACATGGGGTTCCTTCTTCGCACTGGTCAGCGAGCATGATTTCAAAGGCTTGGTAAATGATGTGCTCGTTTCCCTCCCTTGCCTCAAGACATGGGACTGATGGGTCCATGTAGATTAATTGTTCATCTTCCCCATGGACAACTATTTCTTAGTTCTCATGATCGAACTTGACCATCTGATGGAGAGTAGAGGGCATGGCTCCCGTAGCATGGATCCAAGGTCTTCCTAGTAGAATGTTATAAGAAGTGTCCATGTCAAGAACTTGGAATGTTACTTCAAATTCTACGGGGCCAATGGTTAGGATTAAGTCAATTTCTCCTATAGTATCCCTCTTGACACTGTCGAAAGCACGTACATAAATGTTGTTTGGCTTAATCCTTTCAGTCCCAATTTTCATCCTTTGCAATGTTGATAGAAGGCAAATATCTACTCCGGACCCGCCATCCAACATGACCCTTTTCACATAATATCCCTCACACTTGACCGTCAAGTGTAAGGCCTTGTTGTGGGCAGTTCCTTCGGGAGGTAAGTCATTTTGTCTGAAGGAGATTCGGTTGACCTCGAAGAACTGTTCTGCCATTCTTTCCAACTGTTCAACCGTGGTCTCGATTGGAACATACGCCTCATTCAGCGTCTTTAGGAGAACCTTTTGGTGCTCGTTTGAGCTCATCAGTAGAGACAAGAGTGAAACCTGGGAGGGAGCTTTTCTAAGTTCATCAATTACAGTATACTCCAAGGTTTTCATCTTCTGGAAGAATTTCTCCGCTTCTTCAGCAGTGACATGTTTTGTGGGGGGGAAACGTTTCTGCTTGATTTTGTTCAATTCTTCTGGGTTATGATACTTCCTAGATTGGTTTGTTTCATTCACTTCCCCTCTAACTTCCTTCCATTTATAGGTGACCAACGTCTGGTTATAGTTTCAAGGGATGGAAGTAGTGTCTCTTAAGGGAATTTGTGGCATGCGACTAATGATCAAACGCTCATCCAGCCTAGGTTGGATGACTGGCCTCCGTGCCACATACGTCCCCTTTGGTACATATATTTTTGGCAAATTTGACATGGTTTTCCTTTGCTACAACCTATTTGGAGAGCTTCACATGAGCTGCCCATTTGTGGGAGCTCTTGGGACATAGAGGATGGCCTCTTTGGCGGGCGCTTCCCCTATATTTGCTTCCTCGGCCTTTTCTTCATTTTGGAGAGTGGACTTTGTATTCTTTTCATCCCGGCCCTGTTTTGCCATTGTTTTAGGTTTCTTTTCTGTATCAGCGATGGTAATAATGGCTCTCAATGCAGGGTCAAATTATTTATCTTCACAAATCATCCCGATGACCGGCCCGTTGTTGTGGGATGGTAACGGGTTGTTGGTTACATTGGGGACTTCCTCATCCCTTAGCACTACCCTTTTCTGTTCGAACAGGTTCTCGACTGCTCTCTTAAGGGTCCAACAATCTTCAGTGTCATGCCCTTCTGCCCCGGAGTGATAGGCGCACCTGGTACCTGGCCTGTAGGTTGGAGATTCTAGGTTTTGTCTGTTCGGCGGTACAGGCTGCAACAGGCCCATTTGGACTAATTTCGGGAAGAGGCTGGAGTACGACTCACCAATGGGTGTGAAGTCATCTTTTCTGGGTGGTTCACGAGGACGGGTGTTATATTGGTAATTATTCTATGGTGGACGGGGATTATACGGAGCTTGGTGAGGAGGGTTGTTTCTTGAAGGTGGAGCGCTATTCTGATTGTAATGTTGTTGTGGCCGGGTGTACGATTGAGCATTCATTACTGCATAAGGATGCGGGGTCATAGCATAGGTTGTATCCTGGTGGGGGTAATAATGTTGCGGGGCCCTAGAAGGTGGACCAGAATAATCCAGGGGTCGCCGAGAGTTTCTTAAGCTCGAAGCCATCATGGCTCCCTTTTCTTTTTTCTTCCGGCTGGCTAAAATTCCCGAGCCGTTCTGAATGGCTTGGGAAGTGGCTCTTAAAGCTGATTGACTTAAGATACGGCCTGTTTTTAGGCTGTTTTCTACCATTTCTCCAATTTTAATGGCCTCCACGAACGGTTTGCCCATGGCAGACATCATGTTTTGGAAATAATCGGCCTCTTGGACCTGTAAGAAGAAATTGACCATCTCGGTCTCATCCATCGGGGTTTTACCCTGGCCGCTTGTTCACGCAATTTGATAGCGTATTCTCGAAAGCTTTCCGAGGCTTTCTTTTTGAGGTTGGATAAAGAATTTCTGTCCGGAGCTATGTCCATGTTGTATTGGAATTACCTCACAAAATTTTGGGCCAGGGCATCCCATATGTGCCAATGTGAGATATCTTGGTCTATATACCATTCAGAAGCGATTCCGGTGAGGCTTTCTCCAAAGTAGGCCATTAACAACTCTTCTTTTCCACCGGCTCCTCTCAACTGGTTACAGTATCGCTTTAAGTGAGCAATCATGTCTCCATGCCCATCATATCTTTCAAACTTTGGCGTATTAAAGCCCACGGGTAAATGCACGTGAGGGAACATGCACAGATCAGCATATGACACGCTCTTTTGGCCACTCAGGCCTTATATATTCTTGAGGCTTTGCTCAATGCTTTTCATTTTTTGTGCTATCTCTTCTTGTTCAGGATTCCTCACGGATTTCTCATATTCTACGGGAGACTCAAATTATGGGTGCCGAGGATAGGAATTTGGGGTAACCCGAGCGGTGTCCAATTGGAATTGGGGAGCTTGGAAAGTAAAAGTTGATGGTTCGAAGGTTTGTCGAGGTAGTGTTGGTTGTGCCATGCTAGAGGCTGGTGGTGATGTGAATACTGTAGATGATATTCCTGAAGATGGTGCCTGGGGGAGAACCTCAAAAGGTATTCCAGTGAAGTTTGTTGACATGGTGGGGAACCCAAATGGCATGAATGGGTTGGCTACTGAGATAGGGATATTGGTAGTTCCTCTCGTCCTTGGGATTAACTCGGGGAAACAAGGGATAGTACTGGGTGGCTCCCTTCCATTGGACCATGCATCCTACATTTCTAACATGCGGCATCTTAACTGCCTATTCTCCTCATCAGTTGCTGACACAAGCTGTGGGATAACTGATGCAGGGCTCTCTTCTGGCTCAACGATAGGTAGGTGACTCTCTGAGGCCATGGCGATACTTCCTTTAGATCTCGTGAAATAAGGGTGTGAAGCCAGATTACCACCACAAAACCAACCACCTAAAAATAGAACCTGTTCTTTTTAAAGCACACACAACAAACTGGTTAGTTTGAGACATTTAACACAAAGGGAATCGCATATTGGGGATGCAATGCACCTAAATAGTTAAACCTTTTGCTAAGATGTTTTGCAACGGCTGCGTGTTTCATCCCAGCTTTATTGTCTCTCTCTCTCTTTTGTTTTCTTAATTACTTTCTTTTAGGGTTATGACCGAATGCTACATGGATTGCCTACGTATCATGGCGCCGCATGAATCAGATCATTACGTAGTTCAGGGGATAGATACAAAGTAACAAAGTGCAATTTTTCATTTCATTAATAAAGGATATCTCTTTCTTTTGGGTTTTTCATTACATGGAATTAAAGTACTGACAACAATACAGACTCAAAACAAGCGACAAAACAATTTAAAACTCTAGAAAGCAGTAAAGTACAGACTCGAGAACTGGTTAATCAAAAGTACATGAGAGCTTCTACTGGTCTTCTTGGAGCCTGTGGGGCATTAGCTGGTCTTTGCACAGGCCTTCGCGCAATGTCTTCTTGAAGACGGTCCAAGTCACCCATTACTTGGTGGACGAAGGTCATCATAGAAGCAAAAAACATGGACCTAGTCATGTCTTCACACTCGTGACATTTCATCACGACATAGTCAGCTATTTCCTTGATCCTAGTTCTGATGACTCCTTTCCCTTGAAGCAGATACCCAATCTGCTGTGCCCGGGCTTCCAACACTTGTGCACTTGTGTTGTTTTGGTCCTGTAGTTGTTGCACGCTTTCTTCTAGTTGGCAGATTAATGCGTAACAATACTCTTTTTCTGTTTTGAAATCTTTGGTTTGCTGGACCATCTCATTCCCAAGGGCAAACAGCTTTTCCTTTAGAATTGTTATTTCTTTGCCATATTTCTGTCTCAAATGGTGGGCCTGTTCTTATGCTCCCTTAACTAGTTTTGTTTGAGCATCTAGCAAATCCTTTTTGATTTTCATCAAGTCAGCTGCATAGTCATGGACCTTCATTCTTAAGTTGTTGATGATCTTTTCATCTCTCTCGCTTCTTACAGGCATTTCGGCGGCTATCCTCATATTTCGGAGTTGGGCTCGGAGCGCCTCATTCTCTCGGGTTAACTTTCTCTTTTCACCTTCAGCTACCTATGCCTGCAAATCATTGTCAAATGCGAAGTTTCTCCCCAGGCCAACCGTTCTTGGATCTTGTCATCAAAAGCTTGAACATGAGGCCTTTTGGCGGGCCTTTCTGGATCGGGCTCTAGTTCCTCATCAATGCAATTCCTTTTATCAAACCATGTGGCATAGTCCAGATCTACTTCGCCTCTGGCAAGATCGGGTAATTGAGTATCCTCTTTCAAGTATCGGCACCCATTCCAGATTTGTTGAATTAAAGCTTCGGGAAGTGGAGCTTCGGGATGTAGCTCAATAACTTGGACACTCGGGTCTTCATCCTCAGGTACTACTTGATATCTTCTTAATTGCCTCAGAACCCTTTGGGGTGCATATGTTGGACACTTCTCAAGCCCATCAATAGTAAATAATTCCTTGTGGCTGACATATATATAACTTTCATCACCGGGAGCCATCCTAAATTCCACTCAATTTGATTTGCTTTTAAAACTCTCAAGTGGGCGATCCAAGCTTCAACCCCTTCCGGGGAGCTGTAGTCTTTCACTCTTTCTTCATAGCTTTCAATGAAGTTACTCTTGCTTGGACCGTAGCTCAATAATTTCGGATGATAGCGAAGATGTTCAATTAACCACATTTGTAAAAGAATGTTGCAACCTTCGAAGAATGTCACCCCCCGCCTTACACTGCGTCAGTGCTCGATAAATATCCGCCAATATTAGTGAAGCGAGCGTGTCATCTTCCTTGTCAGTTAAAACTTGTGCAATTCTAGCCATACGAATATCAATTGTCCCCTTTTCATTTGGGAAGACCATGACACCCAGAAATGCCATTATGAAGGCAAAATGACGGTGAACTTTCCAAGTATCTTTGATTTGTTTATTGTTCAAACCTTTTTCATATGTTTCAAATCCCTCTGGATGCCCATATCGGGAGTATAGGAAGTAGAATGAGCAGCGTCCCGCATTCACACGGTTCTTTCTAGTTTGCTTACTAATGTTCATGATATCAAAAAATCGGCGCACTGACATGGGCCTCGGGAATATGAGCTGTTGATTTCTCAAACCACGACCAAAACCTGTATACCCCGTTATTTCCTCAAAGGTGGGAGTGAGCTCGAAGTCTGAGAAGCGGAAGACATTACGGACAGGATCCCAAAAGGTCACTAAAGTCTTGATTAGGTCATTTCGTGGCTTAACTTTCATGATATCGGTGAGAGCACCCAGATGTTCGACCATCTTGACCGTCTTTTTCTAAATCATACCACCACATTTGGAGCTGTAGCAGAGCTTGCTCTACGACATTCAATGGTGGATTCTGGACGATATTCATTCTGTACCTGTGAGCGGGTAGGGTTAAGGTTGACTCTAATTTTGAAAGACAAGACCAGCAAAGGCAAAGGCGTCTATTTGTGCAACCTCGACCAAAATGGTCATTTTGCAATAGTGGCCTCTTCATACTTTTGAATAATGTTTTGATGCCGAAGTAAGGCACTTTTCTGGGAAAAGTGATGATTTATTGACAGACATGTCCATTCTTTGCGAAAATAGCCCTTTGACAATTTAAAGGTATTCCAAGGCTATTCCGGCAAAAACGGCACAAGACTTAACTGAAGCTGGGTCGGTTTTATTTTTGATCAATGGACACACTTTATTTATTTGATTGGAAAAAATTGGGGTCGGCACCGATGATGTTTACCTACGTATCTCACATCCAGTGAGAATCAGACCCACGTAGTTTGGTCAGTTTTGACATAATTGGAAATGCATGATATTGACTCACTCTTATTTTTGAAATGCATTTTCTTTTCTTTTCTTTTTTTCAAAAATTTTGGCAGAGTTTCGAGGCATTTCCAAATACCGGAGTTTTCAGAACCAGGTAAATTTTCTATCCTACCTCACTCTTGGTTTATCTGTTGATTTTCTTTCCTTAGCCGGTCAACAAACAAGCTGAAACAAATAAATGCGCACATAGAACGTAAGATGCATCAGGATGGTCTTTTATTTCGGGTACACATGTCCTAGACGGACCCAACCCCTGTGTTGAGTCCCTAAGTGAAATGCACATGATGCAAACAAACGTTCCTACTAGGGATCCGCCATGAGGCTATGTTATTCTAAGTTTAAACCTGGGGGTGTGTTCTAGACATGGCTTATCCAAGCGGACAACTTGAGCCGAGGTGGGAGCGACGTACCGACAGCACGAAAGTCTACCCGGCCTAATGGATGATCCATCCTCGTTTTATTTAGTATGACCTCTAACAGAAAAGTGGGCAACGCGTACGTGTGCACCATATTTTTAGAAGACTCAGAAGGAAGGCGTAAGAAGACAGTTTAATACAGTTCAAATAATATCAAAGCGGCAATTAGCACATTAGGCCCACAAACACAGTAATATCAACAAACAATAAAGCCAAGTACAGATTACATTACAAGCTTGAATTCTTGAACCCTGAACTAGAGATTCTGGGATAGATCCACAGCAGAGTCGCCATAGATGTTACACCTCCTTTTTTCTGAGGGGGATAGAGGAGTTTTTCCAATTGAAGTGGCATTAATCAAAATAGAATTATTTATTTAATTTCAGATTCACCACTTGGAATAATTTATGGTGTCCCAAGTCACCAATTTATTTTAAATCCCAAATCGAGGAAGATTGACTCCGTTTAAAGTCTGCAAAATCAGAAGACCGGGTAAGGAATTATTTTAACCCGGGAGAAGGTGTTAGGCATTCTCGGATTTCGTAGTTTTAGTACGATCGCTTTAATCATACCTGGCTTAATTAAATTATTTAATTACGTATTTTTAGAACCTATGTGTATTTACCTTTTACCGCTTTTAATTACTTGATTTATCTAAAGGATTACCTTAATGCGAGTTACGCGTACGTATACCCGTTTAGTTTGGTGTGTCAAAAATCATGTCACGCGTACGTGTACACAACTCACGACATTTGGTTTATTTAAGAAGAATAGTCAAAGTCGCGCAAACGCGTACCTTGGATTTATTTGGTATCACAACGATGTCACACATGCGTATACATAATTGTAATAATTAATCCAATCTAAAGTGTACCTAAAATTGTGATTATGTCTCCAAACTAAGTACCCAATGTCATGTAACTAGGTGTAAAGGTTCCAAAACTATGTGAGACATTTATTTAATCAAATGGGGCAGCATGTGTATTAGCTGCCAAACAGGCCCAGATTTTAAGGTTTGGGGCCTGACAAGGACTGAGTCTAAATGAACTCTAACCCAAGACATATATTGTCCATTACTCAACGGTTAATGAATTTAAATCTAAAGGGACTTGGGCCTGACTGAGTCTAGATGAATCTGGCCCAAAACAATGTTATTAAGCATTCAATCAATTAAACACATTTAATTCTGGAAGATTCGGACCTACTAATGAGTCCAAATGACTCTGGCCCAATACCCACTTGTGACAAATAAATGAATTTAAAAGATAAGATTTGGGCCTGATGATAATGAGTCCAAGTGAACTCTAGCCCAATGCATATTTGTGTGAAGGAGTTTGAGATAAAATTTTGTAATGACATTTGTAAAGTTTTACCTATATTTTGTTTACCTTTTAAAACAGAAGTAAAAAGAGGTTTTGAATAAATCGAAATTTTGTTAAATTTTGGGCAATCTTTCTACTGATTTGCTTAAGTCTATATTTCGAAATGCTGGTTTTAAAACTCATTTGTATTTGAAAATCTTGAAGTGTAAAGGAAATTGATCAACTCATTTTGTTTAGTAAAAAAGAACACAATTCCATGAACCCAATTGGTTTTGGGCCTAAAAATGTATTATGGTTACCATTTAGCTTACTTGTAGAAATCTGATTTTTCATGACTTTAGGCTAACAACGATCGGAATTATTTAATTATTTAAAACAGTATGGTAAAGTTACTGATCTATTAAACTATCACACCAGAAAATGCAGTAAAACTAAATTATTACATTTTTTGCTAACTGAACAATGATAACCAAGCTGCCTATTCTAACAAAATTTTCTAGAAAATGATTTATTTGATACTGCTGCATACGAACATACAAATTTTATAAATGAAAGAAGCCTAAAACAGCGTAAATAACTAAATTTACATGAATTTATACATAACTCTTAAACAACCAACATGATTCATGTACCATTCAAACAAAATACAGATTCTTGATAACCAGCAAATCACACTCATTATACAGCAATATTAACTTTACATTGTTAAGAAAATACCTTGTCAGCAGCAAGAAAACAAAGCAAAGAGAGAAAATATGTCTCTGAAAACTTGAGTAAAAGCAGCAGCCAGAAAATCCAAATAGGAAAACCCAAAACAGCTTCCAATTAAAAATTCAGAAATCCCAAAAATAGTATGAAACCGGTAGGAGTTCTTTGCTAAAAGTGAAAGAAAGAGACTCCAAAAGCAGTGCAGAATCAGTGTATTTTTTAGGAAATTTTCTCTACTTTTCAGATCTATATCAGTGTATTTTTAGGTCTAAAAATATATATCCAGGTCTGTGTATAATAAAAAGAATGAGTGTATTTATAGAGGGAAGAAGTAAAAAAGGATAAGAATTAAGGTACAAAGAATCTGTCAAAATTCCCTATAAATTATGGAAAATGGCATCTTCTTAACAGAAATGGACAGCTGTCCAATTTCTAGTACCTTCCTTATCTCAGAAAATAGACAAGTGTCCAGATTTTGGATATTTTTGGATCTTATCCCTATTTTCCTACTCATCATTGGGACAGTTGTCCCAGTTCTAGAAAGTTCTAGTACTTTCTAAATTAATTTTAGAATTAAGTTTTCAAAATCGACCCTTAAGGGTCTTGGAATTACCTCAAAACCAGATTGGTTCTGGGCCTGAGTTAGGTGACTCTTGGCCTGAAGAGTTTGACTTTTAACAAAGCTATGGGCCTGTCTATTTAGCCAGGCCCAAAAAATAACAAAGTTATGGGCGTGTCTATTTAGCAAGGCCCAATTTTAACAAAAAATAAATAAATAATAATAAAATAACAAAGTTATGGGCCTGTCTATTCAGCCAGGACCAATTAATTTAAAAATAAATAATAGGAAATAAAACACAACAGAAAAAAAATTAAAAAAATAAACTTAACACTGATTAATCCATTTTAATAAATTATTTAATGCAAACGAAATAACAAATGATGTAAAAATTAACAGCATATATTTAAGCCTTGATTTTGTATATTTTTTAATTAAGTCCGATTTAATTAGTTAATCTTAACGGAATATAGCTGATAATAATAATTAATAAAAAAATAAAAAAGAATAGATTATAATAATAAAATAATTAACAAAAGTAGAAAAAATGACAGAAAATAGCCAAAACTTGTAAAACAAAGATAAATCTAACCATGAAAAAACTCTCATGCCAAGACTCCCGTCTGGGATCTGAGATCCTTGATGGGAGATCTTGGCAGGAGGAGTTTTTGGCGGCTAGGTGGATTTTAGCGTTTAAAAAAAATCTAGTCGGAGAAAAAACCCTCGTGCCAAGACCGCTATCTGGGATCTGAGAGCCGTGAAAGGAGTTCTTGGCATGAGGATCTTTAGACTGACTAAGTAGGATTTCTGGGAATTTAGATCTAAGATTTATCAAATTTGGTGATTTTTTGGAAAATCTATTGGTAGGATAAGGTTTAAGAGGGTGTAGGGAGTGTATGGTGTAAGTTTGAGTGGGTTTAGAGTTCCACCACCACCGTAAGGCGATTTCCGGCGGTGGCATGGGGGAAGGATTTTAGGGCGGCTAGGTTTTGGTGGTGGTTTAAGGTGGAGGAAGATGGTGGCGGCTAGGGATTTAGGGCGGCTAGGGTTTGGTTTAGAGAAAGGTGAGAGACGGGACGTCTCTAGAGTTAGATAAAGAGAGATGTGAGAGTGGGGAGGAACGAAATGAGGGGGGGTGAAGGCGTTTGGACATTTATATACTAAATGGGTGAGGGAGTTTCGAGCCGTTGGATCTTATAGAGATCAACGGCTTAGATTAATTGACATCTAAACGACGTCGTTTGGTTTAGTGATGGGGCGGACCGATTTGGGGGTATTGGGCTTGGGCGCTTTTAAGTTAATTTTGGGGATTGGGCTGGTTTTACACTGGCCCAGTCCGAATTTAGGCTAACCTATTTTGTTTAATTAACTTTTAAGTCTATTTAATTTAAACAAATCCTAAATTAAGTGTTAAATTACCTTAATTTATAAAATTAAACCAACTATCTATTTGCATTATTTACACAATTAGTCAATCTTAGATTTAAAAAGGAAAATTGCTAATTTAATACTAAAACTTAAAAATGTCAAAACAAACAAATTTTTTTTTTTGTGATTTTCTTTTAATGGAGTAATTAATTATGTACTTAGACATTGAATTAAATTAAAAACCTAACAATGTAATATGAAGAAGGTTTAAATATATTTTTTTAGTTTTCATAACTTTAAAAATAAACGAAAAAATGCTACTAAAAATGCAAATAATTCCAAATAAACACCAAAAAATCCTAAACCAAATCTAAAAATAAATAGGACTAATTTATTCATTAATTTTGTAGGAATATTTTGGTAAGATAAAAATCACATGCTCACAGTATTTCCTTTTCAGTAATACAATATACCAACCCCTGGTTACATTCTTTTTCAGTAATACAGGGTACCAACCCATGGTTGCATTCCTTCCTAGTGATACGGGACGCAACCCCTGGCTATATTTTCTTTTAGTGATACAGGGTGCCAACGCCTGGTTACATTTCCTTCAGTAATACAGGTTACCAACCCCTAGTTACATTCCTTTTCAATAATATAGGATACCATCCTCTAATTCCATTTTCTTTTGGTAATGCATGGTACTATCCCGTGGTTGCATATCCTCACATAGCTAGTTGATATTGATTTCTTTGTTTCCCTTTTAATAAATTAGATAATTTATAGCTTTCTCTAATAACTCACAAAACATTTCTAGTGCCAACTTGGGGCAGAAAATATTGTTCGTCTTGTTCGTCTTTGATGGCTTTGCAGGACCTTGCCATAAAACACATATTGTAACGATTAAAGCTTGTAGTTTTAGTTATCTTTAGAAAAGAAGAGGTCTTTCGATCACAAGATTGTCAGAGTTAGTTTTGATAATATGCCAGTATCTCGGCTTTCCATGAATCAAGTTCCAAACTCAGATAAAAAAAGAAGATTTTTCTAGCAGAAAGACGGTTGGGGTCGAGCTTTGACGTAATACACACATCGACCAGCATCTCAAAATCTATCTTCTTGGCTTTTAATTATGAAGTCAACAAGCCCCAAGCTAAAGGCACTTACCTTCCAATGCGGGTTTATAAGGTTTCAAGTGAAGATGTAAGATGCAAGACACAAAGAGTAGATAGGATCTTGTATTTTTTTAGGATCACGGCCCAGAACCTCGACGGAACCTTACTCGACTCTCCAGCTCATCATTCCATCACTCTCCTTGAACTACATGCGACCTGATTCTCTTATAACCTGGAATATGTAAGCTAGCCGAAACTAGGACTCGGTTGCACTCTTTTCTCTTATTTCTTCCCTTTTGAATAATGATATAGTCAAAAATTAGTCACATGTCTCACCTTGTCTTTGCGTTAAAACTTTTCATGTTTTCAAGCAAAGAGGAGCATATTGCTAGCACCTAATTTATTATCATATTTAAATGTTTATCACCTTCTACTATGTAAATATTTTTAGAGGTTTAATCTACAGTTTTTATCTTTGTTTCACCTTTTTTATAGGGTTAAAAAAATTAAAAATAATTTAAAAGGTCAATTATTATTATTATTAATATTATTTTTTTATCTTTATTTTTTTTAAAACCAAAAAAAATAAATAAATAATTATTTTAAAAAACAATCGGGTGGGAATATAAAAAAGAGGGAAAGGGGAAGTATGGAATTAAAAAATAAAATTAAAGGAGGTGGGAATTAAAAAAAAATAAAAAGTAAAAGAAGGTGAAAAATAAAAAAAGAAAAGTAAAGTAGGTGGGAATTAAAGAAAAAAAAAGGTAAAAGATGGAAATTACAAAAAGAAAAAGTAGAAGTTAAAAAGAAAAGTAAAGGAAGATGGAAATTTAAAAATAAAAGTAAAGGAAGGTGGGTAAAGGAAAGAGAAGAGGGATTTTTTTCTTTCTTCTCCTAAGATCTACATCTAGTAGCAAAAGACAAAGGAATAACATCAATTTTTTCTTCTAAAACAATTCCAGCAACTTTACCCATTCTTCTCCACCTCAAAACAATCCTTTTTTGTTTTTTACATAAAACAACCCATTTAATATCTGCAACTATCGCCCAACTCAATCAATTTTAATCCTTCAAGGATGTTGATTCCGGTTCGGGTTTTCGGGTCTATAGCTCGACTGAAGATTGCTGTGTGTGGAGTTTCCCTTTCTCTGTAATCGTTTGCAATTTCAAGCAATAAAGGTTCATTTGTTTATTCTTATTCTCCTAACTATTTGATTCCATTGAAGTTATTTGGAAGATTTGTTTCTATTATTTTTTCTTTTGCTCTTGTATTTTTTCGTGAAAATGACCAACTGTTTTGGTTAGTTTAGTTGATGTCTTGTTGCTTGGATCTATTATTTCAACTTCCTTTTTTTTGTTTTTGTTTCAGGAGCATGAGATTTAAGTTTAATAATCTGTTTGTTTTGTTTAATAAAATCTAGAAATATGAATAGAGATACATGTTAAATTATTGCCCATTAGATAAACCATTTAAGCCGTAGTACTAATAAGTAATTAATTAGGAAGATCTAATTTTCTGTGAGTACTTTATTGTTGTATTCATGTTCTTTTAGTGACGAATCAGTGCATTGTGATATTATTTTATTTCGTTGGAGTGACCCCAATTTTGAGACGATAAGTGTAACAACTCTGCCGGTCGTTTTGAGTATTACAGTCTCGTTCTCCCATTTACTGCTTATTTTATGCTCAACTGTTGTTATGTGACTTGTCGGGGTAGTTGTATTATTGTTGGGGATGTTTCACAATGAATTGTGACACTTAGTCCCAAGGTTGGAAGCTTAAGTTAAAAGAGTTGACCGGATATTGACTTATATGTAAGCGACTCCGGGATAAAATTTTGATGGTTTCGATAACTTCGTATGGTGATTTTGGACTTAAGAGTGTGTTCGGATATTTATTTGGAAGCACGTAGTTGATTTTGGCTTGGAATGACGAAAGTTAGAAAATTTGAAGTTTGGAAAATTGAGAAGTTTGACCGAGGGTTGACTTTGTGGTTATCAGGGTCGGATTTTGGTTTCGAAAATTAGAATAGGTCTGTTGTGTCATTTATTACTTGTGTACAAAATTTGAGGTCAATCGGAATTGATTTGATAGGTTTCGGCATAGATTCTAGAAGTTGAAATTTTTTAGTTCTCATTAGGCTTAAATTGGGGTACAATTTGTGTTTTTGATATTGTTTAATGTGATTTGAGACATCTACTAAGTTCATATCATGTTTTAGGATGTGTTGGCATAATTGGTTGAGGTCCCGGGGGCCTCAGGTGGATTCTGTATGGTTAACGGATTGGAATTTGGACTTAGAAGGCTGCTAATGTGCTGAGTCTGGTTTCCTTCTTTGCGTTCGCGAGGGAGGCGAAGGGCATCTACATGCAGGTAAGGATTTGTTCTTCGCGATCGTGAAGAGGGCAACATGATCGCGAAGATTTGGGTGAGTTGTGCATCGCGAACGCTAGAGGGCAGTCGCGTTCGCAAAGAAGAAAAGCAGCCTGGGATGGGACTCATGCGATTGGTCTACACATTTGTGTGAATGGCTTCACGATCTCGAAGTTTGGGAACATTTTTTGTCATTGCGTTCGCAAGTGGATCCTCGCGTTCGCAAAGAGGAAATTTTGGGCAGTAGCATTTTGTGCTTCGCGAACGCGAAGCACCTTCCGTATTCACAAAGGGTAATTTCCTGGGCAGCAGAACATAAGTTTTGAAATTAGGGAGGCAATTTCTCGGGATTTTGATCTCGGTGTGAGGCAATTTCTTGGGAGATTTTCAAGGAATACATTGGGGTAAGAATTCCTAACTCGATTTTGGTTAAATTACACGAATCCATTATTATTTTTATCATTAAATTAGTGAATTGAGTTGAAAATTATAGAAATTTTTTAGCCTTTAAATTAAGGATTTGGAGGTCGAGTTGATGTCGGAATTTGGTAAATTTAGTATGGTTGGACTCATGGTTGAATGGTCCTTCGTATTTTGTAGCTTTTGTCAGTGACATTCATCATTTGCATATCATATCTCAGTCTCTGTTTCCATTCATTGATATATCATATCATCATGTTGGGCTGATATTCATGACATTGTGAGCCCGATAGACTGGAGATATTGATGACTGAGTGAGGCCGAGGGCCTAATTATGAGTATAATTATGGGATTGGGCTGCACGCCGCAATATGTTTTATTGATTTATGCCATGATTGGCTTATTATAGTACTTGGGCTGGATCTGCCCCTCTGGAGTCTGCACACCCACAGTGCCGACCGATTGGGAGGATTAAGTGACTGTGAGGAATGAGTGACTGTGAGAATTGAGTGGCTGAGAGGATTAAATGCATTGATACTCTGAGAGCATACATATGATTTTTCCATTGTGTGGCATTACAATTGGCATGTATAATTGACATGCTGAGGTAGAAATGTATCACCCCTTATTTCAGCCACACTTGATATATTTTACATGTATTGAGCTTGACTGCTGAACTTGAAAGCATGTCTACATTTTGGTACTGTTATTTTCTATATTTGGATTGTACCTGTTGAGCTCGTCACTACTTTTAGCCCAAAGGTTAGTCCTGTTACTTATTGAGTACATTGGGTCGGTTGTACTCATACTACTACACTCTGCACTTCGTGTGCAGATCCAGGTACTTCCGGATACGACGACTGCTAGATCTCCAGAGTTGTATATGTTGGAGACTATCGAGGTAGCTGCCTTGGCATCCGCAAACCTTGACTCTCTTTGCTTTTGGTTATTTCTACTGTTCTACATTTCTAGACAGTATTTTTATCAGTCTTACTATATTGTCATTTAGATGCTCATGTACTCAGTGACACTCGAGTTTTGAGAATGTAATGTATTGAGTCACGATATTTTGTATCAGTATTTATGAGATTTCACTCTTAAGTTTAAATTTATTATGCTTCCAAACTTATAAAATACGTGATTTATTGTGGTTTTTGGCTTGCCTAGTATTGCAATAGGCGTCGTCGGGACATTTAGAGCCTATGGTACATAGGTCTCACGAGTCATGAGCAGGTTTAGTAGAGTCTTGTAGATCGGTACGGAGACGTCTGTACTTATCTTCGAGAGGTTGTCGAACCCTTAGGAAAATTTTACTTTCTTGTATTCTGGTCGTGCGAATTTGTTGATTTAGGGAAATAAACTTTTGATATTCTATTCTCTCACAGATGGTGAGGATGCATGCTACCGGATCTGGTGGATAGACACCAATGCCACCAGCTAGAGCTACGAGAGGTTGGGGCCGCGGTAGAGGATGTGGCCACGGTAAAGGCCCAGGTGCAGCTCGTATAGTAGCTAGAGGAGCACTTGTAGACCGACCAGTTGCTCCAGCTCAGGAGCGGATTCCAGATATAGTTGAACCGGCGGGACCAGCTCAGGCACCAACTGTGCCTATTATGATTCCAGGCCTTCAGGAGGCTTTGACCCAGATATTGACTGTTTGCACTGGCTTTGCTCAGGCGGTTTCAGCTCAGGCTGCACCAACCACTTCTCAGGCCGATGGAGGTACTCATACCCCAATCGTCGGTACTCCAGAGCAGGTGGTGCAGGTACTTCATATACCGGGGGTACTACCAGCCCAGTCGGTTGCAGTTGCTCAGACCTAGGTGGGTCATGTTATGAGTGATGAGGAGCAGAAGAGACTAGAGAGATTTGGGGGGCTCCAGCCTCCATCATTCAGTGGGGGTGAGTCAGAGGATACTCAGGATTTCTTGGATAGATGCCAGCGGATTATTCGAACGGCGGCGGGTATTCTGGAGAGTAGTGGGGTATTCTGGTAGGAGACCTATGAGAGAAACAGCCCAATCGATGCTACACCACTTTCATGGCAAGAATTCTCCGTTCTCTTCTTGGAAAAGTTTGTGCCACAAACCCACAGGGAGGATCTGCGCAAACAGTTCGAGTTGCTATGTCAGAAGGGCATATGTGTGACCCAGTATGAGATGAGGTTTTCAGATTTGGCTTTCCACATAGTTTGGTTGGTTCCCACAGACAGGGAGAGGATTAAGAGGCTCATTGATGGCCTCAACTATCAGTTGCATTTTGTTATGACTTTGTAGAACGTAGCAGGTGCTAATTTCGATGAGGTGGCTGATATTGGTCCGTAGTCGGGAGCGTGAGGAGAAGGAGGCCAAGAGGCCTTGTGTTTCAGGCAGTTCCAGCGGTGTTCCTTCTGGGGGGACAACCCTACCACAACAGGGGTCGTCCTTATACGCCGACTCAGATGGCTCATCCAGTTCATCATGGCGCATTAGCTAGGCATGGTTCATACAGTGCTCGACCGGGTCAAACATCTCTTAGTGCACTCCTAGCTTAGAGTTCATCATGTGCTCCATCAGCTTAGGGTTCATCGGTACCAGGTTCTTCTAGCAGTTATTCTGGTTCTCGAGGCTTGACTCAGTCCCCACCACCACCGAGTAGTTACTTCGAGTGCGGGGAGTTTGGACATATGTGGAGACAGTGTCCTCGATGTTTGGGATGTTTAGTTCAATAGAGGGGTCAGGCTATGACCTCCGCACCAGTTACTTCACCACCCGCTCAGCCAGCTCTGGGTGGGGCTCAAACAACTAGAGGCACCATCCATTATCTGGATATATCCCGTGAGCCCTTAGTTTCACCTGTTTATGTACCTACGCCAGTGGGTGATACTGTTATTGTGGACCGCGTGTATCGGTCGTGTGTAGTGACTATTGGGGGATTGGAGACTAGAGTTGATCTCTTATTACTTAGTATGGTTGATTTCGACGTGATTTTGGGAATGGATTGGTTGTCTCCATGTCATGCTATTCTAGATTGTCATGCTTAGATAATGACGTTGACGATGCCGGGGTTGCCATGGATCGAGTGGAGAGGTTCTCCAGATTATGTTCCCAGTAGGGTAATTTCATATTTAAAGGCCCAACGGATGGTTGGGAAGGGTTGTCTGTGATATTTGGCCTTTGTGAGAGATGTTGGTAATGATACTCATACTATTGATTATGTTCCGGAAGTGCGAGACTTTCCGAATGTGTTTCCTACTGACCTGTCGGGTATGCCACCCGACAGGGATATTGATTTTGGTATTGACTTAGTGTCAGGCACTCAGCCCATTTCTATTCTTCCGTATCGTATGGTACCAGCTGAGTTGAAGGAATTGAAAGAGCAACTTCAGAAGCTTCTTGATAAGGAGTTTATTAAGCTCAGTGTGTCGCCTTGAGGTGCACCAGTTCTATTTGTAAAAAAGAAGGATGGTACTATGCGGATGTGCATTGACTACAGACAGTTGAACAAAGTTACAATCAAGAACAAGTATCCTTTGCCGCATATTAATGATCTATTTGACCATATTAATGGAGCTAGAGTGTTCTCTAAGATTGATTTGAGGTTTGAGTATCACCAGTTGAAGATTCGGGACTCGGATATTCCGAAGACAACATTCAGGACCCGTTATGGTCACTATGAGTTCCTTGTGATGTCTTTTGGACAGACCAATGCCTCAGCAACATTCATACACCTGATGAACAGTGTATTCCAGTCGTATCTTGATTCGTTTGTCATAGTATTTATTGATGATATCCTGGTGTACTCATATAGCTAGGAAGAGCATGCACAACATTTTAGGATTGTACTACATAGGCTGAGGGAGAAGAAATTTTATGCCAAATTCTCCAAGTGTGAATTCTGCCTTAGTTCGGTGGCGTTCTTGGGGCATGTAGAGTCCAGCGAGGGGATTAGTGTGGATCCGAGGAAGATAGAGGCAATTCAGAGTTGTCCCAGACCATCTTCAGCTATTGAGATTCGGAGTTTTTTCGTCTTGCCGGATATTATCATCGCTTCGTGGAGGGTTTCTCGTCCATTGTGGCGCTTTTGACCAAATTGGCCCAGAAGGGTGCTCCATTCAGGTGGTCGGATGAGTGTGAGGAGAGCTTTCAAAAGCTCAAGACTACCTTGACCACAACTCTAGTTCCAGTTTTGCCTTCAGCGTTGGGTTTCTATACAGTGTATTGTGATGCTTCTCGGATTGGTATTGGGTGTGTCTTGATGCAGGAGGGTAGAGTGATTGCTTATGCTTCGCGCCAATTAAAGCCCCATGAGAAGAACTACCATGTTCATGATTTAGAGTTGGCAGCCATCGTTCACGTATTGAAGATTTAGAGGCGCTATCTTTATGGTGTGTCTTGTGAGGTGTTTACGAATCATCATAGTCTTCAAGACTTGTTCAAACAAAATGATCTAAATTTGAGGCACCGGAGATGGCTGGAACTGCTAAACGACTATGATATTACTATTTTGTATCATCCTAGAGAGGTCAATGTGGTGTCTGATGCCTTGAGTATGAAGGCGGTGAGTATGGGTAGCCTTGCTTATATTCCCGTTGGTGAGAGACCGCTTGTATCAGATGTTTTGGCCTTGGCCAATCAGTTCATGAGATTAGATGTTTCAGAGCCCAGTCGGGTTCTAGCTTATGTGGTTTATCGGTCTTCCTTATATGATCACATCAGAAAGCGTCAGTATGATGATTCTCATTTCCCCGTCCTTAAGGACACAGTTCAGCACGGTGATTCCAAGGATGTTACTATTGGAGATGATGGGGTGTTGAGAATGTAGGGCCGGATTTGTGTACCTAATATAGATGGGTTGCGTGAGTTGATTCTTGAGGAGCCTCATAGTTCGGGGTATTTCATTCATCCGGGTGCCACAAAGACGTATCAGGACTTGAGGCAACACTATTTGTAGAGGATGATGATGAAGGATATAGTGGGGTTTGTAGCTCGTTGCCTAAATTGCCAGCAGGTGAAGTACGAGCATCAGAGGCCGGGCGGATTATTTCAGAGGCTTGAGATTTTGGAGTGGAAATGGGAGCATATCACCATGGACTTTGTAGTTGGGCTCCCACAGACTTCGAGGAAGTTTGATACTATTTGGGTGATTGTGGATCGGTTGACCAAGTCCATGCATTTTATTCCAGTCAGGACTACTTATTCTTCAGATCAGTTGGCGGAGATCTATATCCGCGAGATTGTTTGCCTTCATTGTGCGCCAGTGTCCATCATGGGGAAGCGATGACTATTATTGATTAGGTTATTTTTATGGACCCGTAAAATTTTAGAAGATTCGGGGCTGGTCACTCCAATTCATGTAGTTGGTGTGGACTATAGCACACAAAAATCTGGGAATCTTCCTGAATTACCATTTTATAGCCCTAAATCGCCAAAAGAAAAATGAGGAACGGTCATGGAGAAGCGATAACTATTGTTCATTAGGTCTTATTTGAAGGACCGCAAAGTTTTAGGAGATTCGGGGCCGGTTGTCCTAAGTCATGTAGATGACGTAGAGTATAGAACACAAAAATCTGGGAATCGTCCTGAATTCAGGTTTTATGCCCCTAAAACGCCAAAAAATGATTAACGGTTATGGAGAAGCAATGGCTATTATTCATTAGGTCATTTTTATAGGCCCGCAAAATTTTAGGAGAGTCGAGGTTTGTCACCCGAATTCATGTAGATGGTTGGGGCTATAGACGAAAAAATCTAGGAATTGTTCTGAATTCTTGTTTTATGACCCTAAAATACCAAAAATGGGGAACAGTCATGGCAGAGTGATGACTATTTTTCATTGCGTCGTGTTTTATAGGCCTTCAAAATTTTAGGATATTCGGGTCGGTCGCCCACATACATGTAGATGACGTGGACTATAGCACACAAAAATCTAGAAATTGTCCTGAATTCCTATTTTATGGCCCTAAAATGCCAAAAATGAGGAACAGACATGGAGAAGCAATGACTATTATTCATTAGGTTATTTTTATGGGCCCAAACAATTTTAGGAGATTCGGGGCCGGTCGCCCAAATTCATGCAGATGGCATTGACTATAGTATACAATAATCTGGGAATCGTCCTGAATTTTGTTTTATGGCCCTAAAAAGCTAAAAAAGCATGAGCAGTCGTGGCAAAGCGATGACTATTATTCATCAGGTCAATTTTTATGGGCATGCAAAATTTTAGGATATCCGGGGCCGATCACCCGAATTCATGCATATGGCGTGGACTATAGTACACGAGAATCTAAGAATCCTCCTGAATTCCTTTTTTGGCCCTGAAACGCCAAACAATAGGAGCGGTCATGACGAAGCGATGACTATTATTCATTAGGTCATTTTTCTAGGCTCACAAAATTTTAAGAGATTCGGGGCCAATCGCCCAAATTCATGCAGATGGTGTAGCACACAAAATCTGAGAATTGTCCTAAATTCCTATTTTATGGCCCTAAAATGCTAAAAATTGAGTAACGGTCATGTCAAAGCAATAATTATTCATTGTTTATTTTTTATATGCCCGAAAATTTTAGGAGATTCACGGCAAGCCGCATGAATTCATATGGATGGCGTGGACTATAAGACATAAAAATTTGGGAATCATCTTGAATTCCTGTTTTATGGCCCTAAAATGACAAAAAATGAAGAACGGTCATGGAAAAGTGATAACTATTGTTCATTAGGTTATTTTTTATGGGCACGCAAAATTATAGAAGATTCAAGGCCGATCGCCCGAGTTCATGCAGAGGGCATGGACTAGCACACGAAAAACTGAGAATCGTCCTGATTTACAGTTTTAAGGCCCTATAATATCAAAAAATGATGAGTTTTCATGGCGAAATGATGACTATAGTTCATTAGGTCATTTTATGGGCCCGCGATATTTTATGGCCCTAAAATATCAAAAAATGAGTAACGGTCATGGCAAAGCGATGACTATTGTTCGTTAGGTCATTTTGTATGGGCCCGTAAAATTTAGGAGATTCAGCATCGGTCACGCGATACATGTAGATGGCATGGAATATAGCACACACAATTCTGGGAATTATCCTGAATTCCTATTTTATGGCGCTAAAACACCAAAAATAAGGAATGGTTATGCGAAGCAATGACTATTGTTCGTAAAGTCGTTTTTGATAAACACGTAAACTTTTAGGATATTCGGGGTCGGCCGCCTTAATTCATGCAAATGACGGGACTATAACACACAAAAATCTAGGAATCGTCCTGAATTCCTATTTTATGGCTCTAAAATGCCAAAACAAAATGGAATAGTCATGCTGAAGTGATGACAATTGTTCATTAAGTCATTTTTTATGGGCCAATAAAAAAATAGGAGATTCGAAACCGGTGACCCGAATTTGGCACACGAAAATTTGGCAATCGTCATGAATTCCTATTTTATGGCCCTAAAATGTCAAAAAATGAGGAACGATCAAGTGACTATTGTTCATTAAGTCATTTTTTCGAGCCCCCAAAATTTTAGGAGATTCAGGGTCGATCGCCCGAATTCATGCAGATAACGTGGACTATAGCAAACGAAAATTTAAGAATCGTCTTGAATTCCTGTTTTATGACCCTAAAATGTCAAAACATGAGGAACATGATAAAGTGGGTTCGGGTTGACCTGGAAGCGAGGATGAAGCACTTGAAGAAGCAACCTGCATACAAGGTGCAATAACAGTGAGATTGGAGGGTACACTAGATGGAGAAGGACTACTTAGGGTAGGTTGAGATAAGGTTGCAAACGGAAATAATTTTCATCAAATATGACATGACGGGATATGTAAAGTTTCCCGGAAGAGATATGCAAGCACTTGTAACCTTTATGGTGACTGCTATACCCCAAGAATACACATTGTGTAGAATAAAAATCAAGCATATGAAAATTATAAGGGAGTAGATACGGATAACAAGCACAACCAAAAACTTTCAGAAATTTGTAATCGAGAGACTTGTGAAAAAGTTTTTCGAAAGGAGATATGTTATTTAGAACTGGAGTAGGAAGTCTATTGATCAATTAAGTAGTAGAAGAGAAAGCTTCATCCTAAAATATTAAAGGTAGAGAAGCATGAGCAAGTAAAGTTAGGCATGTTTCAACAATATGTCTATGTTTTCGTTCAGCATACCCATTTTGTTCATGCGTATGAGGAAATGACAATTGGTGAATGATTCCAAATTGTTCAAAATACTTTCGAATTGAACAACTCTAATTTGACGTTCCAAGAAATTTTCAACTTGAGATTTAAAACGTAAAAAGATGGTGTACACCTCATGTTTTGAGACCATAGGATATAACCATGTATATTTGCTATAGTCATCAATAAAAATAACATAATAACGAAATTTATTTCCAGCTTGATAGGGAGAAGGACCCCATATATCAGAGTGAATTAAATCTAAAGGACTACTGGAAATTGAATTTGAACTAGGGAATGGCAACTTGTGACTCTTGCCATATTGACACGACGAGCAAACTGAAACATAAGAATCTCTTGAAATTGACAAATTTAGAGATTTTATGATATTATTGACTACACTTATTGAGGCATGCCATAAGCGGTTATGCCAAAGAGCAAACGAAGATCGAGACTTAGACACATGAAAAGTTTGAGGATGGTTGGGCTTGCTTTTTGAAGATGTCAAGGAGTTGAGTTTGTATAAGCCATGTTCAAGGTTCCCTTCCAGTAGTACCTTCCTGTTTGTGCGATCCTTCACAAAACAATCACGTGGGTGAAATTCAAAGAACACATTATTATCATATGCAAATTGTACAATACTAAGCAAATTCTTAGTTATTTCAGGAATATGGAGAATATTGCGCAAGCGTAATAATCTACCAGAAGAAGGTAAAATTGAATCACCAACATGAGCAATTTTCAAACATGTGCCAATTCCCACATGTATCTGCTCAGTGCCATTGTAGCCACCTTGAACATCCATATTACTCATATCATTTGTAAGATGGTTCGTAGCACCTGAATCATGATACCACGAAGGATCAATAATAGTAGATGGTTGAGCAATCAACACATCCATGTTTTGCTTAGAATTAGATTGATATGCATGATCAAATAAATGATAATAAGTTAGAGAAGTATGGCCATACTTTGAACAAACTTGACACTGATTTGAACCGGTGAATTGTTGAGTTCCTGAAGTGTGTGAACGATAACCAGAACCTCGACCTTGTCCATGACCATACCTTCCAAAGGAATTTTGAGATTGATTATTGTTCCTTTTAAAGTTAGACTCTTGCTTTGTAGTGTTACTGTTCTTAACAGTGACATGAACTTTTCCCAAGCCTTGTTCCAAGACACTCATCTGTTCCAGTCTGTTTTTATGGTTGAGAAGAAGTCCATAAAGGTCAGCCAACGTGATGCCATCAAATCTGGAAGTAACAGACACAACTAAGGTGTCATATTCAGGGCCTAGTCCTCCTAGAATGTGTAGAACTAGGTCATCATCTATAACGGGCTGCACAACAACGACTAGATTGTCTGCAAGAGTCTTCATCTTCTGTAGGTAGTCAACCATGGTGGAAGAACCCTTTTTCGTTGTCTACAATTGCAGTCGTAATTGCATTAATCTTGCACGAGATTGTGACGCAAACATGGTCTCTAAAGAGACCCAAACTTCTTGAGATGTGGTGCAACCTACAACTTGGGCTAATACACCTTCTGTTAGGGATGAGAGCAGCCAACTAAGGAGAAGCTGGTCTTGCTTTTTCCATGCTAGAAAGAGAGGGTTAGTCACAGATTCGGCAGTGTTTATAACAGTGCCGCTACCTGGGATGAATTTGGGTGGGCATTCACATGATCCATCCACATAGCCTTCAAGATTATGCCTTCTTAATGCTGGTAGGACTTGAGATCTCCATAATACGTAATTATTTCGATCTAGTTTGATGATATGAGATTGTGAAACATTGGTTGAAAAGGGAGAACTAATGGTAGAATGATTGTTTGAAACATTGGTTATGAAGGAAGAAGCCATGAGTATTGACGTGAGTCTTTGGTCGTCTGATACCATGTAAGGAATTGATCTTGAGATAAAAGGCTGCTTGCTTTCATTCATTGAGGAATCCCTCATTATATACAAGTTATACATTCTATAGTTTAGAGTTGTATTAGCTATACAAGACTAGGAGATAAGATACAAAGAGATATGTATCTATCCTATCACAACTATAATATCTGACAAGATAAAACTGAATTCAAACCTATGTATTATCTATTACTGTATTCCTAACAAGATGAACTCGGCACTGAAAGGCTACATCCCCCTCTGCTCGCATTACAAACTACTTAAGAATATATATGTTTAAAGAGTATATGCAATACACGTGTCTTTCATATATCGATTTGGAGTAAAAAAGTTGTTACACTTGCCTGCGCCTGTCGACTGATTCTATTGCATGCTGGTTAGCGAAACTTCTTGTATTTTTCCCCAAAATACATAAATGTGAAATTGTGAATATAGCAAATCTCGATAAATATGAACTGCATTATGGGAGATTCATAAGAAGATCCAGTACATATATATCTCTCTATATAAGGTAGGTTAATTATATAGACTAGACATTTTTCATTCATTAACCTTCCATAAGCAAAAGATTTTCTTTGTCCCGCTATTCAAAATTCAAGATCGTAATCAAAGTTCATAATTGCAAATAGAGGCTGTTCACCAGCAAAATTAGTAAGTTATTAATGAACTAGGTATTATATATTGTTACAGTACGAAGCACTCAAAAGTAAAAGAAAAAGACCACTTTTCCTTTATACAACATGGATAAGGTTTCGATGATTATGTTCTTCCTATTCACCTCATTGGTCTTTTCAAATGGTTAGTCTCTCTCTCTCTCTCTCTCTCTCTCTCTCTCTCTCTCTCTCTTTTAACTCAGTTACTCATAATATTCGAAAAAGGTTTAATAAAGATGTAATTTGATAGAATCTAACTTACAAAACACGAAGGAAAAATTTGGAACATCGGTAAAATTGTCATAGGATATGCAGAATTGGAATTTGATAGAATCCACCTCAATCATATAATAAATATCAAATTTCACACACACACACACATTATATATATATATATATATATATATATATATATATATATATTATTTGTTTTTTTAAAATATATTTTTGAATCTTCAGATGTTGTGATGGGAGAGCAGTGTGTTCTTGCATCAGATTGCCATAGGATATGCAGAATTGGAATTCGAGTATGTATTGATAGCACATGCAATTGTTGTGTTTCACCAACATGCTCTACTGATCAAGAAAACATTGGCGTTGGCCGCAAAGTCCTGACCTAAGGCCGTTGGAGTTTGTTACTATGGATTAGCCTTATTGGCTTATAAAGATAATTATGTTTTAAGGAGTATTGTTATATAAGATGTTGTTTAATTAATTGAGCTTGTTGAAATGAATGGTAACAAAATTGCATTACTTGTTGGTTCTTGACAAGAAAAAATGTTCCTTCTAGTTTAGGATCTTTAATTTCTTATGACTTTTGTTACTCCCTCTCGCTCAAATTTTGGCAAATTTTGGTGATTCGCCAGGATTTGTGAATAGTTTATTCTAAAGATACGCCACAATTTTTACTAAAGTCCTAATGATATGTGTATACTTGCATGATTTCGGGCGATCGGTTCTAAATCTCCTAAAATTTTGTGGGCCCACAAAAAACACCCTAAGTCATCATTTCGCCATGACCGTTCCTAGTTTTTTGGCATTTCTGGGCCATGAAGCAGGAATTCAGGATGATCCCCAGATTTTCGTGTGTTATAGTCCACACAATCCGCATGAATTCGGGCGATCGACACTTCTAAAATTTTGCGGGCCTATCAAAAACGATCTACTGAACAATAGTCAACACTTCGTCATGACCGTTCCTTTTTTTTTTTTTTGTATTTTTACAGGAATTTAGGACGATTCCCAGATTTTCGTGTGCTATAGTCCACGCAATCTGCATGAATTCGGGCGACCAGCCCCGAATCTTCTAAAATTTTGTGGGCCTATAAAAAATGATCTAATGAACAATAGGCATCGCTTCGCCATGACCGTTCCTCGTTGTTTAGCATTTTAGGGCCATAAAACAGGAATTCAGGACGATTCCCAAATTTTCTTGTGCTACAGTCCACGCAATATGCATGAATTTGGATGTCCGGACTTGAATCTCCTATATCTTTGTGGGCCCATAACAAATGTCCTAACGAACAATAGTCATCGTTTCGCTATGACCGTTCCTTTTTTTTTTTTTTTGCGTTTTAGGATAATAAAACAGGATCTCAAGACGATTCCCAGATTTTCATGTAAGATAGGTCACACCACCTGCATGAATTCTGGTCGAATCTCCCCAAATTTTGCGGGCCCATAAAACTGACCAAATGAACAATGTCATTGATTCGCCATGACCGTTCCTTATTTTTTGGCGGTTTAGGGCTATAAAACAGGAATTCAGGACGATTATAAGATTTTCTTTTGCTTGTCCACGCCAGCTGCATGAATCCGGAAGACCGACTCCGAATCTCATAAAATCTTACGGGCCCTTAAACAATGACCTAATAAACAATAATTATTATTTCTCCATGACCGTTTCTCACGTTTTGGCATTTTAGGGCTATAAAACATAAATTTACGACGATTCCTAGATTTTCGTGTGCTATAGACCACACCATTTCCATGAATTCGGGCGACCGGCACCGAATTCCTAAAATTTTGCGGGCTAATAAAAAAGATGTAACAAACAATATTCATCGCATCTCCATGACCGTTCCTTAACTTTTGGCATTTTAGGGCCATAAAATAGGAATTCAAGACGATTCTTAAATTTTTGTATGCTATAGTCCACGCTATTTGCATGAATTCGGGCGACCGACCCCGAATCTCCTAAAATTTTGCGGGCCCAGAAATATAACTTAATGAACAATAGTCACTTGATCGTTCCTCGATTTTTTGCATTTTAGGGCCATAAAACAGGAATTCATGACGATTGCCAAAATTTTGTGTGTTATAGTCCTCGCCACCTGTATGAATTCGGGTCACCGGCTTCGAATCTCCTAATTTTTATGGGTCCATAAAAATGACCTAATGAACAATTATCATCACTTCGGCATGACTATTCCTTTTTGTTTTGGCATTTTAGAGCCATAAAATAGGAATTCAGGACGATTCCCAGATTTTCGTGTGCTATAGTTCCGTCATTTGCATGAAATATCCTAAACTTTTACGGGCATATCAAAAACAACTTTATGAACAATAGTCATTGCTTCGCATAACCGTTCCTTATTTTTGGTGTTTTAGGGTCATAAAATAGGAATTCAGGATGATTCCCAGAATTTTGTGTGCTATATTCCACGCCATCTGCATGTATCGCACGACTGATGCCGAATCTTCTAAATTTTACGGCCCCATAAAAATGACCTAATGAACAATAGTCATCGCTTTGCCATGACCGTTACTCGTTTTTGATGTTTTAGGGTCATAAAACAGGAATTGAGAATGATTCCCAGATTTTCGTGTGCTATAGTCGACACCATCAAGCATTAATTCAGCCGATGACCCCGAATCTCAGATTTTATGGGTCCATAAAAAATGACCTAATAAAAAATAGTCATCGTTTCACCATTACCGTTCCTCGTTTTTAGTATTTTAGGTCTATAAAACAGGAATTCAGGATGATTCCCAAATTTTCGTGTGCTACAGTCCATGCCATATGCATGAATTCGGGCGACTGACCCCGAATCTCCTAAAATTTTACGGGCATGTCAAAAATGACTTAATGAACAATAATCATCACTTTTCCGATACATTCCCCCGTCTTTTAGCGTTTTAGGGCCATAAAATAGGAATTCAGGAATATTCCCAGATTTTCATGTAATATAGTCCACGCCATTTAATTGAATTCGGGCGACCGATTCCGAATCTCCTAACATTCTGCGGGCCCATAAAAGACAACCTAATCAACAATGCCATCGATTCACATGACCATTCCTTATGTTTTGGCATTTTAGGGCCATAAAATAGGAATTTAGGATGATTCTTAAATTTTCGTGTGCTATAGTACATGTCATCTGCATGAATACAGACGACCGACCCTGAATCTCCTAAAATTTTATGGGCCCATAAAAAATGAACTAACGAACAATAGTCATAGCTTCTCCATGATCCTTCCTAGTGTTTTGGCGTTCTAGGGCCATAAAAAATATTTCAAGACGATTCCTAGATTTTTGAATACTATAGTCCATATCATCTGCATGAATTCGGGCGACATGCCATGAATCTACTAAATTTAGCGGGCATATTAAAAAGACCTAACAAATAGTAGTCATCTCTTTGCCATGACCGGTTCTCGATTTTTTGCATTTTAGGGCCATAAAACTGGAATTCAGGACGATTACTAGATTTTCGTGTGCTATAGTTCACGACATCTGCATGAATTCGGGCGGACTGACCCCGAATCTCCTAAAATTTTACGGGCCCATAAAAATTACCTAATAAACAATTTTCACACGACCGTTCCTCATTTTTGGCATTTTAGATCCATAAAATAGGAATTCGGGACGATTCTCAGATTTTTGTGTGCTATTGTCCACGCCATATGCATAAATTCGAGCGACGGGCCCCGAATCTTCTAAAATTTTACTATAAAAAAGACCCAATGAACAATAGTTATCTCTTCTCCATGTTAGTTCCTCTTGTTTTGGCGTTTTAGGGCCATTAAATAAGAATTAAGGACGATTCTAGATTTTCATGTGCTATAGTCCACGTCATCAGCATGAATTTGGGGCGACCAGCCTCGAATCAACTAAAATACTAAGGGCCCATAAAAATGATGTAATGAACTATAGTCATCATTTCACCATGAAAACACATAATGTTTTGACATTATAGGGCCATAAAACTGTAATATAGGATGATTCCCAGATTTTCGTATGCTAGTCCTCGCCCTCTGCATGAACTCGGGCGACCGTCCCTGAATCTCCTATAATTTTGCGTGCCCATAAAAAACAACCTAATGAACAACATTCATGGCTTTTTCATGACCGTTCTTCGTTTTTTGTCATTTTAGGGCAATAAAAAAGGAATTCATGACGATTGCCAAATTTTCGTGTGTTATAGTCCTCGCCACCTGTATGAATTCGGGTCACCGGCTTCGAATCTCATAATTTTTATGGGTCCATAAAAATGACCTAATGAACAAATGTCATCACTTCGGCATGACTATTCCTTTTTGTTTTGGCATTTTAGAGCCATAAAATAGGAATTCAGGACGATTCCTAGATTTTCGTGTGCTATAGTTCTGTCATTTGCATGAAATATCCTAAACTTTTACGGGCATGTCAAAAAAGACTTTACGAACAATAGTCATTGCTTCGCATAACCGTTCCTTATTTTTGGTGTTTTAGGTTCATAAAATAGGAATTCAGGATGATTCCCAGAATTTTGTGTGGTATATTCCACGCCATCTGCATGTATCGCGCGACCGATGCCGAATCTTCTAAATTTTACGGCCCCATAAAAATGACCTAATGAACAATAGTCATCGCTTTGCCATGACCGTTACTCGTTTTTGACGTTTTAGGGTCATAAAACAGGAATTGAGAATGATTCCCAGATTTTCGTGTGCTATAGTCGACACTATCAAGCATTAATTCAGCCGATGACCCCGAATCTCAGATTTTATGGGTCCATAAAAAATGACCTAATGAAAAATAGTTATCGTTTCGCCATTACCGTTCCTCATTTTTAGTATTTTAGGTCTATAAAATAGGAATTCAGGATGATTCCCAAATTTTCGTGTGCTACAGTCCATGCCATATGCATGAATTCGGGCGACCGACCCCGAATCTCCTAAAATTTTACGGGCATGTCAAAAATGACTTAATGAACAATAATCATCACTTTTCCGATACATTTCCCCATTAGGGCCATAAAATAGGAATTCAGGAATATTCCCAGATTTTCATGTAATATAGTCCACGCCATTTTAATGAATTCGGGCGACCGATTCCGAATCTCCTAACATTCTGCGGGCCCATAAGACAGCCTAATCAACAATGCCATCGATTCACATGACCATTCCTTATCTTTTGGCATTTTAGGGCCATAAAATAGGAATTTAGGATGATTCCTAAATTTTCGTATGCTATAGTACACGTCATCTGCATGAATACGGACGACCGACCCTGAATCTCCTAAAATTTTACGGGCCCATAAAAAATGACTTAACGAACAATAGTCATAGCTTCTCCATGATCCTTCCTAGTGTTTTGGCATTCTAGGGCCATAAAAAATATTTCAAGACGATTCCTAGATTTTTGTGTATTATAGTCCATACCATCTGCATGAATTCGGGCGACATGCCATGAATCTACTAAATTTAGCGGGCATATTAAAAAGACCTAACAAATAGTAGTCATCGCTTTGCCATGACCGGTTCTCGATTTTTTGCATTTTAGGGCCATAAAACTGGAATTCAGGACGATTACTAGATTTTCGTGTGCTATAGTTCACGACATCTGCATGAATTCGGGCGGACTGACCCCGAATCTCCTAAAATTTTGCGGGCCCATAAAAATTACCTAATAAACAATTTTCACACGACTGTTCCTCATTTTTGGCGTTTTAGGTCCATAAAATAGGAATTCAGGACGATTGTCAGATTTTTGTGTGCTATTGTCCACGCCATATGCATGAATTCGAGCGACGGGCCCCGAATCTTCTAAAATTTTGCGGGACTATAAAAAAGACCCAATGAACAATAGTTATCTCTTCTCCATGTTAGTTCCTCTTGTTTTGGCATTTTAGGGCCATTAAATAAGAATTAAGGACGATTCTAGATTTTCATGTGCTATAGTCTACGTCATCAACATGAATTTGGGGCGACCAGCCTCGAATCAACTAAAATATTAAGGGCCCATAAAAATGATGTAATGAACTATAGTCATCATTTCACCATGAAAACACATAATGTTTTGACATTATAGGGCCATAAAACTGTAACCCAGGATGATTCCCAGATTTTCGTATGCTAGTCCTCGCCCTCTGCATGAACTCGGGCGACTGACCCTGAATCTCCTATAATTTTGCGTGCCCATAAAAAACAACCTAATGAACAACATTCATGGATTTTTCATGACCGTTCTTCGTTTTTTGTCATATTAGGGCCATAAAACAGGAATTTACGACGATTGCCAAATTTTCGTGTGTTATAGTCCTCGCCACCTGTATGAATTCGGGTCACCGGCTTCGAATCTCCTAATTTTTATGGGTCCATAAAAATGACCTAATGAACAAATGTCATCACTTCGGCATGACTATTCCTTTTTGTTTTGGCATTTTAGAGCCATAAAATAGGAATTCAGGACGATTCCCAGATTTTCGTGTGCTATAGTTCCGTCATTTGCATGAAATATCCTAAACTTTTATGGGCATATCAAAAAAGACTTTACGAACAATAGTCATTGCTTCGCATAACCGTTCCTTATTTTTGGTGTTTTAGGGTCATAAAATAGGAATTCAGGATGATTTCCAGAATTTTGTGTGGTATATTCTATGCCATCTGCATGTATCGCGCGACCGATGCCGAATCTTCTAAATTTTACGGCCCCATAAAAATGACCTAATGAACAATAGTCATCGCTTTTCCATGACCGTTACTCGTTTTTGACGTTTTAGGGTCATAAAACAGGAATTGAGAATGATTCCCAGATTTTCGTATGCTATAGTCGACACCATCAAGCATTAATTTAGCCGATGACCCCGAATCTCAGATTTTATGGGTCCATAAAAAATGACCTAATGAAAAATAGTCATCGTTTCACCATTACCGTTCCTCGTTTTTAGTATTTTAGGTCTATAAAATAGGAATTGAGGATGATTCCCAAATTTTCGTGTGCTACAGTCCATGCCATATGCATGAATTCGGGCGACCGACCCCGAATCTCCTAAAATTTTACGGGCATGTCAAAAATGACTTAATGAACAATAATCATCACTTTTCCGATACATTTCCCCGTCTTTTAGCGTTTTAGGGCCATAAAATAGGAATTCAGGAATATTCCCAGATTTTCATGTAATATAGTCCACGCCATTTTAATGAATTCGGGCGACCGATTCCGAATCTCCTAACATTCTGCGGGCCAATAAAAGACAGCCTAATCAACAATGCCATCGATTCACATGACCATTCCTTATGTTTTGGCATTTTAGGGTCATAAAATGGGAATTTAGGATGATTCCTAAATTTTCGTGTGCTATAGTACACGTCATCTGCATGAATACGGACGACCGACCCTGAATCTCCTAAAGTTTTACGGGCCCATAAAAAATGACCTAACGAACAATAGTCATAGCTTCTCCATGATCCTTCCTAGTGTTTTGGCATTCTAGGGCCATAAAAAATATTTCAAGACGATTCCTAGATTTTTGTGTACTATAGTCCATACCATCTGCATGAATTCGGGCGACATGCCATGAATCTACTAAATTTAGCGGGCATATTAAAAAGACCTAACAAATAGTAGTCATCGCTTTGCCATGACCGGTTCTCGATTTTTTGCATTTTAGGGCCATAAAACTGGAATTCAGGACGATTACTAGATTTTCGTGTGCTATAGTTCACGACATCTGCACTAATTCGGGCGGACTGACCCCGAATCTCCTAAAATTTTGCGGCCCCATAAAAATTACCTAATAAACAATTTTCACACGACCGTTCCTCATTTTTAGCGTTTTAGGTCCATAAAATAGGAATTCAGGACGATTGTCAGATTTTTGTGTGCTATTGTCCACGCCATATGCATGAATTCGAGCGACGGGCCCCGAATCTTCTAAAATTTTGCGGGACTATAAAAAAGACCCAATGAACAATAGTTATCTCTTCTCCATGTTAGTTCCTCTTGTTTTGGCATTTTAGGGCCATTAAATAAGAATTAAGGACGATTCTAGATTTTCATGTGCTATAGTCTACGTCATCAACATGAATTTGGGGCGACCAGCCTCGAATCAACTAAAATATTAAGGGCCCATAAAAATGATGTAATGAACTATAGTCATCATTTCACCATGAAAACACATAATGTTTTGACATTATAGGGCCATAAAACTGTAACCCAGGATGATTCCCAGATTTTCGTATGCTAGTCCTCGCCCTCTGCATGAACTCGGGCGACTGACCCTGAATCTCCTATAATTTTGCGTGCCCATAAAAAACAACCTAATGAACAACATTCATGGATTTTTCATGACCGTTCTTCATTTTTTGTCATATTAGGGCCATAAAACAGGAATTTACGACGATTGCCAAATTTTCGTGTGTTATAGTCCTCGCTACCTGTATGAATTCGGGTCACCGGCTTTGAATCTCATAATTTTTATGGGTCCATAAAAATGACCTAATGAACAAATGTTATCACTTCGGCATGACTATTTCTTTTTGTTTTGGCATTTTAGGGCCATAAAATAGGAATTCAGGACAATTTCCAGATTTTCGTGTGCTACAGTTTCGTCATTTGCATGAAATATCCTAAACTTTTACGGGCATATCAAAAATGACTTTACGAACAATAGTCATTGCTTCGCATAACCGTTCCTTATTTTTGGTGTTTTAGGGTCATAAAATAGGAATTCAGGATGATTCCCAGAATTTTGTGTGCTATATTCCACGCCATCTGCATGTATCGCGCGACCGATACCGAATCTTCTAAATTTTACGGCCCCATAAAAATGACCTAATGAACAATATTCATCGCTTTGCCATGACCGTTACTCGTTTTTGACGTTTTAGGGTCATAAAACTGGAATTGAGAATGATTCCCAGATTTTCGTGTGCTATAGTCGACATCATCAAGCATTAATTCAGCCGATGATCCCGAATCTCAGATTTTATGGGTCCATAAAAAATGACCTAATGAAAAATAGTCATCGTTTCACCATTACCGTTCCTCGTTTTTAGTATTTTAGGTCTATAAAACAGGAATTCAGGATGATTCCCAAATTTTTGTGTGCTACAGTCCATGCCATATGCATGAATTCGGGCGACCGACCCCGAATCTCCTAAAATTTTACGGGCATGTCAAAAATGACTTAATGAACAATAATCATCACTTTTCCGATACATTTCCCCGTCTTTTAGCGTTTTAGGGCCATAAAATAGGAATTCAGGAATATTCCCAGATTTTCATGTAATATAGTCCACGCCATTTTAATGAATTCGGGCGACCGATTCCGAATCTCCTAACATTCTGCAGGCCCATAAAAGACAGCCTAATCAACAATGCCATTGATTCACATGACCATTCCTTATGTTTTGGCATTTTAGGGCCATAAAATAGCTTCGTTATGTCATTTGGGAATCGAAATAGCTTCGTTATGTCATTTGGGACTTGTGTGCAAAATTTGGGTACATTCCGGGTTGATTTGATATGTTTCGGCGCGCGTTTTGGATGTTGAAAGTTTAAAATTTATTCAAGTTCGAATTGAGGTGCTATTATTCGTTTGAATGTTGGTAGGTGTGATTTGAGGCCTCGAATAGGTCTGTGTTATGTTATGGGACTTGTTGGTATACTTGGACGGGGTCCCGAGAGGCTCGGGTGTGTTTCAGATTGATTTCAGGCCATTTTTCTTCATGTTCTCACTACTGGTTGCTGGTGTTTCAAACCTTCTTTGAGATCGTGAAGACTGAGCCGCAATCGCGTAGTGTATTAGAGGAGCTGGTTATTTTCCTTCATCGCGTTCACGATAGTGGAATGTGTTCGCGTACCTTTGTGAGGCCTGGGCATCGCGTTCGCGTCCTTATGCTCGCGTTCGCGTAATGCAAAGATGAGAAACTGGGGACTGGGGTGAATGCCTTTGCATTCGCGAAGTAGATGATGCGATCGCGTAAGGTTGGAGCTGTTGTGAATCGCGTTCGCAAGGGCTATGCAGCGAATGCGTAGAGTCATTTGGGACTTGCCCAAAACATTCGGGCGACATGCCATGAATCTGCTAAATTTAGCGGGCGTATTAAAAAGACCTAACAAATAGTAGTCATCGCTTTGCCATGACCGGTTCTCGATTTTTTGCATTTTAGGGCCATAAAACTAGAATTCAGGATGATTACTAGATTTTCATGTGCTATAGTTCACGACATCTGCATGAATTCGGGCGGACTGACCCCGAATCTCCTAAAATTTTGCGGGCCCATAAAAATTACCTAATAAACAATTGTCGCACGACCGTTCCTCTTTTTTGGCGTTTTAGGTCCATAAAATAGGAATTCAGGACGATTCTCAGATTTTTGTGAGCTATTGTCCATGCCATATGCATGAATTCGAGCGACGGGCCCCGAATCTTCTAAAATTTTGCGGGACTATAAAAAGGACCCAATGAACAATAGTCATCTCTTCTCCATGTTAGTTTTTTTTGTCATTTTAGGTCCATTAAATAAGAATTAAGGACGATTCTAGATTTTCATGTGCTATAGTCCACGTCATCAGCATGAATTTGGGGCGATCAGCCTCGAATCAACTAAAATATTAAGGGCCCATAAAAATGACGTAATGAACTATAGTCATCATTTCACCATGAAAACGCATAATGTTTTGACATTATAGGGCCATAATACTGTAATCCAGGATGATTCCCAGATTTTCGTGTGCTAGTCCTCGCCCTCTGCATGAACTCGGGCGACCGACCCTGAATCTCCTATAATTTTGCGTGCCCATCAAAAACAACCTAATGAACAACATTCATGGCTTTTCCATGACCGTTCTTCATTTTTTGTCATTTTAGGGCCATAAAACAGGAGTTCAAGATGATTCCAAAATTTTTATGTGTTATAGTCCACGCCATCTATATGAATTCATGCGGCCTGCCGTGAATCTCCTAAAATTTTCGTGCGTACAAAAAATGAACAATGAATAATTATCGCTTTGACATGACCGTTACTCAAGTTTTAGTATTTTAGGGCCATAAAATAGGAATTTAGGATAGTTCCCAGATTTTTGTGTGCTATGTCATCTACATGAATTTGGGCGATCGGCCCCGAATCTCTTAAAATTTTGTGACACTAGAAAAATGACGTAATGAACAATAGTCATTGCTTCGTCATGACCGCTCCTAGTTTTGGGTGTTTCGGGGCCAAAAAAAGGAATTCAGGAGGATTCTTATATTCTCGTGTACTATAGTCCACGCTATATGCATGAATTCCGGTGATCAGCCCTGAATCTCCTAAAATTTTGCAGGCCCATAAAAATTGACCTGATGAATAATAAGTATCTTCTCAAAACTTTTCTAAGTGTTTGGCTTAGCATAATAAGTGATAATTCTCTTACATGTCTAATCACCTACATATTATTCTCTGTGGGATTCGACCCCGACTCACAGTTAGGTAAATTATATTGTATGCAACCGTGTCCATTTACTTTTTAGTAGTGGATTTGGATGTCATCACAAGTCCATAAAAAATGACCTAGTGAACAATAGTCATCGCTTTTGCATGACCGTTCCTCATTTTTTGAATTTTAGGGCCAAACAACATGAATTCAAGACGATTCTCAGATTTTCATATGAAATTGTCCACATCATCTGCAAAAATTGGGACGCATGACCACAAATTTCCTTCAATTTTGTGGCCCCTTCAAAAATGACCTAATGAACAATAGTCATCGCTTTGCCATAACTGTTCCTCCTTTTTTTTTTGCGATTTAAGGCCATAAAATAGGAATTCAAGATGATTCCCTGATTTTCATATGTCCACGCCATCTGCATATATTCGTGCGACCGGTCCTGAATTTCCTAAAATTTTACGGGCCCACAAAAACATGACTTAATGAACAATAGTCATCGCTTCTCCATGACCGTTGCTCGTTTATTGGCTTTTTAGGGTTATAAAACATAAATGCATGACGATTTCCAGATTTTAGTGTGCTCTAGTCTACGACATCTACATGAATTCGAGTGTGTTTACCCGTAAAATGGCACAGTTAAATTTATATGTGATTTAAAATCAAGGAATCGATTTGATCCTAAAATGATAAATAAATTAAACAAAAAATACAAGACTAAGCAGTGAAATCAAGATAAGACAACAGATAGCTTGGTTCCGGAAGTAGAGCTTCCGAAGGCAATAATAAGAATATTAGTAGACAATAAATAAAGTGTTATTAAGCTTTAGAATAATATGTAACATAAGTTTATCAGAAAATTCATGTCTTTACAAGGGTTGTGGAAGTCAGTATTTATAGTTACCCTTAGGGAACAAGGTCCTAGGATCAAGCTCCTCTTAAATAATAATTATGGGCGCCATTGAAGAATGTGTAACAGCAGGCTATGAACACAAAAATTCTCTATAACAAACTATGTATTTAATACTACAGAATATTCTTCATTGAATGTTATTGTGTGGCTGGAATTCGTTTGTCTTCATTATCAATATTCCCTTCAGGGGCTTCCCCGTGCCAACCGAAGTTGCTGCCTCTGGTATGGATTTCTACTTGCCTCGCTTTCTATCTATCCCCGGTTCCACGTGTCACTCTATTATTTGAGTATTTAATACGAATCACTTTTATCCTATAAAGATAGTCCCTCTGCTTTCCGGTGGCACATCTTTGTGTCATCTTGAAGTTGGTGAAGATACCTTTCTTGGCGGAAAAGTTTCTGATCCCCTCTGAAATGTTTCTGACGCTCGATTAGACACACGACTCTCTGTATTTAATGCCCCGAATACGCGTAACTCCACGATTTAGCAATACTTTTGCCGGTTCTTGAGGTAATCGTGCCCACAACTTTAGCCGCCTATTCCTTTACTTATACACCTCATTCTTCTTCTTTTACACTTCATAGGTTTTCAAAACTCTCTCAACTTCTTTGCATTCAACTATTTCTTACTTTCACTCCTCCTTAACCTTCTTATTCGAAGAATTGTTACTTCCTTCTGCTAACCATGACCTCCTCTTCCAAGAACTCAAGCTCTTCAAAAAACAAAGAAAGCACCGTTGATGCTGCCCCTCCTATGGTGAGCACCATTATTCCCAGAAGGCTCAGTACAACCAAGGACTTTGAAGAGAAGTTTCCTTCTACTAACTCCCGCACATGGGTTGTTGGTGTGTACCCTTGTTCCATCCGTCCTTCTAGAATTCTTGCTGTGAAAAAAGACTGTGGCTGTCATGATTTGAACATTATCTCTCCCGATCTGGCAGAGCGAGTAACCTTCCCTAAGAAGGGTTTTATGTATGTTTACACGTACCCCTTCACTTTGGGTCCATTCTCATTGAGCGGGGTAATTGACCCCGTAATCTTAGAGTTTTGCTTACATTATTAAGTCTACTTGGCATAGAGAGACCTTCCGTGTGGTGGATGGTAGCATATCTACGGAGGCTATGCTAGGAGACGGGGGAAGAGCTCTCCTTGGCTCGAATGATGAACCTTCAATCCCCCAAGAATTTTCGTGGGGCAGTAATAAACTTTAGCAAACGTGGTCACCATGCTTTGCTCACCAGCATGGATGATGACAACGACCGTGGATGGATGGAGCGATTTGTTGTAGTTACCACCAGGGACATCATCCCGGCCACAACTCCATATTTCCCTAAGTCATGGACTCGTACGAATAAGTTCAACGTCTGTTGTTTACCTGATTAAAGGTTGTTTCGTGCCATTACCGATCCTTATCTTTTCACTACTTCAGCAACTCAGTGGACACCACCAAAGGTTGAAGGCTTGGACTAGTGGGTCAAGAAGATTTTGGATATTCCCATGCATGAGACCCGCTGGTGGAAAGAACTAGCCCTCAAATATGGGTGGAAGGCTAAAACTCATGGTAAGTTGATTCTGGAACTAATCTTGTTTTTACCTCACGTATAAGAAAATTGGCTAACTGTTGAATTCAGGTCTTCCTCGGGGCTCTGTTACTGTCCCCAAGGAGGACATTTTAGCTGATCCCGCAGATGCAATGAGGTTGCTGCAGGATGATTTTACCCGAATGGGTGCCATCAGACCTACTTCCGGTGCAGGTGGTTCCTCTAGGTGTCCCCGGTCGGAGAACAAACAACAAAAAAGTGACGTTACTCTATGGCCGAGGGTAAAAATAAATGGGTGAAGAATGTTGTACCCGAGCTAGCCATAGCCACTATGGTGATTGATGATGATGGGGGAGCCAGTGAAGAAGGAGCTTCCCTACAGAGGAGACGATGACCTTCATCAGCTCAACAGAATGCTCAATCTAAAGAGCTAATAACACCAATCGAGGAGGACGTCCAAGCGCCATGGGGAGAGTGTGATATAGTGGAGGATGCCAATTCTCGCTTTTGAGCCCCAGTCATTGCTCACAGTACTATGAAGCTGGATACCGAGCCTCTTCCGTCTTCGGTTGATGAGCAACCAATAACCAGCACTACTTTTTCCACAACTGCTTCTCAACGCACAATGCCATCCGCTTCATCTCCTTATTCGCCAACCATGCCTTTACCACCAGTAACTACTACATCATCCCCACCGGCTGCAGACACCTAATAGGAGTATTCCCCCCCTCCCTAGATCATGGGAATTTGGGGTATAACTATTCTCCCCCTCTGCAGATCCTCTGAGGAGGATGAGCGTCTCCCTCTCGGTCTCTACCGAATGCCATCTGTTGTCCCAACCAGTGGAACTTGCCAATTACCTGAAGCCACTGGCTTCAAAGAAAGATAAGGATAAAATACACTCTCTTTTGGGGGAGTGTATGATAATCAACGCCATGCACAATGCAACATCGGTATGATATTTGTTCCTTTTATTGCTTCCTCTTGTCTTACTATGACAAGATTTTCAATTTTAATTTTTTCTTTGCAGGCTAACTTCCTTCATTCCGGGGGACTTCAAAGTTTGATCCTCGATAAAGAAAAACTCACATCCGAGTAGGATCAACTGTTGGTCGAGCGGGATGAAATTGCTGCTCACCTCCCGGCACTGGAAGCACAAGCTGCCAAAGCCGCTGAGTTGGAGGCTCGGTTGCAGCAAAGTGAACAAAAGGTGATGACCCTCAGCCAAGAGGCCGCCCTATTAAAGGTACAATTTCAAGAGGCCAAGGCAAAATGGTCTGAGGTCCAAAAAGCTATTCTTGCTGATGCCGAGCGCGAGGCTGCCTCTACTAAGAGATTAAATAATTTGGAGGCAACCTTGAACTCCAAAGCTGAAGAAACTACTTCTGATGAGGAGAAGCATGCCCATATGGAAGATAAGTACAAGAGGGTCATGAAGCATAATAAAGTTTATAACTCCACTATCCATGACCTTGATCATAGCCTTCAGGAGGAATAACCTTTCGACCGAGGTTGATCAGCTTAAGTCAGAGCTTCAACACCGAGCAGATTCCCTCATTTTTGAAAAAATATATTCTATGTATAGCATAAGGAGAAAACCCTTGGAAGAGGCCAAAACGAGCACCATTGATTTTGATGCCGAGATTGCCAAGGCTCGTGAGCTGGAGTCAACTGCCCGAAGGTGCCTCTCGGTTCAACCTATTACAACTGACTCTTCTGGTTCTGGTTTCGAGTTCTCGGGAACTGAGGGAAAACATGAAGGGGATGACAATGAAGGCCAAGGTCCCGAGTTGGCAGCAGATTCGCTTTCTTCTCCTGGGGGCGCAGACGCTTCTCTTCCTCCAAGTTCTGGGGACGCAATAGTTTAGTTTTTTGCTTTCTTTCCCCTTTGTTTTTAGTTTCATATTTTTGTACTTATGCTTCTTGGCACGCTTGTTATTTAAAAGTGCTTTTTTTGTTTAACCATTGTGCAAATTTTTCTTTTTGCATCGAGTTATGAAAGGCTTCATGTGCATTTTTCCCAGACAATATTTGGGTTCCGGGCATAAATGCTTCTGGAACCAACCTTTTACTGTGAGGGTTTCATAAGAGAGGGCCCTCTTATGTTTACAGTGCTCTTGAAGAGGACGTCTCATGTTCATTCCGGCACTAGCATTTGAAGTACTTGATTAACTTTCAAATGATAAAATTTATTCGTTTGGACAAGAAACAAGATAAAACTAAAAGGACTCTACTTCATTCCTTCCATTTTCAAAAGTACATAAACATTCGTTGTGCTGAAAAGAAAATTCCCATTACTTGTGTCTAACTTGTACAACTTATTTCTGCGGGGATGGCCGTGCGATCCCCGGTCACGATGGTACATCTTTGTTCCCGAATTTTGTAGTCCCGGTTTATGTGGAAGTCAGGTTTTCGTATTCTCAGATCATTCCCCCCAGTGTTTGAATACGAAGAATGCAAATTGGAACACTGAAAGTGTCGCTCCTTTGAAGATCCCACTAGTGGATGGTTGGATAATCTTTGGTCAGATAGCAAGCTTCATTTCACGTTAGGAACTTTGCTATAGAGCCAAAGATTATCTAACCACCCCAGTGGCTCGCACTCGTGAACGGCTGGGTAACCTTTGGTCCAATAGAAAACTTTACTTCCCATTAGGAACTTTGCTACCGAGCAACAAATTATCTAACTGTCCCGTGGTGGTTCACTGTTTTCATGACTTGTCGTCTAAAGGTCTTATTTCTTAAAATGATGTTTCCTTTTGTAGTATGCTTTCCGTTGCTGCCTTATTAAAAAACTTCAAAAACCATATTTAGACAAACACTGAACGAAGGGAAAAGAAGTGCAGCACATACTTTCAGTATAGGCGATGTTCATCAGCTATAGTACATTTTGAGGTATGCAACATTCCAGTGGCTCGACAATTTTACTCCATCTTGATTTTCCAGTTCATATAATCCTTTCTCGGTGACAGCTGAAACCCGGTAGGGGCCTTCCCACGTAGGACCTAGCTTTCTTGCGTTGAGCTCTCGGATATTTTGAGTCACTTTCCTTAAAATCAAATCTACCACTTTGAAATAATGGAGATTAGCTCGTCGATTATAATATCTTTCCATTATTTTTTTCGGGGCCGCCATCCTTATATGTGCCAAGTCCCTGTGTTCGTCAAGCAGCTCCAATCTGACCTATAATGCTATTGTTTGCTTCTTCGTCCACCTAGAGGTATCTCATGGTAGGTTCTCCCACTTCCACCAAGATCAGGGCTTCTGCTCCGTATACAAGAGAGAAAGGCGTCTCTCCCGTGCTTGATTTGGCCGTTGTTTGGTATGCCCATAGTACTCCCGGTAACTCTTCGGGCCATTTGCCTTTGGCTGCTTCCAATCTCTTTTTGAGATTTTGAATAATCACTTTGTTTGTTGATTCCGCTTGGATGTTTTCGTTTGGATTGTATGGCGAAGATGTGATTCTTTTGATTTTCAAGTCTTCAAGGAATTTTTTGACCTTTACGCCTATATATTGTGGCCCGTTGTCATAGGCATTTTCCTTTGGTATCCCGAACCTGCAAATTATATTCTCCCACAGGAAATCGACCACTTCGCACTCGCCGATGTTCTGGTAGGGAAGTTTTCCTTTGGGTTTTCGAGAAGTTTGTTATTCCCAAGATAGTCCATGGTCTCATTTCTCCAGTCCCAGACCAAATTGGTCGCGTTAACTTCATTATAATCATTATATCCAATACCGAATGCATAAGCTGCACGACCATACCAGAGTCTGATCACTTCATTTATGTGGACGAGCCCAGATTTGCCAGTGCGTCTGCTTTCGTGTTTTCTTCTCTCGAGATATGGGTGATTCACCATTTCCTGAACCGTGCGAGCAGAGTCTGGACTTTTACTACATTTTGTTGCATGCGTTCCTCTTTGGTGTCGAAGATATCATATACCTGATTTACTACCAACTGGGAATCACATTTGATTTCTATGACCTTAGAGTCGAGTCCGGGGACCAGCTCAAGTCCTGAAATCAAAGCCCCATACTCGGCATCATTGTTAGTCAAGGTAACAGTTCTTATGGCCTTCCTTAAGGTTTCTCCCGAGGGCGTGATCAATACTACCCCAAGCCTGGACCCTTTCACGTTGGAAGATCCGTATGTGAATAAGGTCTATACCCCCGATGTCATTTCTGACACCATCATTGCCTCCTTGGTGGCCAAAGGTAGCAGTTCAGGACTGAAATCGTCCACAAAGTCGGCTAAAACTTGTGACTTGATCGCAATCCTAGGTTTATACTCTATGTCAAATTCACTCATTTTCGACTATTCATTTTTGCCAGTCAACCTGAAAGTCAAGGTTTGTGAAGGATATTCTGCAGGGGAAAGGTTGTCACCACGACTATCGTGTGGCATTGAAAATAGGGCCTAAGCTTTCGAGCGGCGACTACGAGAGCTAAGGACAATTTTTCGAGGAGCATGTATCAATTTTCCACTCCCGTTAAAATTTTACTAACATAATAGATAGAAGATTGTGTACCTTTGTCTTCACGGACTAAAATGACACTTACCGCTACCTCCGAGACCACTAAGTAAATCAACAACTGTTCGACTTCTTTAGGTTTCGATAGTAACAGAGGGCTTGATAAATACCTTTTCAAATATTTCAAAGCTTGTTGGCATTCCAGAGTCCATTTGAAGTTGTTCTTCTTTTTTAGAAGTGAGAAGAAGTGATGAAATTTTTCTGAAGACTGGGAAATGAACCTGCTTAAAGCAACCAGTCTTCTTGTTAACCTCTAAACCTCTTTCACATTTGATAGTTGGACGGGAATGTCCTCGATGGCTTTAATTTTATCGGGATTGACTTCGGTCCCCCTTTGCAACACCAACAATCCCAATAACTTACCGGAGCTGACTCCGAATGCACATTTTTCGGGGTTAAGCTTCATTTGATGTGTTTAAAATGATCACATGCGTTCAAAGACTTAACCAACATATCATCTATGTAAACTTCCATTGTTTTCCCTATTTGTTTTTCAAACATTCTATTCACAAGCCTCTAATAAGTGGTTCCGGCATTCTTAATCCCGAAAGGCATCTGTTAACCCGTAAAATGATACAGTTGAATTTGTTCATGGTTTATAGACAAGCTAATCGATTTGATCCTAAAATGATAAATAAATTAAACAAAAATACAATACTTAGCATTGAAATCGAGATAAGACAGCAGAGCTTCCGAAGGCAATAATAAGAATATCAGTAGACGACAAAAAAAGTGTTATTAAGTTTTAGATTAATATGTAGCATGAGTTTATCTGAAAATTCGTGCCTTTACAAGGGCTGTTGAAGTCACTATTTATAATTATCCCTAGGGAACAAGGTGTTAGGATCAAGCCCCTCTTAAATGAAAATTATGGGGGCTGTTGAAGAATATGTAACAACAGGCTATGAATACCAAAATTCTCTATAACAGGTTGTGTATTTAATACTATAAAATATTCTTTATTGAATGCTATCGGGTGGATGACATTCATTTGTCTTCATTAGAATTATTCCCTTCGGGGGCTTCCCGGTGCCAACCGAAGCTTCTGCCCCCGGTCTTGATTTCTACTTGCCTCGCTTTCTGTCTATCCCCGGTTCCACATGTCACTTTATTATTGGAGTATTTAATACAAACCGATTTTACCCTATACAGATAGTCCCCCTACTTTCTGGTGGCACTTCTTTGTGTCATCGGGAAGTTGGTGAAGATACCTTTCTTATTATTTAATGCCCCGAACACGCGTCACTCCATGATTTAGTAATACTTTAACTGGTTCTCAAGGTAATCATGACCACAATTTTAGCCACCTACTCATTTACTTATACGCCTCATTCGTCTTCGTTTATACTTCACATTTTTACAAAACTCTCTTAACTTCTTTGCATTTAACTCTTTCTTCCTTTCACTTTTCCTTAACCTTCTTCTTCGAAGAATTCTTTTCTTAGCCAACTCTGTGTGGATTTGGTTGCGTCCATTTCTTTTGGAACCTGGAAATATCTTGGTACCTGATAGGATTCCGATGACTCCTCCCCCTTGTCGACTTTGTTTGGCTAGGGAGTAGGCGTCGGCTCTTGTAATTGCTATGCTGCATCCTTCCCTTTAGTATTGGAAATCGAGATTTCTTTCATGTTCCTTATCGCCGGTTGATCTCCTCTTATTTGTATAATTCCCTCTAGAGTTGGGAATTTCATAAGTTGATGGTATGTTGATGGCACATTCTTCGTCTCCTGTATCCATGGACTTCCGAGAATAATGTTATAGCTCATGTCATCGTCTACTACTTCAAACAAGGTCGTCTTCATGACCCCTTCAGCATTTGTGGGCAACAGGATCTCCCCTCGGGCTGTCACACTTGCTAAGTTGAACCCGACGAGGAGCTTTGTGGCCGGAATGATGCTTCCGGTTAACTTGGCTTGCTTTAGCACTCTCCATTGGATAATATTGGCTGAACTTCCTAGGTACACCAAAACACGTTTAATTTTAAAATCTAAAACATTAAGAGAAATTACCAAGGCATCGTTGTGCGGTAGTAGGAGTCCATATGCGTCCTCCTCTGTGAAGGTGATATCGTCCTCAATGACTTCCTGAAGTCTCTTGCTATGGTTCACCGATACCTTTGTCTTTTTTGCTACCAAAAAGGTTACACCATTAATCTCGTTCCCCCCGAAAATCATGTTGATCTTTTGACGAGGAGGATATTCTCCTGCTTTTGAGGGTTCTGTATTATCCAGGTTGTGGCCATAGTTATTCTTAGCCCGGTCGCTTAAGAATTCTTTGAGATGGACATTTTTCAATAATGTCGCCACCTCCTTGCAAAGATGCCGACAGTCCCTATTATGGTGGCCGTTAGCCCCATAATACTCACACCATAGATTAGGATCCCTCTGACTGGGGTCAGATCTCATCGGCCTCGAGAACCGTGCTTCTATAAAGTTACTCATTGCCGATACCAGTTCCACGACGCTGACATTGAAGTTATACTCAAGCAAATTGGGGTTTGTGGAATCCCGGGAGCCCGATACCTCTTTGTCCTGCAATGATCTATTATTCCGGCCACAATCAACTCACCTATCGGTAGCAAACCTATCCGCCAACCGGAAACCTCTTCTGCCTCCTTCGGCACTTTTGTAGGGCAAAAACCGACCTTGAGAAAATAGTCGATTTGCGTTGAAATCATCCTTCAACTTTTCCTTATTCTTCTCTTGATCCCGACCCCTGGTCGATGCCGGGAAACTAAGCTGGTCATCCTCTATTCTTATCTTCGATTCATAGCAGTTGTGGACATTTGCTCATGTTGTCGCTTGGAACTCGAGCAGATTTTCTTTCAATTTCTTGGAAGTGTCAGAACTCCTCGGCTTTAACCCTTCAGTAAATACCTCAGTTGCCCATTCATCTAGGACGAACGACAATAGCATCCTTTCCTTCTGAAATATGGTCAAGAGCTCTCACAACAATTCGGACTCTCCTTGCGTAATTTTGAATATGTCGGCCTTTCGGGACTGTACGTTCCTGGCCCCGACATGGGCCTTGATAAAAGAATTCGCAAGCATCTCGAAGGAATCTATTGAGTGGTCGGGTAGAAGTGAATACCATGTCACAACCTTCTTTGTGAGGAGCTAAGTCATTTCCTGAATACTGACTCAATCTCGTGCGGAGCTAAGTCATTTCCTTTCACCGCCGTTGTGTAGGTTGTAATATGCTCCCGAGCATATGAATTCCCATTATATTCTGGCACGTCTTGCATTTTGAACTGCTTCAGGATTAACTCTGGTGCCACGCTTGGTTTGAACGGTAACTGAGTGTACTTCTTTGAGTCCGGCCCTTTCAACACTGGCAGGGCACCCGGGAATTGATCCATTCGAGCATTTATTTCCCTCATAAATTGCATGAGTTCGGTTTTAAAAGGATCGTTCCCATTATTGTTACCAGGCTGCCGTTTCCTCCGGCCCCGTTGAAGACGTCCTCACCCCTCGGGGTGTTCTTATTAAACCTTTGTGTTGTTTGGTTTGTGTGAGATCCGAGAGGAACCATCCGTCTTCCATTTGCGTTGTTGGAAGCACCCGACAATGCTTGCGTCAACTCTATCATGACCTGATCTTATCGTGAGAGATGGCCCATAATAGCCCTTTATTTCTCCCTTAGGATTCTTACCGTTTCCACAACGTGCTCGTCTTCAGCATCATCAGGAGTTGCTTTTCGAACGTGTTATGGATATTGTCCTCCATGGACCAGCATGAATATGTCTTCCTCGTTGCGGGTATCACTGATCGAACCTTCGTATCGAAGCATATTGCCTAGTGCTTCAACGTTGTGTGTAATGTTGACATCATTATCAGCCATTTTCTTACAATTTTTCTCTAAGAAACAAATAATTAAACAAGTTAGTAATATATGCAAGGATCATTTCAATTACGCAACTGTCTAAGCCCCACGGTGGGTACAAAACTGTTTACCCATAAAACTACAGTTAAATTTGTGCGTGGTTTATAGAAAAACGAATCGATTTGATCCCAAAATAATAATTATATTAAATAAAAAAAATACAAGACTTAGAGTTGAAATCGAGATAAGACAATAGATAGCTTGGTTACGAGAGCAAAGGTTCTGAAGGCAAAATAATAATATCAGTAGATGAGAAATAAAGTGTTATTAAGCTTTAGAATAATATGTAGCATACATTTGTCAGAAAATTCGTGTCCTTACAAGGGCCGTTGAAGTCACTATTTACAGTTACCCCTAGAGAACAAGGTCCTAGGATCAAGCCCCTCTTAAATGACAACTATGGGGTTTGTTGAAGAATGTGTAACGACATGTTATGAATGACAAAGTTCTCTATAACGGACTGTGTAATTAATAGTACAGAATATTCATCATTGAATGCTATCGGGTGGTTGTCGTTCATTTGTCTTCATAAGCAATATTCCCTTTAGGGGTTTTCCGGTACAAACCGAAGCTGCTGCCCCCGGTCTTGATTTCTACTTGCCTCGCTTTTCTGTTTATCCCCAGTTCCACGTGTCCTTCTATTATTTGAGTATTTAATACAGACCAATTTTATCCTATACAATCAAATTGTAGCAATATATGCCAAAGTTCGTTATGAATGAAATCTTTTCCTGATCCTCTAGGTTCATTTTTGATTTGATCGTAACCAGAATAGGCATCGAGGAAACTTATCAACTCGTGACCGGCCGTCGCATCAATCATTTGATCCATTTTTGGAAATGGGGTTTTGTGGGCATGCCTTGGTCATATCCTTGCAATCTACGCACATGCAAAATTTATTATTCTTTTTTGGAACTACGACGTTAGCTAACCATTCGAGATACTTTACCTCCCAAATTGAAATGATATCAGGAAATCGAGTTATCTCTTCTTTGACAAACCTATTTCTAACCTTAATAATAGGGCGTTTCTTCTGCCTTACCGGAGGGATTTTAGGATCCAGGCTTAACTTGTTCATGGCCACTTCCAGCGGAATAGCCGTCATATCCACATGCGACCACATAAAATAGTCTACTTTAAATTCAAGAAATTCTGTAAATCTTGACCTGAGCTCGGGGATTAATCCTGTACCCAAGTGGAACTTCCATTCTAAGCACTTTTCGAACAATGTGACTTGTTCGAGTTTTTCTGTTGTGGATTTGGCTATGTCTATTTCATCTGGTACTTGGAAATATCTTGGTACCTGATAGGATTCTGAAGACTCCTCCCCCTTGTCGACTTCGTTTGGCTTAGTAGCAGGCTTCAACTCCTGTAATTGTTATCCCACTTGTTCCTTCCTTTTACTAATGGAAATCGAGATCGAGTTTATCTTCCTTACCTCCGGTTGATCTCCTCTTATTTGTTTAATTCCCTTTGGAGTCGGGAATCTCCAAAGTTGGTGGTATGTTGATGGCACAACCTTCATCTTGTTTACCCATGGCCTTGCGAGAATAATGTTATAGCCCTTGTCTCCATCTACTACTTCAAACAAGGTCGTCTTCATGACCCCTTCAACGTTTATGGGTAGCAGGATCTCCCCTCGGGTTGTCACACTTGCTAAGTCGAACCCGAAAAAGAGCTTCATGGCCGGAATGATGCTTCTAGTTAGCTTAGCTTGCTCTAGCACTCTCCATTGGATAATATTGGCTGAACTTCCTGGGTCCACCAAAACACGTTTAATTTTAAAATCTAAAACATTAAGAGAAATTACCAAGGCATAGTTGTGCGGTAGTTGGAGTCCATATGCGTCCTCCTCCTCGAAGGTGATATCATCCTTGATGACTTCCTGGAGACTCTTGCTATGGGTCACTGATACCTTTATCGTTTTCACTTCCGAAGAGGTTACAGCATTAATCTCATTCCCCCCGAAAATTATGTTAGTTGTTAGACGAGGAGGATCTTCTCCTGCTTTTGAGGGTTCCACGTTATCCCGGTTGCGACCGTACTTATTCTTAGCTCGGTTGTTTAAGAATTCTCTAAGATGGTCGTTTCTTAACAATGTAGCCACCTCCTCGTGTAGATGTCAGCGGTCCCCAGTCCGGTGGATATTAGTCCCATGATACACACACCATAGATTGGGATCCTTCTGAATAGGGTCGGATCATATCATCCTCGAGAACTGTGCTTCCTTAATGTTCCTCATTGCCGAGACTAGTTCCACTATGCTGACATTGAAGTTATACTCAAACAATATAGGGTATTTGGAATCATGGGAGCCTGATACCTCTATATCCTATAACGATTTGTTATTACGGCCACGATCAGCTCTCCTATCGGTAGCGAACCTATCTGCCGATCGGAAACCTCTACCGTGTACTTTGGCCCTTTAATAGGGCAAAACCTAACCTCTAGAAGACCGTCGATCTGCATCAAAATCATCCTTCAACCTTTCCTTATTCTTCTCTCGGAACCGACCCTTGGTTGATGCGAAAAAGCCGAGCTGGTCATCCTCTATTCTTATCTTTAGTTCATAGTGACTGTGGACATCTGACCATGTTGTTGCCTGGAACTCGAGCAGACTTTTTTTCAATTTTTAGGAAGTGCCAGAACTCCTCGGATTCAGCCCTTTAGTAAACGCCTCAACTACCCATTCGTGTGGTACGATCGACAACAATATCCTCTCCTTCTGAAATCTGGTCACAAACACTCGCAACAATTCGGACTCTCCTTCCGCAATTCTGAATATGTTGGCCTTTTAGGCCTGTACTTTCTTGGCCCTAGCATGGGCCTCGATAAAAGAATCCATGAGCATCTCGAAGATATCTATTGAGTGCTCGCGTAGAAGTGAATACCATGTCAGGGCCCCCTTTGTGACGGTCTCCCCAAACTTCTTCAGCAAGACCAACTTAATCTTGTGCGGAGCTAAGTCGTTTCCTTTCATCGTTTTGTTTAGGTGGTAATGTGCTCCAGAGGATCTGAAGTACCATCATATTTCGGAATGTCTGGAATTTTGAACCCCTTCAGGATTAACTTTGGTACCGCGCTTTGTTTGAATAGCAACTCGGTGCACTTCTTTGAGTCCGGCTCTTTCACACCGGCAGTGTGCCCGGGATTTGATCTATTCAGGCATTTATTTCCCTCATAAATCGCATGAGTTTGGTTTTAAAAGGATCGTTCCCATTATTGTTACCAGACTGTCATTTCCTCTGGCCCGTCGAAGCCGACCTCACCCCTCGGAGTGTTGTTATCAACCCTTTGTGCTATTTGGTTTGCAGGAGTACCGAGAGGAACCAAACTTCTTCCATTTGCGTTGTTGGAAGCACTCGACAACGCTTGCGTCAACTCTGTCATGACCTGATCTTGTCGTGAGAGATGGCCTATAATAGCCCTTTGTTTCTCCCCTAGGATTCTCACGTTTCCACAACGTGCTCATCTTTACCATCATCAGGAGTTGCCTTTTGAACGTGTTGTGGATATTTCTCTCCATGGACCGGTGTGGCTACGTCTTCCTCATTGTTTTCCTGGTGCCTCAACGATGTCAACGTTGTGTGTAATGTTGACATTGTTATCTACAATTTTCTTACGATTTTTCACTATGAAACAAAGAATTAAACTGGTTAGTAATAGATGCAAGGATCAATTCAATTACACAACTATTTAAGCCCCACGATGGGCGTCAAACTATTTACCTGTAAAACGGTATAGTTGAATTTGTACATGGTTTATAGACAGACGAATCAATTTGATCCCAAAATGATAAATAAATTAAACAAAAAATACAAGACTTAGCATTGAAATTGAGATAAGACATCAGATAGCTTGGTTCCAGGAGCAGAGCTTCCGAAGGCAATAATAAGAATATCACTAGACGACAAATAAAGTGTTATTAAGCTTTAGAATAATATGCAACATAAATTTTCTAGAAATTTTGTGTCCCTACAAAGCTGTTGAAGTCGCTATTTATAGTTTTCCCTAGGAAACAAGATCCTAGGATCAAGCCCCTCTTAAATGACAATTATGGGGGCCGTTGAAGAATGTGTAACGGTAGGCTATGAATGCCAAAATTCTCTATAACGAACTGTGTATTAATACTACATAATATTCTTCATTGAATGTTATCAGGTAGCTGGCATACATTTGTCTTTATTAGCAATATTCCCTTCGGGGGCTTCCCGGTGCCAACCGAAGCTACTGCCCATGGTCTTGATTTCTACTTGCCTTGCTTTTTGTCTATCCTTGGTTTCACGTATCGCTCTATTATTTGAGTATTTAATACGAACCGATTTTACCCTATAAAGGGTGCCTACCCAGAATCTCCTAAGAATTTTGCAGACCCATAAAAAATGACCTAATGAACAATAGTTATTGGTTCACCATGAACGATCCTCTTTTTTGGCATTTTGTGGCCATAAAACATGAATTTTCAGGACGCTTCCCAGATTTTTGTGTGCTATAGTCCACGTCATCTATATGAATTCGGGCGACTCGCTTCAAATCTCCTAAATTTTGCAAGTTCATAAAAATGACCTAATGAACAATAGTCATCTCTTTGTCATGAACATTCCTTACGTTTTGGAATTTTAGGGCCATAAAATATGAATTCAGGATGATTATCAGATTTTTGTGTGAAATTGTCCACGTCATCTGCAAGAATTGGAGCGCACGGCCACAAATTTCCTAAGATTTTATAGCCCCTTCAAAAACAACCTAATGAACAATAGTCATCGCTTTGTCATGACCATTACTCATTATTTGGCGATTTAGGGCCGTAAAATACGAATTCAAGATGATTTCATGATTTTTGTGTGTCCACGCCATCTGTATAAATTCGTGCAACCGGCCCTGAATTTCTTAAAATTTTACGGGCCCACAAAAAATGACCTAATGAACAATAGTCATCTCTTTGTCATGACCGTTCCTTGTTTTTTGGCATTTTAGGGACATAAAATAGGAATTCGAGATGATGCCTAGATTTTCATGTGATATAATCCACGCCATCTGCATGAATTCGGGCGACTGACTCCGAAAATTTTACAATCCCATAAAAAATGTGTCTCGCCCCAAAAACGGGATGAGACGTGGCTGACACCCAGTACCTATCACCTAGACTGAGCGAACCTAAATGACATAATCAATTACCCATATTGTGCCCACATGGCATAATTTATTTAATTAATATTAATATTAAGTGAGCAAGTGAAATAGATATCGTATGACTAAATGGGCAGCCAACCATAAAACAAGATATGAAATACAATGTCATTCATAAGATCACATAAATACCTATAACCCAAAAATAATACAAGTCATCTATGGTGCCTTTATGATGCTACGAATGAGATAATAAAGCTACGAGGCTAGCTCGCACTATACCCAAATATACAACTAAGATGGAGTAGTCCCACGAGTACAAATGTGGGCTCATCAAAAGAAGGAAGATGCAGGAACTCTAGCTCGTACGCTGACTGCCCTGCGCTCGACCGTCTGCCAAATCTGTGTCGAGCCCCTTTTTATCGCGAAAGCGAGCCTCGACATGTGACAACTCTTTTAAGGAAGATATTAAAAGAGAAGAGTCGCCACCTAACGATTTTTAAGGTGCGTTAGGGAGCCTATTATGCAAATAACTCTGTTTTAACTAGTCAATGCCACCAAAGATTAGGTAAGGGCTCAAGTTACCTCAAAGAGAAGGTATTAGGCACTCCTCGAGGTCCACAACTGTGGGTCCCGACCGAACTTAAATTATATGGATTAGTCTATATGATCAAGTAAGCAAAGAGAGTACAAAATCTAAGAATTTTATTACAAAGAGATCTTGAATAGCGAGGTGCAAGTATTTTTCCGTTCTAATAAGGGGGTCCTAAGTTTTTTAGCCAAAAGGATCACCTCGTGCAACATAAATAATACTTCGCAACTCCCTTAGAATAGGGAGTTACTTATATTATTCAGCGGGCACAGCCTATCATCTCCTGCTACCCGATTACTATGTTAAAGTTGTTACCTAAAAGAGTTCTAATTCAATTCTAAGTCGTACCCTATGCCTGCATTACCCGTCCCATACCTAGGGCCAGAGAGGCATTGGACCTCTATTTATTGTGGTTCTAGACTTAAACTTAGGCTGCTCAAAATGATAAAACTAGGCGACATACAAAACGTATTGGAATTCAAATATGGCAGTTAAGGGCGCAAGTTTGCATCCGCACTTAACAAATGCACGCAAGATAAATTTTAAGCAATTCAGAATTAATAAACTTAAATCCCTATAGACTTGATTTCTATGTGACAAGGCATCAAGGTATGCAAGCAGATTTCAGAGGCCAAGCGTTGCTTATCTCCAAATTATACGATTGTTGCATGCTGATTTGAGATTTGTAGGTTTCCAGTTATTTAACCTATAGAAACTGTGTCTAGGTGTGAATTACTAAGTGACAATGAAACCTATTGGAGGAAAGCCCAGAATTATTCATGTTTTCTAACAATAGCATACGTGAAACAATGTTTGAGCGATTTAACATTAACAAATTATGGCGAGTAATTATATCCTATAGGCAGGATCTCTAACGTTCAACACTTAGAGCTGATTTTATCGTCATACCTTAATCCTATAGGCATAACTTCTAGTGAATAACTGAAGCGAATTGAAGGAAAATCTATTGACATTTATTTCTACAGGCAGGTTTCTAATGTATTTGAAAATAGTCATGCAGATTGAAGGAGTGTTTACTTCCTATAGGCATGCTATCTATAATTACGTAGCAATAGACATAGTATTTGGACTCATGATTAACGGTAAACAAGTAGTGTGTGTGTGCTTCTCCTAATATCATGATTTCTATAGTGCTCATGTAATCGAACAACGTATATAGCAAACACATTATTAAGTCCTATAGGCATGTTATCTACCCGTTGCATGTAGATATTAAACTCTACCCATTTCCTTTTTACTAACAACCCAATTGTTTGTACAAAGGTTATTACATACCCAATAATGAGTAAAAGTAACAAATGTTACATAACAGTGATAATAGACCCATAACAGGCCCAAACAAACAAATATCCAGTATTTCCTAGACCTTTAATAACTCTTCCACATCATATCCAGGCCTTCAACAAAGATCCACATTCAATATACGACTCAGGGATCCATGGAGGAGTCCAAAACCAGTTTACTTTATCACAACACCAAGTGTTGCATCACTTGAAGCAATCAATTCAGGTAAGCAACACATAACAGGGGAAATGGGGTGAATAGGAACAAGTTTGAGATTAAGGGAGTGTATAAGGACCAAGACCTAGTGTGTCAGAGTTCACAAGGGCCTCAATTGGACCCCGAGCAGTGCTCACACTAGGTAAGCCAACAATAGAACCTAGATAGCCTTGGCTTTCAGCCGGCTAAGAATGAAGGATTCAAAATAGCATAAGTAGCAAGTAAGGAAGGTGGATAGTGATGGAGGGACAGAAGTTAGGTGATACAATTATACTTAAAATAGAAATAGCCAAGTTGAGAATACAAAACAACTAATCAAGCAGATCACAAGACTTTATTCAGTAGAATTTCAACATTTAGCAAAGTAGTACATAACAAACCCATATTAGGGAAATTAGAGGGAGGAACAAGTTTGTAAAGTTTGACAAACGTTAACACAAACACGTTGAGACCTAAGAAGTCCAAATTAGGTTAAGTATATATCTTAGAATCAATAAGATGGACATATTAATTCTCATCAAGAAACATGACTGCATTGAGACGTGATAGGGAGCACACATTATGGCAAAACCACATGTGGGAAGGGTCAGGGGAGAAACGAGTTTGCAGTCATATATGCATAATACAAACAAGTTAAAACCTAGGAGATTATGCTAAACATGCATCCTAGTGTCATACTAATCAGTATTTAGACATGATGGGGGGTGCACATTGTGATGAACCAAATAATCACTGAAAGAACAGGATATCAGATGAACCATAGACATGCTGGGGAACATATTGGCACATAAGCAAGATCATAGAGAATGATCTTAATACATATTGAAATATATTGTACATGCAAGACAAACATTGCAGAGATTCAGAGCAGTGTGAGGTAGCAAGTTCATACCAAATAGCACATATAGGGATTTTGGGATTGACACAATAGACTAATTAACTAAAGAAGATCTATGTTATGCCATAAAACAAAATGGTTCAAACAGGGCAGAGAAAATAATTTGAGGTAGCTGTTAAGATCTCAGTCAATCACTAATGGGGTATGAGGATCATGCTGAGTGACACAATAGAAGGGGAACATGTCATAATTAAGACAGAAAGTTCTAGCATAAGTGTGAAGCATTCATTATAGAGATTAAGGACAAAGTAAATAAGCATGTTGTAGGGAACATTCAGGCACTAATATACTAGATAAATGAAACTTAAGAGGGTCAGATTATCTAAGTTAGACTTAGGCAATCTCAGGACTAGCAGCATTAGGAGGAAGTCAAATGCTAAAGAGACTTAGAACGAAGTAGAATTAACAGAATCGTGCACAAAAGGAATCCAGAAAACATATTAAGCCATGGATTTTAGAGGTGAGAACACATGTAAATCAAAGACACATAGGGATGAAATTGCAAAAGTCAAGCGGCTTACCAGTTAAACGGACAACAATAAAGAACAAAAGATCCACAAAAACCTAGAAACCTCGATGCGTCAAAGTTCCCAAGAGCATCGAAAGAACCCCGGGCAATGCTCGCACCAAGAGAAAGTTCGAACAGCCGACTCTCAGTGGCCTTGAATTCCAGCCGGCCAACACAAAACACATAACAAGATAATGAAGGAATTAACAGAGCAAAGCTTCAAAGTTTTAGTGAGATTATCGCTTTCTTCCCTCATTTCAAAGGGGAATAGGGATGGGTTTATATAGTAGAAAAATTAGACGAATAAACAAGGAAACAAAGTAAATAAAACGTAAAATAAGGAAAGAAAGCATGCAAAATCGATTCAGATCAATTTAGGAGAGAAAATGGGTAAACCCTAGTTTAGACGAGGAAAAAAAATGGCCAAAATCTCGCTGAGTTGAAGCCAGGGAGTTTGATAGTTAATGTATCAGGTCAAAAACATGAAGATGATACAGAATCGAAATCAAACAAACACAACGACTCATCTTCCATAAATAATCAAGTAACCAGTACTTGTAGCGTTCAAAATATGGTAAGTAACTCCGCATATGCAAGAAAGGAAAGGAATCATGGATGGTTTCCATGTAATGTCGGATTGGGACTGAGATTTGAGTGAGGACGGCTAGGGTTTAGGTTTGAGATATGAGAGCGTGTGAGGATACAGAGGCGGTGGGGTGGGGATTTGTCTCTAAGGTTTGGGGTATTAGGGATATAAGGAAAGGGTAGGTTAATTATGGGTCGTTGATCATTTAAGATCAACGGCCAAGATTGAATGGGGCAACGGGGCGGGTTATTAAGCGGGTTGCGACCGGGTTATTTATAGGGGTTGCTTGGATTGGGCTTTGGGGGGGGGGGGAGAGGGTTGGGCCAGAGATTTGGGGCTTGTTTGGTCAGAAAATTGGCTCAAAATTTGGGCCAGCCTTTAAATAAGAAATTAAGGAAACAATATTTTAATAAAATAATTAAATAAATTATAAAAATATTGTTTATGCAAATTAATACCTTAAAACAATAGTATAAGATTATAAAAAATGTAAGATATTATTTTAACCCTGAATAAAATGACAAATGCAATACAATTGTAAAATATTGGCTATTATTGCGAGATTGTGCAAATAGGCTGAAAATACTAATGTAATTATATAAAAATAGAGTAAAATACCTGTAGCAAATATTATAGATACAAAATAAGGATTTAGATAATTGAGTCATCACAAAATAATTTGAAAGAATAATTAATAATTATTCAAGCAATTTAAATACAAAAAAATCTATTTAAAAGATCTAAACATTATGGAAAATTATAGAAGATGATTGCATAAATCTTGTAAATTAAATAATGATAGAAGTTAATATTTTGAAAGCATATACGCTTATATGCAAAAATATGAGGGCAAAATTGGGTATCAACAATATGACATCAATGAAACAATTGATGCCTGAGTATTGGAATACTTAGATATGCATCATAACCAACCACTCATGGTAGGGAAAGAGATGCGCAATAAAAATATTAATGAATAAGAGAGAAAAATAAATTCAAACAATTAAACTTATCCAAAATATCAAATGTAAGCATACATCTTTCATGGTATAACTAGAACCGCTAACATTTACCAAGTAACTGAATGGTACATAGTCTTTTCACCTATGTTTCAGAATCTCGTTGGTATAGTACACAGTCCTTACACAGTCCTTACATAGGCCTTACAAGGTACATAGTCTTGGCACGTTCGAGGACAAACATGTGTTTAAGTGGAGTAGTTGTAACGACCCGACCTGTTATTTTTGAAATTTGCATTTTGTTTAACTATTTGAAGTCTTGAACATCATTGTATGATGTATTATGACTTGTGTGAATCGTCGATTTTGGTTTTTCAGGTTATTCGGAATCGATTTCGAAAAATGAATTTCATCGTTGAAACTTTAAGTTGGAAGAGTTGACCAAGTTTGATTTTTTGTGAATTTGACCCTGGAGCGGAGTTTTTGTGGTTTTGTTAGGTCTGGATGGCGATTTTGTACTCGGGCGTATGCCCGGATTTGCATTTGGATATTTCTAGAAGGTTTCAGCACAAATTGGTGAAAGTTAAAAATTTGAAGGTTTGGAAAGTTCGTAAGTTTGACCGAAAGTTGACTTTGAGGATATCAGATTCGAATTGTGGTTTCGGGAATTGTAATAGATTCATTATGTTATTCGGTACTTGTGTTGCACAATTTGGGTTTATTCCGGGCTGATTTGATATGTTTCGGCGCGCGTTTTGGAAATTGAAAGTTCAAAGTTCATTGATTTTGATTTGAGGTGCGATTCATTATTTTGATGGTGTTATATGTGATTTGAGGCCTCGAGTAGGTCCGTGTTGTATTATGAGACTTGTTGCTATATTTGGACAGGGTCCCGAGTGGCCCGGATGAGTTTCGGATGAGGTTCAGATCATTGTGTCGCATGTTGCATTGCTGAAGGAGCTGTTGGCTCTGGTGTGATCGTACTTGCTGTTGGTTTTGTGAAGGTGCGATGGTCACAGAGCGAAAAAGGAGTTGCAAGGAGAGGTGAGTGCTGGGTGAGAAAGACTATATAAGCGGAGACTTGGGCGCATATGCGGATGCGCAGGTGCGAAGTGATGGAGCGTAGGAGCGAGGTATTTCGCAGGTGTGGATGGTGACACACACCTGTGATGTCACAGAAGTGGATATTTTGTCCGCAGGTGCGAGGGTCAAGTTCTCATCTGATTCCGTAGAAGCGGAGCTTATGTCACAGAAGCGACGCCACAGAAGCGGCTAATGTGCCGCAAGTGCGAAAATGCTGGGCAGAAACTATAAATCGAGGAGTTTGGTTCTTTCTTCATATTTTGAGATGTGGGACTCAGATTGAGGCGACTTTTGAAGCAATTTTCATCACAAGGACTGGGGTAAGTGTTCTCTACTTGGTTTTGACTATATTTCTTGAATATATCTTAATTTTTGGCAATTGGTTGATGAATTTTAAAGAGGAAATTTGGGGTTTTAGCCTAAAGTTTCATAGTGTGAAATTTTTAGTTTTGAACATCGATTTGGAGTCAGATTTGAGTGAAACTAGTATGGTTGGACTTTAAATTGAATGGGTTATCGAATTTTATAAATTTTGTCGGTTTACGAGGCGCGGGCCCGGGTGTGACTTTTGGCCGATTTTGGATTTTTATTAAGCATTCGACCTTTATCATTTGAAATTGTTTCCTTGGGCATTATTTGATGTAATTGAGTTGCGTTTGGCTAGTTTCGAGCCGTTAGGAGGTCGATACGCATGGAATGGCATTTTTGCAGCATGGTTTGGCTTGCTCGATGTTGGATTCGGCTTGTTCAAGGTAAGTGACATTTCTAAACTTAGTGCTGAGGGTATGAAACCCCGAATTATGTGTTATGTGTTTGGTGTTGAGGTGATGCACATGCTAGGTGACGGGCGTGTGGGCGTGCTCTATGTGAATCGTGACTCTGTTATTTCTGTGGTACTATGTAGTTACCTGATCTTATCTGTAACCATGAAATCTCTATGTACTAGAGTTATTGAGCTGTGATCCATGTTAGAAACCATGTCTAGGATACATGCTTATTCTGTTGGGACCCACCGAGGTCATATTACTATTGAATTATTTGTTTAAATTAAAATTTGATATTCAGTCATGTTCATTCATTTCATATCATATCTCAGTCTTTGTTGTTATTAGTGACACATTATATCATCATTTTGGGCTAGTTTCATGGCATTGTGAACCCGAGAGACTGAAGAGGTTGATGACTGAGTGAGGCCGAGAGCCTGAGCTATGAGTGATATATGTATATATATGGATCGGGTTGCATGTCGCAACGAGCCTTATGGATGTATATATGTGGATCGGGTTGCACGCCGCAATGAGCATCATTGATTTATGCCATGATTGGCTTAATATAGCGCTTGGGCTGAAGGAGCCTCTCCGGAGTCTGCACATACCCCCAGTGAGCGCGGTTGATTTATATTGAGAGGTGGATCTTTCCTGGACATCGATTTTGTCCAAAGTATTTATATTTGGGGATGGATCTTCCCCGGGATGCATTGGCCTTATACAGTATTAAGTGACTGACTGTCAGTTGCTATGTATATATTCGGGATGGATCTTCCCTGGGCTGGATTGCCATATACAATACTGAGTGACTGAGCATGTCGAGTGGTTGAGCATGATGAGTGGAAAGTGTGAGACAGAGAGATTTAGTACTCTGAGAGTGTGAGTACATGAGTTCATCTCTGAGATACATTGCATTGACATGCACATTTGGCATACATACATAAAGATGCATTTTTCTCATGTTGTATGGTATCACAATATTCATGATTTCTCACACATATTGACATATAGGCATATAGATGTATTTTCCTCATGCCCTCTTGAAAATGAAACATTTACCCGTTGAAAGATTTTTGAAGAAAATTATAGTTTTCAAACTTACTCATATATTTGGCGATTTCGGTAAAGGATTTGGGTTTTCACTTATTTACTTGAAAAACTTATCTATTTTTCGGAACTGTGAAAGAGTTGAGCATTTTATCTCTTAATTACTTCTTTTAGCATTGTTATTATGTTATGAACTGTTGTTGGCTATTGGTGTTGGACTCCGACCTCTATTCTAGCTCGTCACTACTTTCAACATAAGGTTAGGTTTGTTACTTATTAAGTACATGGGGTCAGTTGTACTCATACTATACTTTTGCACCTTGCGTGCAGATGTTGGATGGTGATGTTACTGTGATCGACGGGTGCTGGAAATTGAAGACATACATGCGTTCCGGTTGTAGCTGCCTCTTGTTCATGGTAGCCTTACATTTATCAAAAATCTGTTTATGTACATTTCAAACAGATGACGTACTTATTTCATACCATCTTTGTAAATTCCAAATCCTAGAAGCTCATGATTTGTACTACCAGTCCTTGGGAAATGTATCAGCTTCAGATATTTTCTTTTATTTAATTGTCTTATTAATTTTATTGGAATTGGTTAGTTGTTAATTGGCTTACCTAGCGGGTTGGGTTAGGTGCCATCACGACTAGTTGGATTTTGGGTGGTGACAGTAGTATTGGCTGGAAATAGCTCTTCATAGGACCAATATCGGGTCCAGCTTTTTAGTAGTCAGTGACACACACTCCTACCTCTTCCTTAATTTCATTTGACTTGGAGTATGAAAGAAAATTGATTATAAGTGCAATACACTTATAAAGACCAAATTTTGCCCATTTCGTGTTTACTGCCTGGGAGTTCTAAGGTGATTTTCACCTTTACTTATAGCCTTCTTAATTTGTATTCAAAATATGTTGGCCAATTTGATTATGTAATGACTAAGATAATTATTATAATATATTTACTTCATATGATGATTAGAGTATTATTACATGTTGCCAACCACAATATTGACTTGTATATATTTTTTAGTTCCATCTCTCTCTTTCAATTTAATTCTCATATTCCGTCCATGTAACCCCGAAGAATGCATATAAGTGTTAACATGACCAATAATTATTTTCTTAATTATCGTTGGTGCAAAATAGTGTTTCCTATATTTGTTAGCAAGTTTAAAGTATTAAACTAAATTCAAATTAGTATTTTTTTCGATGCACTACAAAATGACCTAACGAACAATTGCCATTGCTTCGTCATGGCCGTTCCTCATTTTTGGTATTATAGAGCCATAAAATATGAATTCAGAACGATTCCCAAATTTTTGTATGCTATAGTCCACATCATCTGCAAGAATTGAGGCGACCGACCCCGAATTTCCTAAAATTTTGTGGTCCCTTCAAAAACGATCTAATGAGAAATAGTCATAGCTTTGTCATTACCGTTTCTCATTTTTCTTTTTGGAGATTTAGGGCCATAAAACAGAAATTCAGGACGATTCCTAGATTTTTGTGTGTTGTAGTCTATGCCATCTGCATGAATTCGAGCAACCGGTTCCAATTCTCCTAAAATTTTACGGGCCTATCAAAATGTTCCAATGAATAATTTTCATCGATTTTCGATGACCTTTCCACGTTTGTGGCATTTCTGAGCCATAAACAGGAATTCAGGATGATTCCAAAATTTTCGTATGTCATAATCCTCGCCATCTGCATGAATTCGGGCGACCGACCCCGAATAAACAATAGTCTTGCGGGACTATAAAACATGACCTAATGAACTGGCATTGCTTCGCCATGACCATTCCTTATTTTTGTTATTTTAGGGGCATAAAGTTGGAATTCAAGACACTTAGATTTTCATGTGCTATAGTCCACGCCATCTGCAAAAATTTGGGCAACCGACTCCGAATCACTTAACATTTTGCGTGACCATAAGAAATGACCTAATGAATAATAGTCATTGCTTTGACATGACCATTCCTTATTTTTTGGCGTTTCAGGGCCATAAAAAGGCGATTAGGACAATTTCTAGATTTTTTGCACTATAGTCCATGCTATTTGCATGAATTCGAGCGACCGACTTGGAATCTCCTATTTTTTTCCGGGCCCATAAAAATGACCTAAAAAATTATAGCCATCATTTCTCCATGATCGTTCCTCGTTTATTGGTATTTTAGGGCCATAAAACAAGAATTCAATATGATTCCGAATGTTTCGTGTGCTATAGTGTATGGCATCTGTAAGAATTTGGGTGACCAGCCTTGAATCTCAAAAATATTTGTGGGCCCATTAAAATGACTTAATAAAAAATAGTCATTGCTTCGATGTGACGGTTCCTCATTTTTTGGCATTTTAGAGTCATAAAATAGGAATTCAGGACGATTCATATGCTATAGACCACGCCAATTGCAAGAATTAAGGTGAGTGCCCGCAAATATCCTAAAATTGTTCATGCCCATAAAAAATGACTTAATGAACAATAGTCATCGCTTCGATATGACCGTTCCTCTTTTTGGCGTTTTAGGGCCATAAAATAGGAACTTAAGACGATTACCAGATTTTCATGTGCGCCATCTGCATGAATTCGGCCGACTGTCCCCGAATCTCCTACAATTTTACACGCCAATAAAAATGATCTAATAAAAAATAGTCATTGCTTTTCCATAACTGTTCCTTATCTTTTCGCGTTTTAGGGCCATAAAATACGATTTCAGGATGATTCCCGTATTTTTGTATGCTATAGTCTGCGCCATCTCTATGACTTTGAGAGACCGACCCCGAATCTCCTAAAATTTTGCGGGGCATAAATGATGACCTAATAAAAAATAGTCATTGCTTCTCCATGAACGTTCCTCATTTTTGGCATTTTAGGGCTATAAAACAGGAATTCAGGACGATTTCCAAATTTTCATGTGCTATAGTCCACGTCATTAGCATGAATTTCGGTGACCGTCTCCGAATTACCTAAAATTTTATGGGCCCTCTCGTTTAGGATCTTTAATTTCTTATGAATTTTTTTACTCCCTTTGTCTCAATTCTTATGCAAATTTTTGTGATTCTCCAGGATTTTTGAACAATTTATTCTAAAGATTCGACACAATTTGTACTAAAGTCGTGATGATATGTCTATACTTGTGGTAAGATAAGTCATTGCCCATATTTAGTGGTGTCAATGGTTCATCTCGACTGGTTATTTTATAAAATTTATATCATATCAATTTTTTGGTTAATTTATTTTTTATAATTAAAAGTAGACTTGTCGAAACTGTCCCAATATCTCGATTTCTCTTTGATACGGTTCAGTTAATTTTATGTATTTTTCTTAAATCATCGTATATGAGTCATTAGTAGAAGTTAGAACATGATAAGATGCATACTCTTGTATAGGACTTTGGCAATACTTCTCTAGATATTTTTACAGTTTAAAGGATGATAAATCAATGGAACATTAAAGATTATCAACATAAGGATCCATCATACTGTTTTACAACAATGTAAAATAAATTAAGCAAAGACAAGAGATATATAAATTACACAAGCGAAAAAATATTAATTAATAAAGATCGAACTCAGTCACAGAGTTTATTAAAAGATTAATTATCCAATAAGAGAAATCTAAATTATGTGAGAATAAAGATATCCAATACCTTGTAACTTGCTACTCAAAATTACTTGAATATTGTGTGGCTTGCTACTAAAGATATTAGAACTAATTTAGTTTTAACAGGAGTAGCAGAATATGTTTTGAAAGTTGGGACTTTTCAATAGTACTAGCCAAGCATCCGCATTTCAATACGCAACATTCCTACCACAAAACAGACCATCCCCAGGCTGCCCGAAAATAGTGCCAGCATACTCTGAACATCTGAAATCCTCCCCCGCTCCTCCGAGCTCGTGACATTCTTATCAACACCGAACCGTAACCTTGATCCTCAATTTTTAATTTCCATACCGCTCACTGCACCTATCATGCCGCTATGCGAGAGTACAAGAATTTCATCATAACTTCTGAACCACCAATAGAACAAACACTTCATCATCTAGAACCCTTTCACTCAACACATTTCAGAGAAACAATTGCAACACGCAACTGAATTCCCATAATCGCAGAAAATACAAACCTCAAGTCATCGTTTAAACCTCCATAACTCTTTCGGTATTCATTTACACATAACAAGTCCATCAGAATCAAATACCACCAAATCAATCAAATTACGGTGGCTGTCAAGCCCGAACGTACAACCACGAATCACATGTATAGCTTAACACACCGAAGGAACTGATCATTTCCACAATCATGCTGATTCAAGCCATTACTAACTCACACGCCTTCTCCGAATATACTCTCGACTTGCCTTTGAAATGGTAGTTCTATTCAAACACATAACGGACCTCAAACAAAGCTCATCCCGAATGATCCAAAATCATGAGACTACATCGTCTCAATACCCATAAGTCATTTCATACCCTCCTCATGCAGTTTATAGTAACTCCAATTGATACATATATGTTGATTAGATCTTATACGAATTCGAAGTTGTTTCTCCCATTTTTCTAACACTGCACCGCAGACCCGTTGATAACATAGAAATTCCCTAAGCATTCTTCACACTCTGCTTCAAAATCCCGGTCTTCAACCACGTATGAACCCAAAATCCTTAGACACTGAGCTTATATTCTTGAGCCCACAAGAACCACTGTTGAGAGTCACCCACTCTTACCTAGTCCTGAATATATAACCAAACTCTAGTGCATTGTTAGCATATGAACACTCCCAAAGAAGCAACCAGATGAATTCTTATCCTTGTACATCACATCCATAAGAAGCATAAACTTTGAGTCATCCCAAAATTTACACATGAATCGATAAGGAAAAATATAGCACACATTCATGAAGTTCTTTTCCCGAATTACCCCTCATGTTTTGTTTTCTTTGTCATAATTAATCAACCGATGCACCGATAACTAGAAACCGCACAGGCGCACCACCACGTGACCTAATCATAGACGGTGGGCTCCCTCACTTAGCTTTAAGCTACAATCACATAAATTTAGAACCCACAATGACTCCTCCTTCTCAAATACCATAATCTCGCACCGTTAACCAGCCAAATTTCTCGTAATCACTTGTTAAACTTTTCATAAAACATTCCGCATCATTAGCCATAATCGCACATTCGACCTCTTGACAGTCGTACCATCTTCTTCAAGTGATCCAAGCTCACATCGCAGTACATGCCTCCCGCTGGGTATAAATTAGAACTGCTCGTAGGAACTTCATCAATATCACGCAACCGCTAGCTTACTCATAGGAGATAGCCCACCTTTGTAATTCCATATCGATACCTTCCAACGAGATCTCCCTGGTTACAACTACCACAAAATGAGTAAAATCTCTTGATCCCATGCTGGTCCACCTGCTGTAAGAGTCTGTTCATTCTCTATTAGCATCAACTGAAGGTCCAACTATACATCCCAAAACTCGAAGTCATGTTGCATCCCAAAAGGATACTCAAGCTTTCACACCCCTCTTCATTCCAAGCGAACTCTTTTCCGTCATATTCAAGCTTCCTCCGTTCAGCAACCACCATCCCAAATGAAATGCATAGGCTAAGTCATTATCCACCATGATCCCCAAATCGCTCCAAACTTCCTCAAAGCATGTGGATGTTCTACCACAGAATCCATACGTTATTCTGCCACTCCCACTTTGGTTAAACCATCTCCTTAGGCAACTTCTCGGCCTTTGTTGTTCGTACTTGACCTGCTAGCAACTCAACCTCCGCAAGACACCTCCCATCATGCCCTTCCTCATCCTTCGCTGCTCAAATACTACCTCAAATCAAAATCCATATCTGTAGCACTCAAACTAATAAATTGCTACCAACTCTAAGCCTCCTTGAAGATTATCTTTCTCGAGCGATCAACATTAGAAACACTGATTCGACTTTGAAATCGCTACACACCGCCATCTCTGACAATCACTTCTTTGGCACCCTTTCACAACACCCTGCCTCAAAGATAAATCAAAGAAGACCATAATACCAACGAGCCTTAATGTGTTCAAACAAGGACGACGACACCACATAACAAATGAGAATTTCCATCAAGTTTGAAAATATCTGATCTCGCTACTCCGTCAACTAAGTCCTGAACATCCATAGTCCAATTGCTTTTCCTCCTCTAGAATTAAATGTCGAACCTCTAAACCATGCACCGATAAATCCTCTATTCGAGTGATTCACTGCCTCGACACAAAAATAAGCACCCTACCATTACACCAACACTACGCGATAACAACACATGAACATCATAATAATATATGCACAACCTCAAAACCATAGGCAATACTAATACTGGGCTGAAATGACAGAACACCCTTCCGCAAGGCGACGATAATAGCCTGCCCGAATATGCAATAAGAAACATCTTGCACCACGCCTGTAGTACCACTACAACTTCTCGATGCCCAATTGATAACAAGCGGTCTACATCACATAAGAATGAGCAGGAAGGAAATAAAGGCATAAACTTCAATAGAATCAAATCTCACGATGAGGAATCAAGAAGGGAAGTGATCCTAACATCCCTATAGCCTCTCAAAGATAAGTAGAGATGTCTCCGTACTGATCCTCAAGACTCTACTAGATGCGCTAATGACTCGTGATACCAAGTGAACCAAGGGCTCTAATACCATACTGTCACAACCCAATTCCCATTATAGGTCATGATGGTGTCCAACGTCGCCGTTAAGCAAGCCAACAGTAAACTACCAACTTAGTTATTCATTTTATTATTTTTGAAGTCGTGAATTTTATTAGATAAAGAAATTAATGCATAAAAAATCATGGAAACTTAAAATCTAAATAGAATAGATAATAAAAATGTGTAAATGCTAAGCAAAACCATAAACAAATTTTATAACATCCCAAAACCCAGTGTCACATATGCATGAGCGTCTACTAAAGAGTGCAATAATAATACAACCTTTGTCTGAAATATAAAATAGACAGGATAAAATAAATAAATAAGATGGAGGCTCTATGGGCTGCGATGCGTAGAATAGAAAGAAGCTCACCAGAAAGTCTCCTCAGCAGTTGCGCCTACTTGCCAAGATGGCCACCAAATGAACCTGTCATATCCTACACATTTAGTGCAGAAGTGCAGCATGAGTACGTAAATTAACGCATACCCAGTAAATATCTAGACTAACCCCGGAGATGTAGTGACGAGGGATCGACATCGATACTTACTAGTTGTCCAATAAAATAGTATAATAGATTACAACAGTAACCATGCGATAAAAACTGTAACTCACATAATTCCCCAACTTTTCTTTTGACAATATAAACCTCTCGAATGTCATATGCTATCTCAATAGATCAGAAATATCAAATGTAATCTCAAATGGATAAGGAATACCATACAAATACCAGGTCTCAATAAAAAGGGGCATCTCACGAATATTCGGACGCCTAACGGTATAACGCACGATTATATCGAGGTCGTACGACCCGATCCAGAGTGGTGTGTACACTGTCGAGGGTCGACCGACGTGAACTAGAGATGCATTTCAGTATACTGCCGAGGCGTTCAACCCGATCCACAGGAAAGGAAGAAACATAACAAATTACGAGTCACGTGCTTACAACAAAGGTACAGAGTATAAGGTGAATATAATTTTTACCGTTTATCAAATATCTTTCCAAACAACTCAAGGTGATAAAGGTCGGCCTAATATGTTCCTAAATCAATTTCAATTATAAATTTAATTAATTAAGCTAGCAAATTAAGTTCAAATAATTCAAATATTACAAGATAGAGTCCTAAGTCTACCCGAACATAAACATGTTTTAGCTACGTACGGACTCTCATCACCTCGTGCGTACGTAGCACCCACGACTAGTAGCACATAACAATTTGATACCTACAGGGTAGTTTCTCCCTCACAAAGTTAGAAATGAGACTTACCTCGCTTTGAAATACGATAACTGGCTCCAACGCCTCTCTAACTCCTCAAACCGATGCCAAACGATCCGAAACTGATCAAACAACGTGCAAAGAAATCCAAATATACTCCAATACTCGTAATTTAACAATTTGTAACAATTCCCTACTCCTCTGGAATTGTAACAATTCCCTAAATATTAATATTAACATATATAGTAGATATCCAGATAATAATCCATTTTCATCAACGAATTGTCCCTCAAATCAAGGATTTACCATTTCTCAATTTTGGGGCTCAAAACCTCAATTTCTACCATCCAAACACGGATACAAATAATAAGCAACAACTATAATCATATAAACACATCAAAATAAATGCCAGATATTTACCCCCTTATTTATACGAGAACAACGCCGCAAATATCACCTCAAACGGAGCTCTAGAACACAAGATATGCTCAAAATACTAAAATACTCAGTTTAAAATACAGCTGGGATGATTTTTGTTCATCGCCTTTGCAGGAGACCTTCGAGTTCGCGAAGAGCAATTTTTCGCGTTGACCTATCAACCAAGAAATCATTCTTTGCGTTCGTATCACCTCTCTCGCATTCGTGAAGAACAAAAGTTTTCACCAGAAAACCGCAATCTTTCCCGACACGAAAACGGGCATAACTCTCTCATACGACCTCAGAATTTGACGATTCTTGTTGCTATGATTCCTTAATTATGATACGGATCTAATGGTTCAATCTAATCACAAATAAACGGCCGTTTTCTCTATAAAGTACCCTTTATGCCCAAAGAAATGACTCTAAAACATCAAATAAGAGCGCGACACAACCCAAACACATCTGAAACACACCCGAGGCCCCCTGGACCCTGTCCAATCACACAAACCAGTCCCAAAACATAACACGAATCTACTCTAGGCCTCAAATCACACCAAACAACTTCAAAACCATGAATCGCCCATCAATTCAAGCCTAATGAACTAATAAACTTTTAAACTTCTAAAACTCATGCCGAACTATACCAAATCAACCCGGAATGACCTCAAATTTTGCATGCAAGTCCTAAATGATACAACGGACTTATACCAACTCCCGAAACTATAATCCAGATCCGATATCAATAAAGTCAGCTCTCGGTCAAATCTATCAACCTTCTAAACCTTCAATCTTTCAACTTTTGCTAGAAAGCATCAAATTAACCTACGGACTTCCAATCCAAATCCGGACATTCGCTAAGTCCAAAATCATCATCCGGACCTAACAGAACCGTCAAAACTCCAATCCGAGGTCGTTTACTCAAAATTCAAACCTTTGACAACACTTCCAACTTAAAGCTTCTGAATTGAGAATTATTCTTCCAAACCAACTCTGGTCTTCCCAAAAATCTAATCCGACTACACGTGCAAGTCATAATATATGAAGTGAAGCTATTCAAGGTCTCAAACCACCGAACGACGCACTAGAGTTCAAAATGACTGATCGGATTGTTAAAAAGTAATTGCGATTTGAAGTGTTTGCGATAGTGGCAGAATGGTAGACATGCAGTGATAGTAATTTCTCTCTCATAAAAATTTGCGTATATTCATGAATTTTACATGTATGTCATTATGAGATTTATGTTACATGAATAAAAAAGAGATATTTATTTACTTCAATTTTTTATGTCACAACAAAATTAGACAAAGATATGTATGTACTTGTATCAAACAACTAAAAGAGTAAATTATGAATAGCTTATTCGAAGAAAATAAAAAGTAATTTCTATCCTTTATCTTTCTTCTTCTTTTTGTGAAACCCAACATGATGTAAAAGAACATGGAAAAAACAATTAGGTATATATAACCTATTTTGTTATTTGAATATTAAAATATCGTTTCATAAAGAGGTCTTTCCTAGACCGCGAAGCGAAGATAAATAAATCATGACACGATCATATAAGCAACTCGGTTGCAACTCGGTTGGACACTCCAAACCATTTCATACACCAACTACCATCTGACGACTAAAACAACTATAAAATATGTACTTTAATTTGTGGTTATAAGTACAAAATATGTACTTTAATTGTGATATTTTGTTACTCAAACTACTATAAAATATGTGTATGTTTTTTAATCGTCCATGTTTATAGGTTCAGATAATTTATTCATTTTACATTAAAATATACTTAGCCAAATTTTTTACAAAAAAATAAGTTTGATAATTTATTACTTTACATGAAAATTTAATTTATAAATCTATCCACACTATTTTAAAAGGTGAGAAGGCTCAAAGTAAGCAGTGAATAGAATAAAATACCTACATAAAGTTGGAAAACCTTTCTTATCCTCTGATCACCTACTACTATAATATTTTTGTACAAAAATATAAATATAAGTTCTACTCCTAATAAATACTAAGTTTAAATTAATGTGATATAGTTCAGATTTTAGAGTCAGAATATCCCACCTGTAATTGTACACGCTCCCATAGATATAACATATTTTGGTATGCATTTGCTCATATAATCTCACTAAAGAGGGGTCATTTTGAGATATTTTTTGGCCATAATTAATCACGTGCTTTTAAATATCTTAAAATTATTAATTATTGTAACTTATAGTACGTTTTGTGTTGTTTCTGAATAAATTAATTTTATTTCAAGAAACTTAAAATTTTACTTGTTAACTAATTTGCACCAATTACTTGGTTTCTTCCTTCTTTCTTGACAATCATGGATGAAGGTCGGTAGACAGAAATTTCTAAGGAATTAATCATTTCATTTCTTGACTTTATTTTATTACTTATCTAAGTGTTCTTATCACTTTTAGAGTTCTTGCATTTTTTATGAATTTTGATTGAAACTCATGGGAGTTCCATCATTGACTTAGATGTTTAGGGTCTAGAATCTAGACAATTCTATCACAACTGTTCATTTTTTTAATATTTTAATTATCTAGTATCTTCGCATATGGAGGAGACTTGTTTTGTTATGATAATGATATTGATGCCACTTTATCGATTTTCGTTTTATGTATCGTAAGATGGTTTGACTACTTGGGACTTCTTATAAGATTGCATGTTATTATTGATGTTACAAAATGATTAGTTAAGGGCTCGTCATTGCCCTCTAGCATTAAATTATGACAGATACTACAAAGAAAACAAAATGATATGCGCAAAAAATGAATGTGCAAGAAAACTTTTTTAAGCATGAAGATAGGTGCTATAATAGCTACAAATACATATGTTTTATTGGTAACTAATTTCCATTAGTATGCTAGCTAGTCATCCATTACTTAGTAATTGGAGTTATGCCCTCTCAACAACATTGAATGCTTGCGCCTTTATCGCAAATGCAACATTTGGTTATGCATTGTGATGCAAAAGCGCAACCTGAAATTCACGAAACAAACATATTTCATATACAACAGATTAAAAAAAAATAAAGTTCTCTTTCATTATAAAGACTGTAAAACCTAACAAAAGAAAGCTGAATCTACGAATTTTGAAACAAAAAATATGCATTCGTAATCGTGATTATAAAAATAATTATATACTCATAAGAAAATTTTGAATCTATTAGTGCCAAAGCCGTAACTTCAAAGAGAAAAAAACTTATCTTGAAATTTCAACATCAAACATCAATTTTAAACGTACCATAGGAATATATTTTGAGTTATTTAATGTCTTTGAAGATGTATTATGATGACCCAAAAGGTTATCTTATGTTTTAGAACTCGAATCAGCGCTCTTAAGCCTTAAAAATCTCATTTTTCTCTCCTCGATTTGCGTACGCAGTCCGAACAGGTTTCCGAAAAGTTTTATGTTGAAAACTAATGAAAATAAGAATTTTTGCCTTAAAAGTTAATTTTAGTTGACTTCGGTCAATATTTTTGGTAAATGGGCCCGGATCTGTGCTTTGACGGTCTCGGTGGGTCCGTATCGAATTATGGGACTTCGGCGTATGCCCGGAATCGAATTTGGAGGTCCCTAGCTTGAGTTATGAATTTTTGATGAAAATTAAAAGTTTGGAAATTATTTATTTTTAAGAATTGATTGATATTTGGCATTGTTAGTATCGGGTTCGTATTTTAGTCCCGGAGCCCCGTACAGGTTCATTACGATATTTAAGACATGTCTGTGAAATTTGGTGAGAAACAGAGTTGATTTGACGTGATTCGGACGTCCAGTTGAGAAATTATGGATTTTAAAGTGTTCTTGAGAATTTTATTTGAATTGGTACTAAATTTAGAGTTCTAGGTGTTATTTTGGCGATTTGATCGCGCGAACAAATTCGTATGATGTTTTTAGACTTGTGTGCATGTTTGGTTTGGAACCCCGAGGGCTCGGGTGAGTTTCGGATAGGCCACGGGATATTTTGGACTTTGAAAATTTGGTTTTTCTACAGAATCTGTGTTCTGGCATGTCCTTCTTCGCGTTCGCGAAGGTACTCTCGCAAATGCAAAGAGTAATCCGGTGAGGATGAGAATCCTTCTTCGCGAACGCGAAGTGGTGGGGGATTTACCCTTCGCGAATGCGACCTGCTCATCGCGAACGCGAAGCACTTGGGGACCTGGGGGAGGGTTGGTCGTTCGTTCATCGCGAACGCGAGCAACGTCTCGCGAACGCGAAGGCCAGGGGAGTGTAACCATCGCGAACGCGAGCAACGTCTCGCGAATGCGAAGGCTTGGCAGCTAGTACCCTTCGCGAATGCGACAGTGGCCTCACGAACGCGATGCACACTGTCGCCAGTGCATAAAACAGAATCAAACACCGGTTTAAGCCATTTCTTAAACATTTTTCAAGAACCAATCGGGTAGAGGAGATTTTCAAGAGTCATTTTCTTTCCCAAAGTGTTGGTAAGTGATTCTAAACCTTTTTCTTTCAATTACCCATTACATTCCTTGAATTATCAACTAAAAATCTAGAGGTTTTATGGTAGAATTAGGGGTTAGGGTAGAAAATAGGGATTTCGGGAATTTAGACCTCAATTTGAGGTCGGATTCCAAAACTAATTACATATTTGGGCTCAGAGGTGAATGGGTAAAAGGATTTTGGTCCGAACCTCGGGTTTTGACCAAGCGGGCCTGGGGTCGATTTTTTTACTTTTTGGAGGAAAATTTTAAAAATTTAATTTATGCAATATAATTGATTCTTTTAACAATATTTGATATTATTGAGTCATTTTTGAATAGATACGAGTGATTTGGAGGTGAATTCCAAAAGAAAGGCTGTGATTGAGGATTGAGTGGCCTTCGGAGCGAGGTAAGTGTTGTGTCTAACCCTGACTTGAGGGAATTAGAAACCTTAGATTAATTGCTAAGTGAAATTCATGTGAGTGGCGTATATGTGAGGTGACGAGTACCTATGCGCCGCCAATTTACCTGTTTTTCCATGTTTCTCTGTTTTTTTGACATTGTCTCATTCCTATGCCAAATTGCTACGTGTTATACTAGTGTTATCTAATTTATCGTTCTTATTATGTTTACGGATTTTCTGGTGATAATTGACTTTTTATTTCAAGTTGAGATTAATATTATGGAACCAAATGTTGAAGTACGGTTTGTATTTGTTATTCTATCTCCTTGTTGTTATTTATGCATTGCATTATGGTAAGGGAGAGTGTTAATACACGAAGGGTGATGTCGTGCCATATTGTGAGTGTTAATGTACGAAGGATGATGCCGTGCCATATTGTGAGTGTTAATGCACGAAGGGTGATGTCGTGCCATATTGTGAGTGTTAATGCACGAAGGGTGATGTCGTGCCATGATATGAGAGTAAAAGCACGAAGGGTGATGTCGTGCCGTTTCTATTAATTTTATGGTGAGATTGAGAGTAAAAGCACGAAGGGTGATGCCGTGCATTTTTTCTTACTGTATTCACTATTCCTGTTGATTCATGGTATATTGACTGCTCCAGTGATCATTCTGTTGTAGTTCTTTATCTTGTATTCCCCTTAGTATATTTTCTCCTCCCGACATTTCATGTTTAGTTCTTCATTCCTGTTATTTGCGTACACACTGTTAAATTGTACAGGTTGATTGTAGGTGCCTTGCCTTAGCCTTGTCACTACTTCGTCGAGGTTAGGCTCGATACTTACAGTACATGGGGTCGGTTGTACTGATGCTGCACTCTACACTTTCTGTGTAGATTTTGATACCGGCTTTGGTTGATCGAGATTTTGCTATTGGTCTACTGTCCGGAGACTCAAGGTAGATCTGTCGGCGTCCACAGACCTTGAAGTCCCCGTCTATCATTTCTGTTCTACTGTTTCTTTTATTCAGACAGTTGTATTTCTTTCAGACTATTGCTTGTAGAAAATTCTAGAATGCTCGTGAATTGTGACTCCAGATCCGGGTGGTAGTAATTAATATAGTTTTTATGATATTCGGCACTTATTATATTTTATTTTATTTAATTATTGTTACTTAATGAATAAAAATAAGGAATTGGTCTAATGATTCTCTAACGTTGGCTTGCCTGGCAAGTAAAATATTCGGCGCCATCACGATCCCGTCGGTAGAAAATTTCGGGTCGTGACATGTATCAATTCTTAATGTATGCAAATTAATTATCGACGGAGGAATAAAAAAATGAAAGAAAAAAGTGAAAATTTAAAAAATTAAAATTAGATATACATGTAATAGATACACGAGTGTTACGACTTGCAACAGACAGTTCTAGTGATGTTGTTGGTGATGTCGCTTCTGGTGCGTATGATAGCTCTGATACATAAGATGGTTTTGGCGCATACGAAGATTCTGGCACCCCCGAGTTAATGAAAAAATAACAAACATGACAAAAATCATGTAAACCAAAACATCGGTTGATTTTGTCATCTTAAAACAATTATACTTGTTATGCCTATATGTACTTTTATTTTTTTCCCTTATTTTTTTCTAATGATGTGCTTGTAGACGAAAGAGAGCTCTTCCTTTTGTAGTAAAGATAGAACATAATTTTTAAGTTAGCACTGTTGATTCTTAAGTAAACAGCTACATCAATTAATAGTATGCATTATAGGAGATCCAATCAAATTACAAAATAATATGCAATCCTGTAAATTTGAATATGAAATCATTGACTAACTAAACTGCATGTAGCAAATATTATATTTATTCTCAAATAGTTAAATTTATCTCCTTTTTGGGGGGATTTAATATAAAAAAATCCAACTGTCTCTTAATATATGTGATGAGCGCAAAACTTAACACGAAAATTAATGCGCGCTAGCCAAAGATAATATAGTAAAATATCGTCTCCACAGGGATTGGATTTCAGCACATTGATTTGGAATGATTAATACAAAAACTAACAAATTAAAATTAAATCAAGTCATACTAGATCATAGAGAACTAGAGAGAAGTAAACTTAGGATGTTATCAGCGCGAGAAATAAGAGTCATGACATAATATGTACAATGTCACGACCCAAAATCTGTAATGGGTCGCGATGGCGCCTAACGCCGCCGTTAGACAAGTCCACAAGTGAACTTCCAATTTAGTTATCCATTTTTAACTTTTAAAACAAAAGATTCCTTTTTAAAAGAATGAAATAAGTAAGATCTCATGCAACTATACATACTCTTTTCTTAAAAATACCAACGTGTGAAATACATAAATCTCAGTGATAGTAATGATAAGTACAATAGTACATAAATGCCAGAAGCTCCCAAAGCCAGGTACCACAAGTGCATCAACAATTTTGAGAATACACAAAACTAATACAACTATTGTCTGAAGGGTAATAGACAAAAATAATAAATGAGATAGAGGGAGACTCCGGTGCTGCATATCGTAGCAAGGCAAACAGCTAGTCACTAAGTCTCCGTAGAAGTGCGGCTACGCGTCCGTGTGACCACTAGTAGTACATGTCTCAGTGCTTGCATATTCAGTGCAGAAGTGTAGCGTGAGTATGAAAAACAACGCGTACCCAATAAGTATCTAGTCTAACCTCGAAGACGTAGTGACGAGGGGTCAGCTTGACACTTACTAGTGGGCAAATAATAATAGTAATACATAAAGTAGACATGGAGAATATACAACAAGTAGCAACGAAACAAATAAAAGCAATTGCAGCAATTCCCCACCTAAATCTATATAAAATCACTAAACATGTCATCACTGGCCTTGAAGGCACTAACTAAACTGTTACCAAACCAAATGTAGTCTAAGTATTAAGCACGAAGCTGCCGAGGCAAATGGCCGATCCCATAGGAATAATAGTACTCAATACTGCCGAGAAGAATGACCTGATCCCATAAGAATAGTGTTACCATACTGCTGAGGTGAACGACCCGATCCCATATGAGTAATTTAATATATTATCGAGGCGAATGACCCGATCCCATAAGAGTAGAGAACTTTACCTCGCTCGCGGAAGTACGCGCGAGTCGAGAAGGCATAGGTCCATAGTTCATCAAATATTTTTCAATTTTTCCAAAGTAAGAGGCTAAATCTGTATCTTTATTCTAATCCTCAATCTCAGTCGTGATCAAGGAAATCAATCCACATGATAGATACAAATAGCATAACTAAGGCATGATGTGAATCTAAGTCTACCCGAACATATCATGAATATAGCTACATACGTATTCTCGTCACCTCGTACGTACGTAGCTCCGCACAATAAGTAGAACACACTAATTAATACACCTAAGGGGATAATTTCCCTCTTAAAAGGTTAGGCAAGAGACTTACCTCGATTTCAAGTACTCAATCCGGCTCTTCAACCTCACTAGAACTCCTCAAACAACGCCGAGAGCTAAAAAACTAATCAAAAGTCGTATAAACTAAAACATATATACTCAAAAGTTCATAATTTAGCTATTAAACTAATTTCCAACCAAATTCGGGAAGTCCATAAAAATCACCCCCGGGTCCACATGCCCGAATTCCAAAACTTTTCGAAGATAAATGTTACCCGTGACCTCACGAACTCAAATAGATAATTTATTCCCAATTCCATAATCAATTTCGTGGTCAAATCTCATTTTTACCAAACCCTAGGTTCTATAACGACCCGACTGGCCGTTTTGCTTCTAGATCCTCATTTCTCTAATTAAGACTCCTCGTATGTGCTTTTACTATTTATGGCTTGCGGGGATGGTTAGTTCGGGTTTGGAGGGGTTCGGTTTGAAATCGGAACAATAGTTCCTTAATATTGGCTGAAAATAGTTAAGTTTTATTTGGGTCAATTATTTTAGTAAACGACCTCGGAACTGGGATTTGGCGATTCCCATAGGTTTGTATGATAATTTTCGACTTGGGCGTACGTTCAAATCGGGTTTCGAATGACCCGGGAGCGTTTCAGCACTTATTATTGATAGTTGGCGCATTGAAGGCTTTTCAAGCTCTTTAAATTTGTTTTGGAGTAGGTTTTGGTGTTATCAAGGCTCGTTTGGGGTTTCGAGCCCAGAAATAGTTTGTATGGTGATTTAAGACTTGCACGCACAATTTGGTATATTCCGAGTAGTCTAAGTATGATTCGGCGAGTTCAGAGTAAGTTGGAAGGACTTGAAATTCATAATTTGATTCAATTGGTTTTAGGGTGCGATTCTTAGTTTTGATATTGTTTTATGCATTCCAAGGGTTCGAGCGAGTCCGTTTTATGTTTGCGAACTTGTTGGTATGTTTGAACGAGGCCCCAGGGGCCTCGGGTGATATTCTGTCAATGTGCAGAGCATTTTTGAACTTGGAAGAATGGCTAAAGTAGTAGGAATCTGGTGCATTTGCAGCTGCAAAGAAATGGCCGCACGTGCGGCACCGCCGAAGCGACTTGCTAGCCGTAGGTGCATAATTTGGGAAGATGGGCTGTGTCCGCAGGTGCACGACTACAGATGCGGTTAGTGGTCCGCAAAAGCGACATGGAGTTGAAGGGGCAAAGGCATAGGTGCAAGGGCTCTACCACATCTGCGAGCCTGCAGATGCGAAGAAGACATCGCAGAAGCGGAAGAAGGCTAGTTAGGAAGGACCGCATCTGCGATGCATTTTACGCAGATGCAGAACCACAGAAGAATCCATTTTTCCGCAGAAGCGGTACCACTGGGAGGCAGAAAGGTGCATTTAAGTCAGGACTTATGCTATTTTGGCTCATTTCTTTCATATCTTGGGCGATTTTTGTAATCCCCCGACCGGTCATTTTGAGCTCTACCACGTCGTTCGGCGATTTGAGGTCTTAGGAAGCTTTATTTCAGGTATTATGACTTGTACATGTGGTCGAAATTGAATTTAGGGAATTTCGGAGTTGATTTAGAAAGAAAATTCTAAATTCGGAAGCTTTAAGTTGGAAGAGTTGATCAGGGTTTGAATTTGAGACGACCTTTGAATCGGGATTCTAAGGCTCCAATAGGTTCGTATGATGATTTTGGATTTGGGCGTATGTTCGGGTTGAGTATCGGGTGATCCGGGGGCATTTCAGCGCTTAATATGGAAATTCGGCATTTTGAAGGTTTTAAAAAAATTTTAAATTTGATTTGAAGTGGAATTTGATGTTATCAATGTTCGTTTGAGGTTCCGAGCCTTGGAATAGGTTTGTATCAAGATTTGTGACTTGGGAGTTTAAACAAAAGTTTCGATCGTCGATTCGTACTTTTAATATTGTTTGGTGTAATTTGAGGCCTCGATCAAGTTCGTGTTATGTTTTGGGACTGGTTTGTGTAATTGGACGGGGTCCTGGGGGCCTCAGGTGTGTTTCAGAGGTGTTTGGGTTGTGTTGCGTTCTTATTTGATGTTTCGGCGTCGTTTCATTGGGAATAAAGGGAAATATATTGCGAAACTGACCTTTGATTTGTAATTGGATTGAACCATTAGATTCGTATCGTAATTACGGAGCCATAGCAATAAGAATCGTCGAATTCCGATATCGTATGAGAGAGTTAGCCCATTTCTGTGTTGAAAAAAATTGTTGATTTCTGGTGCGAAGCTTTGTTCTTCGCGAACGTGAAAGAGGTTACGCGAATGCGAAGAAGGATTTCTTGGTTGACCAGTCAACGCAAAAAATGCTCTTCGCAAACACGAAGGTCTTCCACGAAGGCGGTGAACAAAAATCATCTGGACAATGTTTTAAACCGAAAAGTTTAGTATTTTAGGCATATCTGGAGTTCTGGAGCTCCATTTGAGGTGATTTTTGTGGCGTTGTTCTAGTCTCAACAAGGGGGTAATATCTTATCTTTATTTTTATGTTTCGACATGATTATTTCCGTTGGTTATTATTTTATCCGTGTTTGGATTGTAAAAATTGGAATTTTGAGCCCCAAAGTTGAGAAATGGTAAATCATTGATTTGAGGGTCAATTCATGAATGAAATTGGATGATTTTATGGATATAGACCATATGATTTATGGGTAATATTTTTTGAAAATTTTCGAAATCGGGGCACGTGGGCCTGAGGGTTGACTTTATTGACTTTTCGAGTGGAGTTGAGAATTGTTATAAATTGATTTATTATGAGTATTAGAGAATAGTTTTATTGGTTTGCACATTGTTTGACTGGTTTTGGAGCGACGGGCATCAGTTTGAGGTGTTAGAGTGTCGTTGGAGCCGGTTATGGAACTTCAGAGCGAGGTAAGTCTCCTGTCTAACCCTGTGAGAGGGAATTTACCCTGTAGGTGTTATATTCTTATGTGCTACATGTTGTGGGAGTTACGCACGTATGAGGTGACATATGTTCGTGTGTATTCTAGTATTCCTAATTTTGTTCAGGTAGACTTAGGTTCAGGCCATGTTTAATTGTATTATTTGAGTTATCTTTGCTCATTTAATTCCTTTATTTCGCATACGACTTGAGTCTAGAATTGCATAGGGTGATAGAATCGCTATTTTAGAGATGTGACGAGCTACTTGATAATCCCAGAATAATTTGTGCTTCCCTTATGAGTTTCTCCCACATTATTGATGTCGCCCAAACTCACACCACTAATTGTGATTGTGAGGCGGTCGATGTAATTATAAATATCCAACGCGAGTCAGGGTCGATTCCACAGAGAGCTTTATGTTGGATTAGGTATATACCTAGTCTAAGTATATGACGTGCCCAAGATTGCACTTTCACATTTTCGGTTGTTTCTTTTCTACTTCTAATTTTTATGCCAATGCTTGCAATTGTAAAGCTAAGGGACAATGTTTTTGGTATTGTTGTTTTTCAGGTTTTAAAAGATCTAGGGTTGTAACTTCCGCCTAGTTGGTTACCTAACAGATTGAGGGCTTTAGGGCATGTTTGGTTGGTCGCGATTACTCACTCTATACCTCTCGGTAGTTTGAGCGATTTTGCCTAATTTGGCTTTCTCAAGTCCAAATGTGTATCTCACAAAACAAGTGATAGATGCTCAAGTCGGGTCTTACTATCTCCAGATTCGACCCTTTAATTGGGGCTATTAATTTCTCGAGTTCACCCTAATTTCTTGCTAGTCACATTTTCCTAGACTTAGTCTCTTATTCTCATGTAGAGACTAAGTGAATTAGGCATGTATCAATGTTTGCAACCATCAATTCTCAAATTCAAGCAAGAACTAGGCTAAATATCATATACCCAATCATAAATAAGCCCTAAATCAATCACCTATTAAGTACCCATACTAGGGTTGGGTCACAACCCTAGCTAAGGGTTTAGCTACTCATAGAAAATGAAGAAATTAGAGAAGAAATTAAGATAAAACTCATAATAGATGATTAAGGGAAGAAAATCTAATGTTAAAATGATAAACTATTACAAAGTTGCCCAAAACAGTAAAGGAAAACGGCTATCTACTTTCTAGAGTTCAAAATATACAAATCTTGACCTAAAAATGACAAAAAGGTCTATTTATACACACCTAAAATTATCGGACAAAATTGTCCCTGCGGAGATTCTACGGCCGCACAATTATGTGTGCGGTCCGCACTTTGACACTAGCTTGACAGGATGGACTTCTACGGACCGCACATTTTTGGGTTGCGGCAGCAATTCTTCAAATTTCGTGGTCCACACATTTATGAGTGCGGCCGCACTCTCGAGTTTTAGCTTGGACATGCAAGATTTCGGCGGACTGTGCATTTCTTAGTGCAGACGCACTTTTGATTCTACGGCCGCACAATAGTGGTGTGGTCCGCACTTCTTCATGACCCCAGAATCCATATCTTTGAACCTCATCTTTTGCGGCCGCACAATAATTGTGCAGTCCGCACTTTGCATGGAAATTTTGTCAGAGGCTTCCTCATGTTCTGCGGCCACACTCAATATTGTGCTGTCCGCATTTTTCCCTTTTAGCTTTGTTTTGGTCCTTGTCCAAAATTGCTCCTTCTTGAGTTGATTTTTATCTCTTTGACTCCTATTCCAACACTCCTCCAAGAAAGCACATTTCATCAGTTCTCGGGAATACCTTTAAGCAATTTCGAGCTAGAACGGAAGTAAAAGAGTGCAAAAAAGTAGTTAAAATCCCTTCTTATCAACTCCCACAAAATTAAGCTTTTTCTTGTCATCAAACAAATAAGGTAATTCCCACATCCACAATAAAAGAGCTATTTCAGCTGTCTTAAGGTGAATCAAACAGACATCAATTGGGACCAACAATTACCCACACACTCATGAATCATTAAACAAGCCAATGATTTGAATGTTGAAACACAAATGGCTCTAATGTGACGTTTGAGCATCAAGGGTTGACTTTGTTCATCAAGGAAGCTCGCATTTTCATGCAAGTCATTGTGGATCCCAAACTCCTCCTCATATATTCTCCTGAAGCTCGTCTCACTCACAAATGAGGAATTCAATACAATGACTCGATAAAGATTATCTCATCACTCTCAAAAGAAAGTCACAATCCCGTCTCTAAGTACCATATTCTTTCCCCTCATATAGATCTCCACTAATGTAAGCTTGCTCGGCTTGAAATCACGCAGGGCTTTTTCAGCATGTAATGAAGGCTTTTGAACTAAGGAGGGAAATATCGGAATGGAATTGGTTCATCTTTCCTTTAGCACTTCATATTCTCTTTTTGGCTCTTACTTTGCCGACACTTTGAGTCATTTCCTTTACCCTTAGGGGGATTAGAGAGACTTGACATCACTCTTTCTTTGTCATGCTATTCATATTCTCCTTCTTTGGTTTCTCCAGGCTTTAAACTTTTGCTTTCTTTTGCATCTTTTCAACCCTTTCACATTATTCACTTTTTTTGTGTTTTTCATTGTTCTTCCTTTCTTTTTCTTTGCCTTTCCTCATCTTCATCTCTTTTCTCTGTTTGTGCCTTGAAACCATCTTTAAACTCCTCTTCTCTCCCCCAAACTTATATTTTTTCCATTTGAACCACATGATTGCTAAAGAAAGTTCGGGTGCCAAGAGAGGGTCACTACAACACTAGTAAAAGCTGTAATGTGGTTATCGAATAAAAGAGGCTTAAGGCTCAAAAGGGTTGACTAAGTATGATATCATTGGTGGGCCATGAAAAGTTTCAAAACTGGCCAAGGAGAGCCTACAATCACTTCTCAAGCCAAGCTAACTTAAAATTTCGCCTAGAAACGCATTTGGGGCAAGTTCTAGACCATTCGCATGGGTACTCGGACTTGTAACAAAATACCTCACCTCTCACACAATCGGATTGCCAGAGAGAATAAAGTCGAGGCCCCACAACAACCGCATTCAAGATTGAAAATTGCTAATGGTTCAACTAAACCACCCGATGATTGCCTAAGTCAACACAAGAGTCACAAGGTCACTAACTAGAGTTATTTCTTTAGAAAAATCTTATTTTTAACCATAAGCGCGTAATTAAGTGTGTTGGTACCGAGTGAACCATGCTCGACCCTTATTTATTCACTAATACTACTCGTTTCTACCTAAACATCAAAAAATGACTCGATCCCTAAAGAAGGTTATCACACCATCCATTGTTGGGGAGAGCCACCCGGTTCACACAAGACCCATCTTTGGAAAGAATCGTGGCATTAAGAAAACCAAAGGCTTATTGTTAACTAAAATATAAAAAGAAGCTAACAAATCAAAAAGAAGCTAATAAAGTAACTAAGAAGCTATACTATTAAGAAAACAAAATGAAGAAGCTATGAAATAAAATACTAAAAGTAAGGCAAATGAATTTACAAATCGATGGGAATAGAATATATACAAGAGAGATGCATATATACATAATGAGGGAGAAAATAAAAATAAAAGAAAAGGAGTATTAAAGTTATTACAGGCCCAAAAGTAATCAAATGTCATCAAAATATCATCACAGTCATCCAAAATGAACCAAAATGGACCACCCCCCAGAAGAAGAACAAGCATTGTCCTCAATGCTTAGCAAAATCAAAACAAAAGAGGGTAGAGAGAAAAGAAAACTCCCTATGTGGTCTCGGGTGCCTGGCATCATCAGCACCCTCTGGATCCTCCAACTAGATCTCATCGTCCTCCGGTCGAGAAAGAATGGGGTGGCTGAACATCTGGAACATCTCCTCAGTGGTGTGGGTAGCAAGGTCCGGCTCCACAGACTGGCCAGCTGCTATCTCTGATGCCTCAAGTACTGGTGGAGCTGCTGGTGCTGTCTCCATCAGAAGGACAAGGGGAATATCCCCAGCCGATGCAAGCTTGGCCACCTCGGTGCTCAATCTTTCCACTGATTTCTTTGATGCCTGAGATTTCCACATCTTCTTCACCTGTTTGCCCAACTCCTCAATATCTCTCCCGTGTGCCACCACTGTATCCATTATAGTCTTCTGATTTTCCAGGATCTTCTTCAATGTTTCCTCTACTGACAGAGGTACCTGAGATGTTGCTGGGGTACAGGACTATGCTGCAACATCACTGGATATGTCAGACAACTTTGAAGTAGCTGTCTACATCTAGTTGTTGAGACTCTCTAATGTCTGGAAGACTCGCAGCGCAGTGAGTGGATACGTGGAAGAGGCAGGTGCTGGCACTGATGTAGATGGTCTAGCTGGTGTAGGGGGTGGCATGTAAGCTGTCTCGGATGAAGGACCGACTGTTATGAAAGGCATGGCAGCTGTAGAAGGCTCAACAGCTAAATCTGTAACCACCACCGTTGGCTCATCAGACTGGCCACCGGTGGTAGTTGCCTTACCCTTGAACTTTGGGTTTCCCGGACCTTGCAAAGAGTACCATGAGAAGGGTTTTTTAGCCTGCACCTTTTGATCAAAGCTCCTCGGCTCCACCTTTGCATCCGTGAGGTATGCTGTGAGTGTGTTGGGATATGGATAGGAACTTTCACCTCTTTGGACCACCAATGACATATTGGCCGACATGATGGCACCCACATTTATTGGGTACCCGGCCATGATGGATGCCATCAAAACTGCTCGGGGGGGGGGGAAATATTGTTTTCATTCCGGCTCGGGTCTAAGCAGCTGGACACAAAAGTTTGCCACCCTTTTGCTTTAAAATTTAGGGTGGCCCGAGCAATGGGAACCCCCTCTGTGATCCACGGTGGTGGTGGTCTTAGAGCTTCCAATATATCTACTAGCCATGGGTGGATTGCATCACCCTTAGAGAGCTTTTCCAAGTACTGTACCGGTTCTAACTCCTCGAATCCCAAGTACTGGTTCAGAGTGCCCTGATCGAATCTTACTTTCAAATTCCGCACTTTGGTAACTTTGGTACCCTTCTTGATGTGTGCCGCATTGTCATAGAATTCTCGTACCTAGTGCTCCTTGGCATCCATGACACTCTTAGTGAACCACAGCCACCCCTAGCGCTCCCTGAACTGCCTAAGGACATTCGGATTGTATTTATCCAAATCCTTCAGTAAGAATTATCGCTCAAGTGTGAGCGATCTCTGGGGCCACCACTCTCTGAACCTGGTGAAAGTTGCTAAGCTCACAAACCTGTCTTCCCACATCTCCTTCTTTTTCGACCTCTCAAGGCCGCCCACTCCAGTGTCACCTCCTCTACCATCATCAGTAAAATCATCATCATCAGTATCATCTAAATCAATTGGTGCAGGAGGAGTGTGTGTAGAGAAGGGCTCTGAACCCTGGTTACCGGCATCTGAACCCTCAGAAGAACTTGTTGAAGTAGAGGGTTCGTCATGGAGTTAGTATCTCCCTAGGAAGTATGATGGTTGGGACTGGGCCTCAAGCTGTTCTCCCATTGAGTGACCTTCGGAGGCTTCCCTAGATGGGACATATGAGCTTGATTCAGAAGGCTTTGTGGCCCTTCCTCTCCCCGTGGTTTTCTTTTTTGCTAAAGTTTTATTTTGCACCCCTAAAGGTTGAGTTCCTTTGCTCCGGCCTCGGGAGGGTTCACCTATCCCTTTAGATTTATCTCCTCTACCTCGTGAACGAACCATTGTTTGCAATATGAGGCACATAAGTCAGTTAGAGCTCAAAACAGTGTACACGGATGCATAATAGTTGCAGGAAAACATATTGCAGAAGAGGCAGTGCGGAGCGCACAATTTTGAGTGCGGCCACAGACTTCCATGTGCGAACCGCACAATTTTGAAGTACGGTGGCATATCCTGAAGTGCGAACCACACAATTTCGAGTGCGGCCGCACAATCCTAATTCCAGAACACTGATTCTCAGGGGTTCCAAAGTGCAGTCACACACATTTTTATGCGGACCGCATAATTTTGAGTGCAGTCAGGACTTTTCATGTAACATTTAGCCCTATGTTTAAGATATGCAGACCGCACAAATTTGTGTGTGGCCGCACAATTTTGAAATTACGTAGCACTGAGTCAGTGTTTTGCAAAGTTTGCATAATTTAAGCATGGTATTTGCAATTAGACATGATTAACGATCTACCCAGACCCCAATGAACATATATGATATTACCCACATGATTTTAACCACACAAGACTAATAATTGATATTTTAGGTCTATAAATAACTATACCACAAAAGAACAAAAACTAAAAGAAATTGAAAAATCTAAAGATGTAATGAACATACAAGTTATTAAGGATGCACGTAAGAATCTACACTAATGAAATGAAGGAAGATTGTGAACTAATTGAACGTGCACTGTGTGTGCTTAGGGTTCAAGAACCCAGAGTGTAAAGTTGTGAATAATGCATTGAGGTTCTATTTATAGGTTGACCAAGTCGATCCAAACCTATGGTGAGTGCGGCCGCACAATTTTGAGTGAGGACTGCACTCTTTACCCGGACCGTGATGCAACTCTGCGGTCCGCACAAAAGTGAGTGCGTCCACAGAATTTATACGGACCGCACAATTTTGTGTGTGGCCACAAATTGGCTATGAATTTTGACGGGCCAACTTCAGAAAACTTGCAATTTTAGTCTTCCAGTTGTGCGCCCTCACACAGAATTGTGTGGCTGCAGAGTGATTTCTACTGTTGCCTCTAGAATTATGCGGTCCGCACAATTAGTGTGTGGTCCGCACATTTTCAACACTTAGCCAAATTTTTTTTATGACACAGTCCCTGTAATGTACATCCATTCCTGCATACACTTCAAAACTAGTTAGAACAAAACAAATCCTATCTAATGAAAAAGAAAAAGAAAAAGTCACATGGGTTTCCTCTTAAGAAGTGCCTGATTTAGCGTCGCGGGTTACCATCAATCACTTGGAATGAATCAATGCCACAAAGTGGCCATCATCAACCTTGCCAAGATAATGTTTCACCCGGTGACCATTGACTCTAAACACTTCATCATTATTGTTTTTCAAGTCTAATGCACCAAAGGGTGTCACATGCACAACCTCAAATGGACCATTCCACTTGGACTTCAACTTTTCCGGAAACATCCACTACCGAGAATTGAACAATAGCATAAGATCGCCTTCTTTGAACTCCTTGTTCCGGATGTAGTTGTCATAGAGGTACTTCATCTTGTCCTTGTACAAGGACGAACTTGAATATGCATGGAACCGGAATTCATCAAGCTCATTCAATTGTGTCACCCTTAAGTTGGTGGCGACATCCCATTTAAGATTAAGCTTCTTCAATGCCCACATAGCCTTGTGCTCAAGTTCCAACGGTAGGTGACAAGCTTTTGTGAACACTAACCGATACGGATACATACCAATTGGTGTTTTGTAAGCCATCCTATAAGCCCAAAGAGCATCATCAAGTTTCTTCGACCAATCTGTCCGGTTGGCATTCACGGTCTTTGACAAAATACTCTTGATCTCCCTGTTGGAGACTTCAACTTGTCCACTTGCTTGAGGGTGATAGGGAGTTGACACTTTGTGAGTGACACCATATTTTGTGAGTAAGGTATCAAAATCTTTGTTGCAAAAGTGCGATCCCCAATCACTAATAATGGCCCTTGGAGTACCAAACCTTGTGAAGATGTTCTTTTTCAAAAATGCCACCACACTCCTCGCTTCATTGTTTGGCAAAGAAACATCCTCAACCCATTTAGACACATAATCAACCGTGACTAGAATGTAGGTGTTCCCACACGAGCTAACAAACGGACCCATGAAATCAATATCCCACACATCGAAAATATCTATCTCCAAAATGGTGGTGAGAGGCATTTTGTTCTTCTTTAATATTCCACCGGCCCTTTGGCATTCATCACAACGCTTGACAAGTTCACTAGCATCCTTGTAGAGAGTAAGCCAATAGAATCCACAACTCAACACTTTTTCCGCCGTTCTTGCTCTACAATGGTAACTACCATACAGTGAAGAGTGGCAAGCCTCTAGAATTCCTATTTGTTCCTCCTCCGGCAAACATCTTCGAATCACACCATCGGTATAAATCCGGAAAAGGTATGGCTCATTCCAATAATAGTCAAGGCAATCCTGTTTGAGTTTCTTCCTTTGGTTTGAAGAGAACTCATTTGGTACAATTCCACTCACAAGATAATTTGCTAAATCAGTGAACCATGGCATCTCGGTCATTGAAATGGAAAAAAGTTGCTCGTCGGGCAAGGAATCATTGATCTCAAAGCCGTTATGTGGCCTCCCCTCCTCCTCCAATCGAGATAAGTGATCCGCCACTTGGTTTTCACTACCTTTTTGGTCTTGGATTTCTTGATCGAACTCTTGCAAAAGAAGCACCCACCGCATTAGTCTTGCCTTAGAATCTTTCTTGCTCATCAAATATCGAAGCGTCGCATGGTCGGTGTGTACAATCACCTTTGTACCCATCAAGTACGGGCGGAACTTCTCCATAGCAAAGACAACAGCAAGGAGCTCTTTTTCGGTCACTATGTAATTGACTTGGGCATCATTCATGGTCTTACTAGCATAGTAGACCGGATGGAAGATTTTGTTGATACGTTGCCCTAACACAGCTCCAACCGCCACATCACTTGCATCACACATGAGCTCGAAAGGAAAGCTCCAATCCGGTGCGGTGATAATAGGAGTAGTAGTCAACTTGAACTTAAACAATTTTAATGCCTTCATACAATCTTCGTTGAAATGGAACTTGGCATCCTTCTCCAAAAGTTTGCACAAGGGGTTTACCACCTTAGAAAAGTCCTTGATGAATCAGCGATAAAATCCCGCATGACCCAAAAAGCTCCTCACTCCCTTCACGGATGTAGGGGAGGGAGTTTGGAGATCACTTCAATTTTGGATTTATCAACCTCAATACCATGCTTCGAAATCTTGTGACCGAGGACAATGCCTTCCTCGACCATGAAGTGACATTTCTCCCAATTCAAAACCAACTTTGTTTCCTCACATCTTGCCAAGACCTTGTCTAAGTTGTCCAAGCACTCATCAAAATAATTCCCCACCACGGAAAAATCATCCATAAAATCCTCAAGAAAATCCTCCACCATATCGATGAAGATGACAATCATACACCTTTGAAAAGTTGTCGGTGCATTGCATAACCCAAATGGCATCCGCGAGAATGCGAAAGTACCATAGGGACAAGTGAAAGTAATCTTCTCTTGGTCCTCAGGAGCAATAAGAATTTGATTGTAGCCGGAATATTAATCAAGGAAAAAATAAAATGCACGTCCGGCCAACCTATCAAGCATTTGATCAAGAAATGGAAGCAGAAAATGACCTTTTCCAGTGACTTTGTTGAGCTTACTATAGTCCATGCACACTCTCCACCCAGTGATAGTTCTTGTGGGGATCAATTCATTCTTGTCATTTGTTATCACAGTCATGCCCCCTTTCTTTGGGACACATTGCACTAGAGAGGTTCACGAGCTATCGAAAATGGGGTAAACAACCCCGGCATCCAACCATTTTATGATCTCCTTCTTCACTACATCTTGCATTGCTTCATTTAATCTTTTTTGATGTTCAACGAAGGGTTTGGCATCCTCCTACAAAATAATCTTGTGCATGCAAAAGGCGGGGGCTTATACCCCGAATATCTGCCAATGTCCATCCTATAACTTTCTTCTTCTTTTGGAGCACCGCCAAAGTAGAATCTACCTGCACGTTAGTCAAGCAAGAGGAAAGAATAACAGGTAAAGTAGAACATGGGCCAAGAAACTCATACCTGAGATGTGAAGGCAAAGAATTTAACTCCAACGTAGGAGGCTCCTCGATTGAGGGCTTTGTTGGAGGAGTCTTCCGGTTCTCAAGATCTAAGGACAATTTTCGGGGTTCATAAGTATACGACCCCACTTCTTGTAATGTATTTACCCATTCCACAAAGCCTTCCTTCTCATCATCATCATGATTAAGCAATACGACTTCCAAGATATCCTCAACATTCATCATAGCACTGGCATCATCAATAATCACTTCGGTCACTAAGTCCACAAATGAACATACTTCATTGCTATTTGGTTGCCTCAGCGATTTGCACACATGGAAAATCACCTTTTCATTGCCCACCCAGAAGGTGAGCTCACCGGCTTCCACATCAACAAGAGCCTTCCCCGTAGAAAGAAAAGGTCTACCAAAAATAATAGGCACCTCATAGTCCACCTCGCAATTAAGAATCACAAAGTCCGCTAGGAGGATGAACTTATCAACACGAACCAACACATCATCAATAATACCCAATGGTCTCTTCATAGCCCGATCCGCCATTTACAACCTCATAGATGTGGTCCTTGGTTGCCCGATTCCCAAAGCTTTGAAAATTGAGTAGGGCATCAAGTTGATACTTTCCCCCAAATCATATAGAACTTTGGCAAAATCGGCGCTCCCAATAATTCAATGGATTGTGAAAGCGCCGGGATCTTCCAATTTCGGAGCCATTGAGTGCACAATAGCACTCACTTGATGTGTCATCTTGATATTTTGACAATTCATTGATCTTTTCTTTGTCACCAAATCCCTCGTGAACTTTGCATAACCAGGCATTTTTTCCAATGCCTCAACCAACGACACATTAATGGACAAACTTTTCATCATGTCAATAAACTTCTTGCATTGGTTCTCACTATTTTGGTTTGCGAGCCTTTGAGGGTATGTAGGAAGAGGCCTTGGCATTGGTGCATTGGCCTTTGGCACTACTGGTTCCGGTATGTTAATCACGTGCTCCCTAGACGGGTTCACTTCTTCTTGGGTCTCCTCCACACTTTCATCAATATCAATTCCCACTTCTTCATTAGCTTGAACCACATTACTTGGAGTCTCATCTTCTTGAACCAACACATCATCATCCACAATTCTTCTTTGATTTGAGGTGGTTGCATCTCCACCTCTTCCACTCCTTGTTGTTACGGCCATGGCATTGTCCCGTGTTGTTCCCACCCTTCAGGTTCACCACTGTATCCCTAGGTAGTGTCCCCTTAGGACGAGTGTTTAAAGATTGTGAGATTTTCCCCAATTGAACTTCCAAATTGCGGATTGAAGTGTTGTGAGAGGCTAATTGAGCATCGAAGTTGGAATTTTTCTCCATCATTTGCTTGAACATATTTTGAATTCTACCCATCTCATTGCTAGAAGAGCTCGGCCCTTGGGAAGGAAAAGGAGGCGGGTTGCTAGATTGTTGAAACATTAGGGGCCTTTGAAATCCCGACCCCGATTCCCTTGGTTATTATTATTCCAACCCCCTTGGTTGTGGCCTCCCCAATTGCCTTGGTTATTGCCTCCCCAGTCTCCTTAGTTGCCTTGATTATTCCAATTGCCTTGATTATTGTTATTGCTCAAATTACCTTGATTGTTATTACCACCACTCCAATTGCCTTGGTGGCTTTGATTGTTCCAATTTCTTTGATTTCCTTGTGATCGCCATTGTTGTTGATTTGGGACTTGTGAATTGTTTCTTTGCCCTTGGTAGTTGTTGACATATTGCACTTCTTCATCTTGCTCATCATACGAATCACCTTGGTCAAACCCACTATCATCTTGCACAAATTGTTCCACACGATTTTGTACTTGTTGACCTTTTTGCCTTCTTTTGTTTATCAACATATTGACACTTTCCATCGCATTCACTTGCTTATCAACATGTTATTGTGGTCAACTCGGCAATTGCTTGCCCATATTCATGTAATTCTTTGTGTAAGTGAATGACATTTGGATCACCTTGAGGAACATTTGCTCTACTTTTCCATGCCGATGAAGTATCTTCCATCTCATCCAAAATTTCACAAGCTTCCGCATATGGCATTGTCATGAAATTTCCACCAGCAAGTTGGTTGACCACGCATTGATTGGTAGTGTTGACCCCCTATAGAAAGTTTGTTGTAACATAGCATATGTCATGCCATTATTGGGGCACTCTTTGACCATTGTTTGGTACCTTTACCATATCTCATGCAAATTCTCGTTGGTTTCTTGTTTGAAAGCTAGAATCTCATCCCGAAGTGTAGCCATATGCCCGGGAGAAAAGAACTTGGAAATTAATTTTTCCGCCAACTCATCCCATGTATGGATGGAATGGTTAGGAAATCTTTCTAACAAATCCAATACCTTTCCTCGTAGAGAGAAGGGAAATAGCCTCAACCTCAGCACATCCTCGGAGACGTTGGTTTGTTTGCTCCCCCAAGAAGTGTCCACAAACCCTTTGAGGTGCTTGTATGCATTTGGACCCGGAGACCTAGTGAAAAATCCTCGTTGCTCAAGAAATATAAGCATCACATTGGTGATTTGGAAGTTCCCCACCCTAATGCGGGGTGGGACTCTGGAACTTGCATAACCTTTGTTCGGCAACACCCGGTGTGCAGCCGCTCTTGGTGGAGGTGGGGTAGGGACGGGAATATTATCATAAGGCAGTCGGCCTCGCCAATTTTCTTGAGGTTCAGGATGAACCTCATCACCTTGGTCATCGTCCACTTCCTCCCCCAATGGAAAATTTTCGAGAGGATCATTGTTGAGAGCCATTTTTGTACCTATAATCAATTCACAAAAAAAGTTAGTAACCCGGAAGGAAAAGAAGACAAGTCACACACAAAATTAAATATATAGCTAAATCCATTTTTTAGCTCCCCGGCAATGGCGTCAAAAATTGATGTCGCCCAAACTCACACCACTAATTGGGATTGTGAGGCGGTCGATGTAATTATAAATACCCAACGCGAGTCAGGGTCGATTCCAAAAAGAGCTTTATGTTGAATTAGGAATATACCTAGTCTAAGTATATGACATACCCAAGATTGAACATCCATATTTTCGGTTGTTTCTTTTCTACTTCTAATGTTTATGCTAATGCTTGTAATTGTAAAGCTAAGGGACAATTTTTTTGGTATTGTTGTTTTATAGGTTATAAAAGATCTAGGGTTGTAACTTCCACCTAGTTGTTTACCTAACTGATTGAGAGCTTTAGGGAATGTTTGGTTGGTCGGGATACAATATAGCAATCACATGCGATTACTCACTCTATACCTCTCGGTAGTTTGAGCGATTTTGCCCAATTTGATTTTCTCAAGTCCAAATGGGTATCTCACAAAATAAAGATGCTCAAGTCGGGTCTTACTATCTCTAGATTCGACCCTTTAATCGAGGTTATCAATTTCTCGAGTTCACCCCAATTTCTTGCTAGCCAAGTTTTTCTAGACTTAGTCTCTCTTTCTCAAGTAGAGACTAAGTTAATTAGGCATGAATCAATGTTTGCAACCATCAATTCTCAAATTCAAGCAAGAACTAAGCTAAATATAATATACATAATCATAAATAAGCCCTAAATCAATCACCCATTAAGTATCCATACTAGGGTTGAGTCACAAACCTAGCTAAGGTTTAGCTACTCATAGAAAATGAAGAAATTAAAGAAGAAATTAAGATAAAATTCATAATAGATGATTAAGGGGAAAAAATCTAATGTTAAAATAATAAACTATTATAAAGTTGCCCAAAACAGTAAAGGAAAAATGGCTATCTACTTTCTGGAGTTCAAACTTACAAAACTTGACCTAAAAATGACAAAATGATCTATTTATACCCAGCTAAAATTATCGAACAAAATTGCCCCTGCAGAGATTCTGCGGTCGCACAATTTTGTGGGTGTTTCGCACTTTGACACTAGCTTGACAGGATGGACATATGCAGACCGCACATTTCTAGGTTGCAGCCGCACTTCTTCAAATTCCGCGGTCCGCACATTTATGAGTGCGGCCGCACTCTTGAGTTTTAGCTTGGACATGCAAGACTTCTGCGGACCACACATTTCTGAGTGTGGCCGCACGTTTGATTATGTGGCCGCACAATAATGGTGCGGTCTGCACTTCTTCATGAACCCAGAATCCATCTCTCTGAACCTCATCTTCTGCGGCCGCACAATAATTGTGTGGTCCGCACTTTGCATGGAAATTTTGTCAGAGGTTTTCTCATGTTCTGCGGCCGCACTCAATATTGTGCGGTCCGCATTTTGCCCTTTTAGCTTTGGTTTGGTCCTTGTCCAAAATTACTCCTTCTTGAGTTGATTTTCATCTCTTTGACTCATATTCTAACACTCCTGCAAGAAAGTACATTTCATCAGTTTGCGGAAATACCTTTAAGCAATTTTGAGCTAGAACGAAAGTAAAAGAGTGCAAATAAGTAGTTAAAATACCTACTTATCAGTTGTGCGTACTCATTGCTAAGTTTTCCTTAAATTTCATAACTCACACGTATATTTGTGAGTGAGGTCAAGGACCCGTTAAAGCTTTTTATTCTAATGAGATCGGGTCGTTCGCCTCGGTAAGCTTTTGTGCAACACTCTTATGGGAGCGGGCCGTTTGCCTCGGGAGTATAATAAATGTATCTATGGTTCATGCCACTCGACACTCGGCAGTATACACAGTAATATGGGATCGGGTCATTCGCCTCAGCAGTATCATATTCCTTATGGGAACGGCCATACGATCTCGGCATAATCGTTCGTTATATCGCTAGCAGTTCGAATATTCAGGAGATTTTCCTTCCATTGTTGCCTTGCATTTTATATGGTATTTCTTATTAATTTGATATTGGCACTTGATATTTTCTGAGCTGTTGAGATAGGATACGAGATTGAGAAGTTTATATCGGTAAAAGAAATTTTGAAAGATTATGCTAGTTACCGTTTCATCCTACTATTATTGTTGTGCTTCATATATGTTTAGGATTTTGCATACTTTTTTATTGGACCTCTAGTAAGTGTCGGCGTCGACCCCTCGTCACTACTTCTCCGGGGTTAGGCTAGATACTTACTGGGTACGCGTTGATTTATGTACTCATGCTACACTTGCGGCTGTTGCAGGGACTTTACAGTGAGCTGCACTCCATGTTACGATCCGCAACATATAGAGTCTCCATCAGAGTTATTTATATTCTCCTGTCTAACTTGTATTCTAGACAGATATTGTATTATTATTGTACTCCTTAGTAGATGCTCATGTAGTTGTGACACCGGGTTTGGAGGGTTCCTACTAGATGTTCATTATTGTAGATCACATAATTCTTATCATTTCACCTTAATATTATATTTTATACAGAAGTTGGACATAATAATCGAGCGCTTTCTAGGAGTACCAGACCTTACTTTAATTATTTAATGGGATTCATTAATTGAAAAATAATAAAATGAGTAACTAAGTTGATTAAGCACGTTGGCTTTCCTGACGACGGCGTTAGGCGTCATCACGACCTATAGTGGATTTTGGGTCGTGACAGCTTGGTATTAGATCTCTATGTTCCCTTGGGTCTCACGAGTCATGAGCAAGTCTAGTAAAGTCTTGCGGATCGGTATGGAGATATCTGTACTTATCTTCGAGAGGCTACATGGTTGTTAGGAGCATTTCCCTTCTTGATTCCTCGTCGTGCGATTTGATTCCATTGAAGCTTATGCCTTTATTTCCTTTCTACTCAATCTTATGCGACGTGGGAACTAGTTATCAATTGGGCATCGAGGAGTTGTAATGGTACTACAGATGTGGTGCAGGATGTTTCTCCCTGCGTATTTGATTGGGCTATTGTCGTTGCCTCGTGGAGGCATGTTCTATCATTTCGGCGCAATGTTAGTGTTGCCTACAGTTTCGCTGCTACATACAATGTATTATGATGTTCATGAGTGGTTATTGTGCATTGTTGGTATAAATGGTAGGGTGCTTATTTATGTGTCGCGGTAATGAATACCACGGAAGGAGGATTATTCGGTCCATGGTTTGGAGGTTTGACATTTAATTCCAACAAAAAAAAAAGGCAATCGGACTATAGATGTTCAGGCTTTGGTTGATGGAGTAATGAGACTTGATATTTTCGAGCGTGTTGGAATTCTCATTTTTGATGTGGTGTCGTCGTCCTTGTTTGAACGTATTAAGTTTAGCCGGTATTATGGTCTTCTTTGATTTGCCTTCGGGGTAGGGTGTTGTGAAATAGTGCCTAAGAAGCGATTGTCAGAGATGGCGTTGTATAGTAGTTTCATAATCGAATTGGTATTTCTAATGTTGATGGATCGAGAAAGATTATCTTCGAGTAGGCTTAGAGTTGGTAGAAATTTATTAGTCCAGGTGCTATAGAGATGGATTTTGATTTGAGGCAGCATTTGGGGTAGCGAAGGATGAGGAAGGACATAGTGGGAGGTGTCTCGCGGTGGTCGAATTGCTAGTAGGTCAATTATGAAAAACAGAGGTCGAAAAGTTCCTTATAGAAGATGGTTTAACCGAAGTGGGAGTGGCACAGTGGCATATGGATTCTGTTGTAGGATACCACATGCCTTGAGAAAAGTTTAGAGAGATTTGGGAATCATGGTGGACAATGACCATGTCCGTAAATGCCATTTGGGACGGTGGCTACCGCACTGAGGAAGGATTAATATGACAGCATTGGCTTATGAGGGGTTTGCTAATCTCGTGGTAGTTGTAACCAGGGCAATGTCGTTGGAAGATGTCGGGTTGATGGTGCGAGATCATGGTAAATGAGAAGGAGGAATCCTTATGGGTTCTACATTATGTGATGTTATCTTAAAGCTAAGTGGGGGAGCCCTATGCCTACGATTGGATCGCGTGGTTGTCTGCTTGTGCGGTTTCTTGTTATCGATGCATTGGTGGATTATTTATGACTAAGAAAAAGAAAATGTTAGGGGTAATTCGAGCAAAGAACTTGATGAATGTGTGCTATAGTTCGCCTTATCGATTCATGTGCAGGTTTTGTTTATGCTTCTTGTGGATGTGATTCATCCGGTTACTTCTTTGGGGGTGATCATGTGCTAACAGAGCGTTGAAATTTGATTATATTCGGGACCAGGTCAGAGTGGGTGACTTTCAACAACGGTTCTAGTGGGTTCAAGAATTAAAGTGCAGTGCCTAGGAATTTCGGGCCCGTTGTGTGGTTAAGGATCGAGTTTTTGCAGTGGGTTATGAAAGGGACTTGGAGTGCTCTATGTTATCATCGGGTCTACGGTGTAGTATTGGAGAAATGGGAAGAAACAACTTCGGGTCGCGTTCGCGATGCATTATTTCCCAGCCTTTCGCGTTCATGATTCTCAAGTCGTGTCCGGGAAGGCCAAAGGCCTCCATGCCTAGCTCCTCCAATTCCTCTTCGCGATCGCGGTTGGGCCTCCGCGTTCGCGAAGCACTGCTAGGCCAACCTTCGCGATCGCGGACCCTTCTTCGTGTTCGCGTAAGTCAATCACCTGCCCCTCTAATTTCCTTTTACGCGATCGCGGGACTATCTTCGCGATCACGAAGCACACCAGCACACCAAGAGTTTTTAGCCAAGTTCAAACATGCTCTAAGTGGTCCGAAACACATCCGAACCACCCCGAATCCCGTCCAAATATACCATTAAGTCCATAAATACATTACGGGCTTATTCTAAGCCTCAAAATACATAAAATAACACTGGAATCAAGAATCACACCTCAAAACCTGATTAATCAACTTCTAAGATTCAAACTCATTTCAACCAACTCCGAACGCATCGAAACATACTTAGACAACTCAGAATGACGTTAAATTTTACGCAGAAGTCATAAATCACCATACGGACATATTCCTAGGCTCGGAATTCCAAACGGACCTCGATTACACCAAAGTCTACAAACCAAATTTAAATAACTTAAAAACCTTCAATGCGCCAACTTTCAACATTAAACACTGAAACGCTCCCGGGTCACCTGAAACTCGATCCGAAGACACACCCAAGTCCAAAATCATCACACGAACATATTGGAACCATCAAATCCCAGTTTTGAAGTCCTTTACTTAAAATATTGACTCAAGTCAAACTTGGTCATCTTAGGTCACTATTAAGGAACTAAGTGTCTGATTTCAACCTGAATCCTTCCAAACTCGAACCAACCTTCCCTGCAAGTCATAAAATAATAAAAGCACGTACATGCGTCTTAATTAGCGGAACGGAAATGTAAAAAGCAAAACGATTGGTCAGGTTACATGCACGATTGCTATCCTGGATTGAATATTATTAAATTTCACTCTTAAGGTTCCATTGATTGTCACGAATTCATCAGGTTATTATCTTTTTATTCTGATTTAGATTGCTCTCTCGATTAAGCCTAAACCATTCAAATAAGTAATGTGAAGTACAGTGAACATGCAAGAATCTTTTAGTAGGAATGATCTAAGAGAAACTTCTCGTGAATATTTCCCAATCTTAATTCAAATAATGGATAGCAAAGATTTTTCGATTTCTTTAAAAAAACTACTAAAATAAATTTCGGCATACATTGCAACAATATTCAATATTTTGTTCCTCTTCCTATTAAACAAGATAACAAATAAAATTACAACTAACATTAAAGCTCCTCCAACAAATTCAAGTACTTAAACAATAATCAAATCTATAAACAACATTCAAGTCACCAATTCATGTCAAACCCTAAGGTAAAGTACTCCATAAATATGGAGAAAGTCATCAAAAATAGAGTTAAAGAAAAAAAAAATTTAAGTCCAACGTTACAATCCAAACTCACGTATTGAATTGGTGGAAGGATGATGAAATCTTGTGTTTTGAAGCATCATATGCTCTCTCAAGTCTCTGTAGGTCAAAAGTTCCTCTAAAAATCATATTGTTATTTTGTATATATACCATGTAAGAACGGGCCCGAATGAAACTACCCTTTCCAAGTTGAAGTGGAAAAAATAGACATCAAAATATACAGGCGCGCCGCACCATGCGCCACGCTAATAGACCTTTTTAGAGAGTTAATTTTTTGTTAGAAGTCCGCATCTACACTGCCGCACCGTGCCATGTTGCGCTCCATACGATGCGATAGTGCAAATTTTCCAGAATCGGAATTTTTCTCAATCTTTTCACATTCAAACTTGATCTTTGACTCCCGAACACGATCCCAGTTTAATTTCTTACTTATACTTCAAAGCTCCAAATTTAAGTATAATTAATGGTATAGTCACCGTTACGAAATAACACTTTCTATTAACCTTATTTTTTTGCCTTCCACGACCACACGCTTTCATTAGAGCGAGCACAATTTTATGTCATGTCATCACTCAAACGTGTATTTATTCTATTTCGAAAAAGTCCAACGGGTGATAAGACCCGTAAAGATGGAGCGTGTAACTTAAAATTTGATTGAAGTTCACGAGGATATTTATGCCTTTGCCCAAATAAAAATTACATATTAATACACTACGTGGGAAATATATAAGACAACATAGTAAATAATTCAAAATATTTAAAAGAGTTTGAGTAAATCGTATTTAAAGAAAAGTTGTTTGATTCACTAATTACACGTTCACATAAAATGAGATAAAAAAAAAGTATAATATTTTTGGAGATAGAGATATTAGAGGTAGCATAATTTGATAGAGAGTGAACTAACGAAGGATCTGCACAACTAATAGAATATGAAATAGAATAGAGTAGTGCGCTGTCTAGAGGCCGGGATTTAATTCGGGTTCAACTTTCAAAGTTATAATTACCATTAAACCCATTATAGTTTTAAAGTTATAAGTTCATATCTATTATTTATATAATTTAAATAGATTTTTACATATAAATTTTTATTTTACGTCAAAAGTTATGAGTTCAATTAAACCCGTCGGTTCAACATTACATTCGGCACTGGGGCAGTCACACAACTTTGCGAGAAATAACATAAGCTATATATAACTAAATTAGGACAAACCGAGTATGAAATTAAATCATGAAAAATAGAATTACGTACCTTTCTGAAACCATGCAATGCATATTATATTTTTTATTTCAAAGATAATTTCTACCAAGGTATCACAATATAATATAAATCCTGGTTTTTTTCAAAAGCAAATTCCTTTTTACGCACATGCACCATTTTTGAAAAAATAAATGTATAATTGGTTGGTCGGCAGAACTTAATTAATTGCATTTGTTAGGTAAAAAATAAAAATGTGTATATTATTTGAATATAACACACACACACACACACACACACACACACACACACACACACATATATATATATATATATATATATATATATATATATATACATATTATCCGCTATTATTTTTTAGAGCGACTAAAAATAAATATTTCTACTATATTCGCTAAATATATATATACATACATATATATATACATACATATATATATATATATATATATATATATATATATATATATATATACATGTATATTATCCGCTATTATTTTTTAGAGCGACTAAAAATAAATATTTCTACTATATTCGCTAAAGACATATTGAACAAGTAATAAATTTGTCTTAGTGTAAATATGTTTCTAACTGGGATACCCAGTGTAAATCTTATTCTTTCTTTCCTAAAATGAATTTTGGAGTTCAACCTTCGGATTTATGTTCGTTTTTCTAGTTAATTTCATACTGTTAATTAGAATATATTTGTTTTCAAATTTGCTAGCTATTTCGATGAAAATAAAAAAGAAATAAATTTTCTAATGTATTATCTTAAAACAAAAGACAGCTTATTATTATTAGTATGCTAAGAGGACTAAAATTTGTATGTTTACTAAAAGTTAGCGCTAGATTTTTTTCTTATAAATGGGTCTTGCATGTACAAGTCATATGATTTTTGCTCTCTTGGTGATTCGAACCCACAATCTTTGGATAGAGATGGAGGATGCTTACCTAAGCAACCCTCGGCTGTCTGTATCTATTTATTTCCTGAAAGCTAGGGTATATCATATCCGCATTTTCGAAAAGTCAATAAAAATGAATGAATGCTATAAAGCAGGCCCCGTTGTGTTTTGCACCCCTAACACGAAAAAAAAAAAATACTTACTCGCACAAAATAATTTACTCTTAAGAGTAACAAACAAATTAAGAATGCATATGGCTAACACGTGTTTTTCATATATTGATTTGGTGCAAACGGGTTTATGTATTTTTTTCTCATAAAATATATAAACCATGTAAATTACTAGCAATTCTCAACAAATGATATAACCCCTATCAATTACTAGCAAATTCCACTAAATGTAAATTTCATTACAGGAGACTCATTAAAATATATGCAGGCAAATCTCGATAGGTAGATTATATATACTAAGACAATATTTCATTGGCTAACCTACCACAGGCAAAATATATTCTTTGATCCACTAACCAAAATTCAAGATCGAAAACAAAATTCAACAATTGGAAATGACCATATCAAAATTTTGCAAGTTCTTAATTAACTAGGTACTATATATAGTTACAATAAGAAGCACTCTAAAGTAAAAACAATATTACAATTTCCTTTGTACACCATGGATAAGGCTTCGATGACTTTGCTTTTCCTAGCCACCTTATTGATCTTTTCATGTGGTTAGTCTCTCTCTCCCTCCTAGGTCTCTCTTACTCAATAGCCTCTATGGCTAAATTTTCAAAATTTTCTTAATTTGATGGTGGATATTGTTAAAAGTATTTTTAATAAAAATATTTTTGGTCAATAGTAATTTATTGTTGGTTAATCAATTTAAAATATTTTTGCCAATATTAGAGCAATAATTTGTATTTGCCAAGGTTCCAAACATTGTTTTAATGACACCTGATATTTCCAATTTATGAAAAGTATTACTCAAAAGCACTTAATTGTTTTCCCTAAAAGATCGACGAAACATCTCAATTCTTTAAAATAAGCACTTTAAAAGAAGAAAAAAAGAATTAGTACTTTTGGCTTTGCATAAGCTTTGGGTTGCCAATGGCATGTGCGCTCGAACTCACTATTTTATTTTCAATCAGACCATAAAATAATAATAATATTCTTTTTAGAATGTATAAACAATTAATTGCATGTGTTATGAATATAGGTCTACCTCAATCATACAAATACTTTTAATATCTCATGAATTATGTTTTCTCTTGAAATTATGCTTGTGCTAATAAGTTTTGTAATCCACAGATGCTGTAATGGGAGAGGGAGAGCACTGTTCTTTAGTAAATGATTGTCCTTTTAGATGCAGAATTGGAATTCGCCTATGTATTAATGGCGTTTGTAAGTGTTGTTTTTCCGAATCATGCTCTGCTAATGAAGAGAGCATTGACCTCGGTCGCAAAATGTTGACTTTGGAAGACTCTTCGTAGTAGTTAATAGCTATTGGAATTTGTTCACGTGAATCTAATGCCTAATTATTGGCTAACGAAGATTGTGTTCTAATTAAAGAGTATCACAATATTAAATGATTTTTACTTGAGCTTGTTGAAATTGTTGTCTCGTTTTTTAAATCTCTAGTCTTGTTTCCTTTGATACACTTTTCCATTTAATTAAGTTGAACCAATTCATATGTAGAATTAAACAAACTCGTTTTATCTGTTGAGATTATACGACACGTAGTGGAAAATGCTAGAATGCCAAGAAAAGATATGGTTAATGACAAAAAATTTAACAATTAGACAAAGATAATTGTTACAAAACCACCAGTAGCTTCCAGGACTAATATTGATATTATACTGTACAAGGTACAACAAGCCTAACGATTTCCAAAGTTAGATTACGGTATTCTGATAATTTCATTCATTACAATTTACATCTTCTAGCACTACAAGAAAATAGGCCTTTAGCGAGGGAAAATTTGGCAGTTAAAAATTCAATTCCGGTCGTTATAAGTTGATAACGACCGGAAAAAATTCGGTCGTTAAAAGCCCCGACGTTAAGAGTTAACGACCGGTTTTACAATACGGTCGTTAAAGATTCTTTAGCGACGGCATTATTTGCGGTCGTTATACATGCTTTTAGCGACAGGATTTTCCCCTCGCTAAATTGTTGCCCGGTCATTAAAAATCTCTAATGACAACAACTAATTAAGTCAATTGAAGTGCTTTTAGCGACAGATATTCCCTTCGTTGATTGTATAATTACTCTTAACATTCAAAATTCCCTTCGTTAATTGTCACTTATCTACTTGAGAAACTTGTCGTTAAAGAGTTTTAATGACCACATTTTTTTTTCTTCGCTAATATGAAAATGTAATCAATATAATTACGAAAATTTAAATTATATGAATAGTAATAATTCTTTATATCCTTTCATATATGCTCAACAATATTGAAAAACAAATCAAATACTTGATATCTTGTTAATATAAAGAACTAAAGTATCATATTTATCAGAAACCAATCCAAATTGTAAGACATCATTTTTAACAATTCCTAAAAAGGGAAAAAGTAAAATTACAGCATATATATGTACATAAGACAATGTCTTTAAATCATCCCTGATAAATCAAAAATCTCTTATATATACTTCAACTTGCTCTACACTTTACTCATGGATAGGTTCTTTGGACTTCAAATTTTTGATCATACTAGTAACAGTTCAGACGTCAATTTTTAAAACTTCATAGGCATATGTTTTAATTGTGTTCTCAAGGTGGATAAAGTTGCAAATATTTGCACAATACAGGTATGATTTTAATGGTATCCCAAAATTAGGTATATATATACTTTATGATTAATTAAGTTAACACAACTACCGCCAAGGTTCAACCAAAATAATAAAGAGAAATATACATAGCTAAGAACTTTTTAAAACCTTTTTGTATAGCTGATGGGCCTATTGCCCTTTTGTCGGGGAAATGACACCATTAATCTATTTTTGAGTATACCGATTAAAATATATGTATAATTTATAATATATTTAAAGATTAGAAATTCACTCAATCATCAGGACACAACTTCCTGAAGTTTAAACCTCAAGGTTCAAACTTAGGAATCGTGTCCTAAAGTTCGAAAATTGTATGCAAATATTTAAATTTTATGTGTTGAATTTTAAATTAGTAGTTCAGAAATTCAGTTCACTTAGTGCTGAATTTAAATTAGCAGCTTAAAAGTTTAGGACACGATGTCCTGAATTTCAAATTAGTAGCTCAAAAATTCAGGATACAAAATTCAGAATATCTTAAAGTTTCGGCGAATTGACTAATCTTTAAATAAATTATAAATTGTGAATATATTTTAAATAGCGGGCTTAAAAGTGGCTATTGGTGCACTTCGCCCCTTTTTGTCTTACCTTTTTAATGGGCCAAAGTTATTTTTGTATGAAAATTTTACCTCCTATAGCAAAGGTATACACCCTACTTATAATAAACCAAAATTATTTTAAAATATTATTTTCTATAGCTACCTTTTATATTTGATAGCAAAATAGATATTTATGGTATATACTACCATTAAGGTGTGAAATACGGTATTTATATATTTTCTCTCTCTTTCTTTCAATTAACACACGATTCTCTCTCATAATTTTTCTTCTTTCTCTCTCTCTTCAAGCAAAATAACTGCGTCTAATTGTGAATTCTCTTGCCGAATCCTTTAGGGTTACTGCAATTAAAAATACTTTTAAATTGTTGGGAGAAAGAGGGGAAAGACAGACATTTTCTTCAAAATCAGATTCCTCTATAGCAAAGAGGGGCTCGTCGCTCTGAGGCTATGGCCGCTGCGCGGGGAGAACAAACGACGTCGGAATAATCCGAGTAGAGCATGGGTACTATAACATGAACGGCGGATACTACAATATTTTCTATGTCGGAGAAGATTTGAGGGCCGAAATTTTTGTTTGTCTCCATTTTAAATTTTAATACAATGTATACAATATTTTGCTTGGCCGGAAAACGCCATCTCCGGCGAACTTTCTTCTCTTCTTTGATATTTAGTGACATACAATGATAAAATACATTGTATTCTGTACAAATTCACTCAAACATATTATATTTTTGTATAAATATATTTTTCCTATATTTATGTATTTTGAATGTTTGTATTTTTTAATACAGCTGAATACACATGTATTCATGCATATTGTACATACAGTATACATGAATACATGATATAAACATTGAAATACATGGAATACAAACATTGAAATAGAATAAGATATAAACAGTGAATATATTTAATTTTAAAATACAGTAAAATACACTGAATACAAATAAAAATACAATGAAAACAACCAATAAAATATACTGAATACAACAGTAATAAAATATATTAGGAATAACTAAAATACTGTTAATACAAATACAATTGAATACACTGAATATAAAATAGTGAATACAGTAAATACAAACATTGAATCTAATGAATGCAAAAGTAAAAAATAAATATTGAAACACACTAAATACAACAGTTATATACAACTGAAACATTATTCTAATTAATTATGTTAATAATGAGGCGAGTTGGAATTGATTTTGTTGAGTTATACTAGGAGTGTATCACGCTAATTGATCATATTTGCGTTACTAGACAGCTGGACAAACCTATTTTATGGTGATTGTCGTTACTGTATTCATGAATACATGGCGCGAATAAATGTGAATACAGTCGCATACAACTGTAACCCCCTGTTTTTTAGGCGACTTTTGCTACTGTATTGACAGTAGCGCGAATACACTACCGTAACAACTGAATAGTAGCTATAGGAAGTAATTATGTATATAGTAGCTATAGAAAGCTAATAGCCACTAAACAATAGTGGTTTCTGAATTTTTTTTATTTTTTTTTTGTATATGGCTCATAGCAGTTCTCCTTCTTAATTGTGTTTCGTCAACTCCAAACTTTGGCATTCAACATCATAATAGTAACAGTAAGGGCTTCCGACTAGTGGCTTGGTTAACTATGCAAATTTGTATTGCTTGATTACTACATGAGAAAATATATTTGGGTGAAAGTAACTATGCTACACAATTACAAATAAATCTAACCTATTTAACTACCTAAGGAGACAATCTTTGCAAATTGAGGATGCATCTATATAAGGTAGGTTATATATACCGGACATTTTTCATTGACTACCCTTCCATAAACACAAGATGGAAATCAGAGTTCACAAATCATAACTGGAAATTAAATAGCTACATTAATCTTTTCAATTGACAAAAAAACATTAACAAGTTCTTAATGAATTAGGTATTATACATTGCTACACTATCTAAAGCAGTCTAAAATGACTTCCTTTTACACAACATGGACAAGCAATCACTCGGTTTTTCGTAGTCACCTCATTGATCTTTTCATGTGGTTAGTCTCTCTCTCCCTCCCTCTCTCTTACTAATTCACTCACACGCGGGCCTTGGAGTAACGGTAAAGTTATCTCTGTATGACTTATAGGTCACGGGTCCGAGTCGTGAAATCAGCCACTAATACTTGCATCAGGATAGGTTGCCTGCATCACACCCCCTGCGGTACGGCTCTTCTCGGGACCCTGTATAAATGTGAGATGCTTCGTGCATCGGGTTCTCTGTCTCTCCCTCCTCTCTCTTATTGATTCACTCACACACACTCACACAAAACTAGGTCTTTTACAAATTTATGCCTTTGCAATGGTGCTAACAAATTTTTAATCCTCAGATGTAGTGATAGGGGAGAAGTGTAAGACTACAGCAGATTGCCATATCACATGCGAAGTTGGGGTTGTTCTTATTTATCTTAATGGAACTTGTATTTGTAGTAATTCCAAGACATACACCACTGATAAAAAAGGCAGTGGCATCAGTCGCAAATTATTGATCTTGGTAGAATCTTCGTAGTTCTATTAAAGCTATTGGAGTTTATTCATGTGAATCTATTGCCTTAATTATTGGCTAGCTGATAAAGATATTGTGTTTTAATTAAGGAGTATCATGGTACTAGATGTTTACTTGTGCTTGTTGAAACAAATGATGAATAAAAATGCATTACTTGTTGGTTGGTTCATGACAATATTTTTTGTTCCTTTCTATTTTGGATATTTGATTTCTTATATATGTTTGTAACGATCCGGCCGATCGTTTTAAGTGTATTAGCCCCGATCCCCTATTTACTATTTCCCCCGTACCTTTTTTCTGCTTATGTGACTTGTCGGGAGGTTTTATTTTTGGTTTTGGAGTGATTTGGGACACTTGGTCCCTAAAAATGGCAGCTTAAGTCTTAAGATTTGGACCATAGTCGGAACTGTATGTAGACGACTCCGGAATGGAATTTCGTCGGTTCCGTTAGCTCCGTTAGGTGATTTTGGGTTTAGGGGCATGTCCGGATTGTGTTTTGGAGGTCCGTAGCTTATTTAGGCTTGAAATGGCGAAAGTCAAATTTTTGAAGATTTGGACCGACAATGGAAATTTTGACATCGAACCCGGAATGGAATTTCGGAAGTGGGAGTAGAGTCGTAGGGTCATTTTTGACTTGTGTATAAAATTTGAGGTCATTCGGACGAGATTTGATATGTTTCGACGTAGTTTGGAGATTTGGAAATTTCAAAATTCATTAGGCTTGAATCCGTGCATAATTCGTGTTTTTGATGTTGTTCGATGCGGTTTGAAGGCTCGACTAAGTTCGTATGGTATTTTAGGATTGGTTGGTATGTTTGGTTGAGGTACCGGGGGCCTCTGGTGTTTCGGGTGCTTAACGGGTAAACATTTGACTTAGGAGAAATTCGGATGCTACTGTATCTGTTGTGTCCGCACATGCGCACTTTGCGCCACAGAAGCAGAAAGGGGAAGGAGGTCTGGGATCGCAGGTGCGAGGGGACTTCCGCATCTGCGAAAGAAGGAATCGCATGAGCGGTTTGGGACCGCAGAAGCGGACAAGGGTCCGCAGGTGCGACCTCTTAATCGCAGATGCGAACGGGGTGCTTTAAGTGAAAAGTCGCACCTGCGATGAAAATTCCGCAGATGCGATCCTTAGTCCGCAGATGCATAATAACTGGGCAGAAAAGGGGCAGATTCGAGGATTTGATGTTCATTTCACAAAAAAATCGATATTTTAGCTCAAAGGAAGGCAATTTTCGAGAGTGTTTCAGAGAAAATCTTTGGGTAACGATTCCTAACTCCTTTATGGATATATTCAACTAATCTATGCTTGAATTCATCATTTAATTTCGGATTTGGGGTGAAAAATGTGAGAAAAAATGAGAAAAGTTCTTAGGCCGAATTTTCCAGTTTTAATTGAGATTTTGGTATCGGATTTGAGTAATTTTGGTACGAGTGAACTCGTGAGTGAATGGGTGTTCGTATTTTGTAACTTTTACCCGATTTCGAGACGTGGGTCCCACGAGCGATTTTTAATAAATTTCAGAATTTTTGTTAAAGTGTTGATTTCATTAATTAGATGAGTTTATTATGGTTGTATTTATGATATGTAATGGCATTTGGCAAGATTTGGACCATTCATAGTCGAATATTCGTGGAAAGGGCATTGTGACCGATTGATTGAGCTTGGTTCGAGGTAAGTGGCTTGCCTAACCTTGTGTGGGGGAACTCCCCGTAAGAATTGTACTATTTTTTTATATATGAGCGCCGTGTTCGTGAGGTGACGAGAACGTACACGGGCTAATTGTGTAAAAACTCGATTTTCTACTAAGTAATAACCTGATGTTTTTCTTATTTGAGTTTCATTAGCATGTGTAGTATCCTTCTAGATTAGAATAGCATGCTTATTTGCCTTAACTGTTTACTTGAACTACGTGCAGCATGTTTAGTGAATTTACCTGTCTTTTCCTTAACTGATACTTAGATTGAACTGTAGAATTTCGTGCCGTAATTATTGAATTCTATTATTTTCGCTGCATATTTACTTTGTGACTACGGAACTGTATTCCGGGAGATCCCCCTGTACTGCATATTTACTTTGGGACTACGAAACGGTATTCCGGGAGATCCTCCTTGTACTGCATATTTACTTTGGGACTACGGAACGGTATTCCGGAAGATCCTCCTGTACTGCATATTTACTTTGGGACTACGAAACGGTATTCTGGGAGATCCCCTTGTACTGCATATTTACTTTGAGACTACGGAACGGTATTCTGGGAGATCCCCCTGTACTGCATATTTACTTTGGGACTATGGAACGGTATTCCGGGAGATCCCCTTGTGCTGCATATTTATGTTTGGGACTACGAGATGGTATCTCGGTAGATCCCCTGTTGTGTTTTTGTGTAATGAGCTGTTATCTTCTATGATTTCATCCTTGTAAATTTCAGCCTTTATCTTTCTGTGATATTAAACTCTACCTTGTTTTATTATATATGTACCAGTAGGGCCCTGACCTGACCTCGTCACTACTCGACTGAGGTTAGGCTTGACACTTACTGAGTACCGATTGTGGTGTAATTATGCTACTCTCTGCACATATTTTTCATGTCCATATATAGGTACTCCTTATCAGCCGCACTATCAGTGAGCCGGGACAGCTTTGGAGACTTCAAGGTATATCTGTCGCGTACGCAGACCTCTGAGTCCCCTTCTACTCTTCCCCTTGTCCATTATCTTCTGTATTTTCTTTTGTTAGACTCTGATGTATAGAGACACTAGATTTTCCTCCTATAGTTTGTGATTCACGATGTTTCGGGTTTTGGAATTATTGTGTATTTTTTAATCGTTGGTTAAATTTATATTTTTATTTCATTATTTCGTAAAATATTAGGTTTACCTAGTTGTAGAGACTAGGCGCCGTCACGATGTCACACAGAGGGAAAATTGGGTCGTGACAATGTTATTACTCCCTTCTTCCAATTTGGTGTGGAAGTTTTTGACCGAACACGAAGTTTAAAAAAAACATTTTGCTCCATATATGTGACACCTATGAAAGAGGGCGGACTGATGAGGACGGGTCATACATGACTGTCAGGCTTTTAGGATGTCAAGACATGTCACCTTACGCGAATTCCACATCGGAATGGAAGAGAAAAGTGAAGAGTTTTATAAGACATGACACAAGTTCACATAATATACACGCTTTTAAGATAGCCCGGAAGACAAATCCATGTGGGCCATATGCTTGGGTTGTAACAATATAAATGCTTATAGCTAGTTGCTCAACAATGAATTCTTGTCATCTACCCATACTAATCAGATCCCTTCAACCTTCAAATGCTATAACATTAAAAAACAAATATGCGTGCAGAGTCAGCAATTTGTTTCTGCTATTATGTTCATGATATAGGCCTGTCAGATATGTTGGGTTGTACCAGAAGAAATGATCGCTCCTTTCCAGCTATCGAGTCTCAGGGGCAAAGTCGAAATTTGAAGCTTATGAATGTGCAATTTTAATCTTTTTAAAATTATTGGGTTCTAAATCAATAATTTTTGTATTTTTGATGGATTTCTTTAAACAAATACTCTAGAATCTCAAACGAAATAGAAGAAGAGTAATATGAGCCACACAACTCAGTGAGAAATAACATAAACAGTAAAATATACTGTAATTGAATTGGGACAAGACGAGAATGAAATTATGAACAACAAAATTACTTCATTGTCTGATGACCAGATAGGTCATCTTTAAATTTAACATTCAATTCTGTGCTACGAGATCTCGAATAGCACCATTCAGCATTCCTCGACTTGCGTGTATAGTCTATATATTTTTCCGAAAAACTTGTATGTGAAAAATTTATAAAAATGTAAGATAGTGCTTCAAAACTCATTTGAGTTGATTTCGGTCAACGTTTTGAGCAAATGGTCCCGGTGGATCCGTATCGTGATTTAGCACTTGGGCGTATGCCCGGAATCGAATTCGGAAGTTCCTAACTCGAATTATCGCCATTTGACAAAAACTAGGAATTTAAAGGTTTAAAAAATTCCTAAATTGGCCATAATTGAATTTTATTGATACTTGGTCCTGATTTGGATTCTGAGAGTTCGATCAGCTTCGCAACAATATTTATAACTTGTGTACAAAATTTGAAGTTATTCCGAGGTGCGTAGGCATGTTTTCCGTTAGTTTTTGAAAAAAAATAAAAGGTTTGATTTTATAAAGCTTGAATTTCTAAAGTTTGACCAGGGATTTGACTTTCATGTAAATAATTCTGGAATGATGTTTTGAGAATTTCAATAGTTTCGTATGGTAATTTCAGACTTAGGCGTGTGTCCGGATTTGGATTTGGAAGTCCGTAGGACAATTCGGCGCATTTTGGCGAAAAATTGGAAAGTTGAAGTTTTGAAATATTTATAAGTTTGACCGAGAGTTGATTTTTATGATATCGGGTTCGGATTATAGTTCCGGAAATTTCAGTAGCTTCGTTAATGTCATTTGGTACTTGTACGCAAAAATTTGAGTTCATTCTGAATTGTGACATGTTTCGGCGCGAGTTATAAAATTGAAAATTTCATAAACTCATAAGTTTGAATCGACGCGCGATTTGTAGTTTCGCCATTGTTATGTATGATTTGAGACTTCGAGTAAGTCCGTAATATATTTGAGAATTGTTGGTATATTCGGGCGAGGTCCTGAGGGGCTCGGGTGAGTTTCGGAGTGGTTTCAGACCATTTCTACGCCATTTTTAATTACTGGTTTTTGGCTACATCAGTGTGCATCCCGGGAAATTTCTGCTGCACAAGGCTGATTTTGGAAGCTTATATCTCGCAATCTATAAGGAATTTGGAGATGATCAAAAAATAAAAGTTGTATCTCTTTGAGTCTAGTTTTCAGAAAGGTAAACCATTCATCATTTGGATATTTATACAGAAAATGATGATTGATTTACTAAAGACTAGTACTGCAGTTTTTGCCTAGAAAGTTGCTGAAGTAGGTCGCCCCTTTGGAAATAATGAGACAAGTCGCATTTTAAAGATGTGACTTACCTGGGCAGAATGCTTAAGTTCGGAGTTCGACATTGTTGTTCATTTGTAGAGTTTTATAACTCGGTTTTGGGTGATTGCAGAGGGATTCTTCACAAGTTTGAGTTGGGTAAGTATTATTTATCCGAAATTAGTTGTATTTCTTGATTTCATACTTATTTACATCATTAATTAGTAAAATGAATGGAAGAAAATTGAGTTTTTATAAAATCTTCCAAAAATGAAAAATGAAGATTTGAAAAGTGATCCGATGTCGGAATTCGATAATTTTTATATGGTTGAACTCATATCGGAACGGGTGTTCGGATTCCATGAATTTTTGCCGAGTTCCGAAAAGTGGGTCCCATGTTGAGCTTCAGTTGACTTTTTCGAAAATGACTTAAATTTATTCTCTTTCGAATTGTGAATAATTTCTAAAGCTCCAATTGAATTGTTGGCCAATAAATTGCTAGGTTTGATTGATTTGGAGACTAATTCGAAAGAAAAGTCCGTGGTCGAATGATCACTTAAATTGCAAAGCAAGGTAAATATCGTGGTTAACCTTGACTTGATGGAATAGAACCCTTGAACTATATGTTACGTAAATTCCATGTGTAGTGGCATATAGACGAGGTGACGAGTGTCTATACGTCATCAAATTGCTTGTTTCCATGCTTTTATGTATTATAATAATTGGCTTATTTCATGACTTAATTGTTATATTAATTGATTCCCTTATTTTTATTGCCTACTATTGCTACATGCTTATTTGACTTTTGTGTCATAATTGCTACTTGACATTTAGCATTTCATATATTAAATTACCTATCTCCTCCCCGATTCCACACCTATTTGTTACTTGTTCCTATTTGTTTCCTACATAAATCATAATTGTTGTATACCTTGTTACCTTGTAGTTTCATATTAATTGTGGCATTTATTGAAGTAATCTTACGTATAAGTGTTGTTAATTGATATTGTTGAGGAGCGGGTTGCACGCCGCAACAGAAATAAAAATAATGATATATATATTGTTTTGAGGAGCGGGTTGCACACCGCAACAGAATTGATTGAAAGATATATTGGGGATCAGGTTGCACGCCACAACATAATTGAATAAAAGTTTGTATTGTGGGATCGTGTTGCACGCCGCAACAGAATTGATTGAAAGACTATATTGTGGGAACGTGTTGCATGCCGCAATAAAATGATAAAAGAAATAATTGATTGTGACTGCCGAATTGGCCTCGATTGTTGATACGAGTTATCTGTTTTACCTCTATTCTTGTTATTATTATTATTATGTACAGGTTAATATAAGCGACCTGCCTTAGCCTAGTCACTACTTCATCGAGGTTAGGCTCGACACTTACAGAGTACATGGGATCGGTTATACTCATACTGCACACTACACTTCTTGTGCAGATACCGTAGTTGGTCCCAGCGGCGTACCGTAGACTTGCTCGGATTCAGCCACCAGAGAAGACTTGAGGTATAGCTGCAAGGCTTTCGCAGTTCTGAAGTCCTCTTCTACTTTATCTTAGATGTGTATTTTCTTTCAGATAACTTTATTTTTATTCATACCTTTATTTGTATTATTCTAGTAGCTCGTGCACTTGTGACACCAGTTCTGGAATGGTATTTAGACATCGCTATTATTTTGGTTTATTCACTTTAGTTCAGGTTTTATTCTAGTTATTTGGTTTCTTTATTATTAATTAAATTGAATTGTAAATAAAATGGCTAAAAGTTTTCTAACGTTGCCTAGCCTAACAAGTGAAATATTATACACCATCACGGTCCCGAAGGTGGGAATTTTGGATCATGACAAGTTGGTATCAGAGCCAGGTTACCTAGGTCTCACGAGTCACGATCAAGATTCATAGAGTCTGAAGGATCGGTACGGAGACGTCTGTACTTATCTTTCAGAGGCTATGGAGTTTAGGAACAATTTCACTTATATTCTTCTCTGTCATGCGATTTTATTCTATCATTGATGATTGAACTCTTCTATTCTTGTTCTCTCACAGATGGCGAGAACACGCACTGCATCTAAAGCCAGACAGGAGCTCGAGCCCCCAGTGACAGCTGCGACTAGGGGCAGAGGCCGACGTCGAGGTCGCACCAGAGGCAGAGGCAGAGCTCAACCTCGAGCTCAAGCAGTTGCACATGTTGTGGAGCCTTATAGAGGGTGTGGCCCAGAATGGTACATTTCCAGTGGAACCAGCCATCTCACAGGCTGGGGGAGGAGCACAAACTCCCACTACTCCTACCTCGGAGTAGATAGCTCCCTAGTATCAGGCTCCAGCAGCCCTGCCAGTTAGGGTAGTTCAGCGAATTGTTGCGGCACAGGCCGATGATAGGCCCGTTTTGTCCTCTAAGGATTTGTTGAGGTTGGACAAGTTTACCAAGCTATTTCCAATTCATTTCAGTGGTGAAACTTTTGAGGACCCACAGGACTATCTGGACCATTGCTATGAGGTATTGCGAAACATGTGAATAGGTGAAAGCAACGAGGTTGATTTTGCTGAGTTTCAGATGACTGGCTCCACCAAGAAGTGGTGGAGAGATTATGTATTTACTAGACCAACGGGTTCACCTGCACTTACCGGGGGGCAGTTCTCACAGCTATTTCTGGAGAATTTTGTTCCTATTACTCTGAAAGAGGAGTACCGTAGGGTATTCGAGCGCCTTCAGTAGGGTAGCATGACCGTCACCCAGTATAAGACTTGATTTGTGGACTTAGCACGTCATGTCATTCTTCCTACTGAAAGGGAGAGAGTGGGGAGATTCATTGATGGAATCACTTATACTATCAAGCTTCAGATGGCCAAGGAGACAGGGAGTAATATTTCCTTCCAGACGGCCGTGAATATTGCTCGGCGGATCGAGTTAGTTTATGCTGAGGAGAGAGGGCCAGTGTCATATAAGAGGCCCCATCATTCCGGTAATTTCATAGGAGCCTCATCTGGAGGCAGGGGTACTTATGGTAGGGGTCATCCTCCCAGGCCATTTTATTCAGCACTTCAGGCATCTCACGGTGCTTAAGGGAGTCATGGTCCTTATATACCTTACCCTAGGCAACCAACATTTAGTGCACATTCAGATCCTATCAGTGCACCACCACTCCAGAGTCATTACAGCAGTTATCCGGCCCATTCGGGTCAGCTTCAGCTTCAGCAGCTACGGCAAAGGATTGATGCTATGAGTGTGGGAACATTGGTCACATCAGGAGGTATTGCCCTAGGTTGTTGAGCAGTAGATCTCAGCAGGATTCTCGTGCCATCATACTGGCACCGGTTGCTCCACGGCCTGCCCAGCCAGCTAGGGGAAGGGGTCAGGTAGCTAGAGGTGGAGGTCAGACTGTTAGAGGTGGGAGGTCAGACTGTTAGAGGTGGAGGCTAGCCATCTAGGGCCTATCCTAGATATATAGTTCATAGTGGTAGGGCCCAACCCCGATTTTATGCTTTCCCAGCTAGGCCTGAGGCCGAGTCATCCAATGCCGTGATCACAGGTATTGTTCCAGTTTGCCATAGAGATGCCCCAGTTTCCTTCCTTGTTGTTGTTTTCAAAGCTATTTCTCATTCATTTCAATGGTGAACCTTTTGAGGACCCACATGACTATCTGGACCATTGCTATGAGGTATTGCGAAACATGTGAATAGTTGAAAGCAACGAGGTCGATTTTGCTGAGTTTCAGATGACTTGCTCCGCCAAGAGGTGGTGGAGAGATTATGTATTCACTAGACCAACTGGTTTACCTGCACTTACCTGGGAGCAGTTCTCACAGCTATTTCTGGAGAAGTTTGTTCCTATTACTCTGAAAGAGGAGTACCGTAAGGTATTCGAGCGCCTTCAGTAGGGTAGCATGACCGTCACCCAGTATAAGACTCGATTTGTGGACTTAGTACGTCATGTCATTATCTTTCTTCCTACTGAAAGACAGAGAGTGAGTAGATTCATTGATGGAATCACTTATACTATCAAGCTTCAGATGGCCAAGGAGACAGGGAGTAATATTTCCTTCCAGACGGCCGTGAATATTGCTCGGCGGATCGAGTTAGTTTATGCTGAGGAGAGAGGGCCAGTGTCATATAAGAGGCCCCATCATTCCGGTAATTTCATAGGAGCCTCATCTGGAGGCAGGGGTACTTATGGTAGGGGTCATCTTCCCAGGCCATTTTATTCAGCACTTCAGGCATCTCACGGTGCTTAAGGGAGTCATGGTCCTTATATACCTTACCCTAGGCAACCAACATTTAGTGCACATTCAGATCCTATCAGTGCACCACCACTCCAGAGTCATTACAGCAGTTATCCGGCCCATTCGGGTCAGCTTCAGCTTCAGCAGCTACGGCAAAGGATTGGTGCTATGAGTGTGGGAACATTGGTCACATCAGGAGGTATTGCCCTAGGTTGTTGAGCAGTAGATCTCAGCAGGATTCTCGTGCCATCATACTGGCACCGGTTGCTCCACGGCCTGCCCAGCCAGCTAGGGGAAGGGGTCAGGTAGCTAGAGGTGGAGGCCAGACTGTTAGAGGTGGGAGGTCAGACTGTTAGAGGTGGAGGCTAGCCATCTAGGGCCTATCCTAGATATATAGTTCATAGTGGTAGGGCCCAACCCCGATTTTATGCTTTCCCAGCTAGGCCTGAGGCCGAGTCATCCAATGCCGTGATCACAGGTATTGTTCCAGTTTGCCATAGAGATGCCCCAGTTTCCTTCCTTGTTGTTGTTTTCGAAGCTATTTCTCATTCATTTCAATGGTGAACCTTTTGAGGACCCACAGGACTATCTGGACCATTGCTATGAGGTATTGCGAAACATGTGAATAGTTGAAAGCAACGAGGTCGATTTTGCTGAGTTTCAGATGACTTGCTCCGCCAAGAGGTGGTGGAGAGATTATATATTCACTAGACCAACTGGTTCACCTGCACTTACCTGGGAGCAGTTCTCACAGCTATTTCTGGAGAAGTTTGTTCCTATTACTCTAAAAGAGGAGTACCGTAAGGTATTCGAACGCCTTCAGTAGGGTAGCATGACCGTCACCCAGTATAAGACTCGATTTGTGGACTTAGTACGTCATGTCATTATCTTTCTTCCTACTGAAAGAGAGAGAGTGAGTAGATTCATTGATGGAATCACTTATACTATCAAGCTTCAGATGGCCAAGGAGACAGGGAGTAATATTTCCTTCCAGACGGCCGTGAATATTGCTCGGCGGATCGAGTTAGTTTATGCTGAGGAGAGAGGGCCAGTGTCATATAAGAGGCCCCATCATTCCGGTAGTTTCATAGGAGCCTCATCTGGAGGCAGGGGTACTTATGGTAGAGGTCATCATTCCAGGCTATTTTATTCAGCACTTCAGGCATCTCACTGTGCTTAAGGGAGTCATGGTCCTTATATACCATGACTGTTGATATTATGCGGGTATAAGGGTGGCATTTTACTGTGGTTATATGTGTTGGGAGCTATTTTAAGGGAGGCTATTATAAGAGCAATAAGGGTCGCTATTATATGAGTGGTAAGGGTGGCTATATGAGTGAGAAGGGTGGCTATTGATATTATCAGGGAGAAGGGATAAGGGTGGCTATTGTTAGGGGTGATATGTGATGATGTGGGATTAATGTGTTGTAATTTTTATGTGATGTTATGATTTCCTTGTGACTTATTTTATATATTGTGCAATTTATTTTATAAATTCAGTAAATTTGATAATAGTCAGATATATGTTAAAATTATGAGCCTGTGGATATTGTCGGGCGGATTATGATATGGGCACGAGGTACCGCGAAAATGCAATGAAAATGCTATTGGCACGTGAATTGTCCGTACGGTTATGATATGAAATGTGGGCATGAGGTGCCGTGAGTAAATGATGATGATATTGACACGTGAGTTATCCGTGCGGTTGTGATAGAAATATTGGCACGAGGTGCCGTGAAAATATGAAAGTGAGCTGAGACCCGTATTGTATGATTATGAGATGAGGTGTCACAAGGTGACTTTTATTTGAAAGGATTATATTTAAAATATTATTTGAAAGAATTATATTTAAAAGAGTTTGAGAAAATCGTATTTAAAGAAAAGTTGTTTGATTCACTAAATAATTACACGTTCACATAAAATGAGATAAAAGAAGCATAATATTTTTGGAGATAGAGATATTAGAGGAAGCATATATAATTTGATAGAGAGTGAACTAACGAAGGATCTGCACAACTAATAGAATATGAAATAGAATAGAGTAGTGCGTTGTTTAGAAGCGGATCCAATATTTAAATTATATGGGTTCAACTTTTAAAATTTTAATTAGTATTAATCTCATTATAGTTTTAAAGTTATGGGTTCACACTACTAGAAATTCGGCAAAAACCGACCAAGGTCGACCGACCAACTTTGATCGGTAAAAAAAACCGACCAAAAAACCGACCAAAGTTGGTCGGTTTTTCAAATTTTTTTTTTTTTACAAAACCGACCAACTTTGGTCGGTTTTCTTTGGCGCAAAAATGCGGGAAACTATTTTTGAGTCCCGCGAAATTTATGTTTCAAGAAACTGACCAACTTTGGTCGGTTTTTCAATTAATATAAATAAAAATTAATATTAAAAAAACCGACCAAAATTGGTCGGTTAATTCGGCGGGTCATTTAAAAAAACCGACCAACTTTGGTCGGTAATTTTACTTTTTAATAAAACCGACCAACTTTGGTCGGTTATTTTCGTGCGAAAATACAATTAAAGAGTATAAATCAAATAAAAGACAGTCTTAAAACAAAATGTACCAATGGTCTAGTGGTAGAATAGTATCCTGCCACAGTACAGACCCCGATTTAATTCCCAGATGGTGAATCTTTTTTTTACATAATTAAAATACCGACCAACTTTGGTCCGTTTTTTTTGCAATATTTTTTTTTTAAATTTAATTGACCGACCAAAGTTGGTCGGTAATTTCCGACCAACTTTGGTCGGTATTCCTTTCCGACCACAAAAATACTGTCCACACGTAAATGGTCGCGTTTTGGTCGATTTTTGGCCATTACCGACCAACGTTGGTCGGTTTTTTTGGTCGGTTTTTACCGAATTTCTAGTAGTGTCATATCTACTATTTTTACAATTTAAATAAATATTTACATATAAATTTTCACTTCGCATCAAAAGTTATTAGTTCAATTAAACCCATCGGTTCTAACACTACATTCGGCACTGGGGCAGTCACACAACTTTGCGAGAAACAACATAAGCTATATATAACTAAATTAGGACAAACCGAGTATGAAATTAAATCATGAAAAATAGAATTACGTACCTTTCTGAAACCATGCAATGCATATTATATTTTTTATTTCAAAGATAATTTCTACCAATGTATCACAATTAATATAAATCCTGTTTTTTTTCAAAAGCAAATTCCTTTTTTCGCACATGCACCTTTTTTGGAAAAATAATATAAAATTAGTTGGTCATCGGAGCTTAATTGTATTTGTTAGGTAAAAAATAAAAATATGTATATTATTTATATATAATACACACACACACACACACATACACACACACACATATATATATATATATATATATATATATATATATATATATATATATATATATATATCGGCTATTGTTGTTTAGAGCGACTAAAAATAAATATTTCTACTATATTCACTAACGACATATTGAACAAGTAATAAATTTGTCTTAGTGTAAATATGTTTCCAAGTGGGATACCCAGTGTAAATCTTATTCTTTCTATCCTAAAATGAATTTTGGAGTTCAACCTTCGAATTTATGTTCGTTTTTCTAGTTAATTTCATACTGTAAAACAGTATATCATTGTTTTCAAATTTGCTAGCTATTTCGATGAAAATAAAAAAGAAATAAATTTTCTAATGTATTATCTTAAAACAAAAGACAGCGTATTATTATTATTAGTATGCTAAGAGGACTAAAATTTGTGTGTTTACTAAAAGTTAGCGCTAGATTTTTTCTTATAAATGGGTCATGCATGTACAAGTCATATGATATTTGCTCTCTTGATGATTCGAACCCACAATCTTTAGATAGAGATGGAGGATGCTTACCTAAGCAACCCTCGGCTGTCCGTATCTATTTATTTCCTGAAAGCTAGGGTATATCATATCCGCATTTTCGAAAAGTCAATAAAAATGAATGAATGCTATAAAGCAGGCCCCGTTGTGTTTTGCACCCCTAACACGAAAAAAAAAAAATACTTACTCGCACAAAATAATTTACTCTTAAGAGTAACAAACAAATTAAGAATGCATATGGCTAACACGTGTTTTTCATATATTGATTTGGTGCAAACGGGTTTATGTATTTTTTTCTCGTAAAATATATAAATCATGTAAATTACTAGCAATTCTCAACAAATGATTTAACCCCTATCAATTACTAGCAAATTCCACTAAATGTAAATTTCATTACAGGAGACTCATTAAAATATATGCAGGCAAATCTCGATAGGTAGATTATATATACTAAGACAATATTTCATTGGCTAACCTACCACAGGCAAAATATATTCTTTGATCCACTAACCAAAATTCAAGATCGAAAACAAAATTCAACAATTGGAAATGACCATATCAAAATTTTGCAAGTTCTTAATTAACTAGGTACTATATATAGTTACAATAAGAAGCACTCTAAAGTGAAAACAATACTACAATTTCCTTTGTACACCATGGATAAGGCTTCGATGACTTTGCTTTTCCTAGCCACCTCTCTCTCTCTGTCTCTCCTAGGTCTCTCTTACTCAATAGCCTCTATGGCTAAATTTTCAAACTTTTCTTAATTTGAAAGTGGATATTGTTAAAAATATTTTTGGTCAATAATAATTTATTGTTGGCTAATCAATTTAAAACAATTTTGCCAATATTAGACCAGTAATTTGTATTTGTCAAGGTTCCAAACGTGATTTTAGTGAAAACTAATTTTTTTTATTTTGAAAAGTGAATTATGCTATTACTCAAAAGCACTTAATTTTTTCCCTAAAAGATTTACGAAACACCTAACTCTTTAAAATAAGCACTTTTAAAAAAAATTAGCACTTTTTGCTTTCCATAAGCTTTGCATTGCCAATGGCAGGTGCGCTCGCACTCAGTATTTTATTTTCAATCAGACCATAAAATAATGGTGTAATATTCTTTTTAGAATGTATAAACAATTAATTGTATGTGCTCTGAATATACTGACATAGGTCTACCTCAATCATACAAATACTTTTAATATCTCATGAATTATGTTTTCTCTTGAAATATGCTTGTGCTAATAAATTTTTAATCCACAGATGCTGTAATGGGAGAGGGACAGCACTGTGTTTTCGTAAATGATTGTCCTTTTAGATGCAGAATTGGAATTCGCCAATGTGTTAATGGCGTTTGTAAGTGTTGTTTTTCCGAATCATGCTCTGCTGATGAAGAAAGCATTGACCTCGGTCGCAAAATATTGACTTTGGAAGACTCTTCGTAGTTGTTAAAAGCTATTGGAATTTGTTCACGTGAATCTAATGCCTAATTATTGGCTAATGAAGATTAAGTTCTAATTAAAGTGTATCACAATATTAAATGATTTTTACTTGAGCTTGTTTTCTTGTGTTATTAATTTCTAGTCTTGTTTCCTTTGATTCACTTTCCCATTTAATTAAGTTGAACCAGTCATATCTAGAATTAAACAAACACATATTATCTGCTGAGATTATATGACATGTAGTGGAAAATTCTAGAATGCCAAGAAAAGATATGGTTAATGACAAAAATATTTAACCATTAGATAAAGATAAAAGGATGATAGAACTGGAGGCACAATATTGTATGATATTATTACTAGAGAAGTGATTTCAAATTGCAATCGTGCTATTAGACAAAGTGCTCCATATAAAATTAAAATAAATAATCATATTCAAAAGAATTTTATATACAATATGGGGTATATGTTTATTCTCTCTAATATGTGCCAAAAAGGACATAAGAATTGTGCCCTTCCTAACATGTAATCCAAAACTTCAGTTGTGGTATATTTTTTCAATTTGCTGCTTGTTGTAAGGTTGTCTCATTATCTGCATTCTGTTGTACTTGACAGTTGCCCAAAAATTGTTTGTGATCAAGTCATCTAGTATTATAGGTTGTTGCATATCTTGTTCGACTCAAAAATTAATGTCTGAACCATTTCCTACCTTGACGGAAGTCCGGGCAGTGCAGCTGCAACACATGACTTAGATTGAAGTAATACTTGAGTCCTGACGATTAACATTTCCTAGTGACCATTCCTGTAAAAAAAGTAGTAAATGATATGATATCATCCTGTCCTTGAAAAAAAGAATTTTTTCAGTCTTTCTGATCTTGTGAAGTAGCTAACTTTCGCCCCCATTGTATATCGAATTGAAGACAGATAATACCCAAGATAATAGACCAAGAGATACGCGCATGGCATACAAAGTTGAGGCTTCTATATTATTGAGGCAAAAAAGGTCTTTCTCCTGAAACCCAATGAACCTTCTTTGTAGCTATGAGAATACAGTAAATGTAACATATGATACCAGTCAAATTATTGCAAATAGTACATAATATCACAAGATGTAAAAAGAAAAGAGAGAACAATTTACTCTTTCAAGCATAAACTTTCAGAAAAGTTAATAAAATCTTGTCCTCTTTTGGAAATCCGAAATTAAAGCTATTTCAATCTTTCAGCTATCGATTTTATTCTAAATAGACATCATTAAGCAAATTACTGGTTCGCTTTATTTGAATTGCATGGAAATTTAAATAGGGACCAGCGACATGGTGAGTGAAATCAAACCATATACAGGTTATGATCACCAATAGAGAGGCTTTAGAGCAGTGTTGTGAAGAGCGTAAAGCGAGGAAAAACGACAACCCCTTCTCGCTTAAAGTGAGAAGCGAAGCGCTCGCTTTTTTGAAGTGAAGCCGAATATTTTAAAAACAATATTAAAATAAATACTGCATAGACAACATTCAATATTTCAATGTAAAAACTAAAGAGTAGCACCATTTAAAGCACAAAATGAGAATCCTATTCTTCTAGAAGATTGTCAAATTCTTATATTCCACTATCATTATTATATTGCTGGTCATATTCTTCAACTTCTTCTTCTTCATCAACTAATAAGAACTAAGAATAAAGAATATAAAAATAAGAGTAAGGGCAGTATACCATTCCAGTAAAAAATGGGCAGCATTTCAAACGAAAAAACTAGGCAAGAAAATGAAGAAGAAAAAGAGGAGAAGAATGAGAAATAGGAATTGAAGGGAAAAAACAAATTCGATAGCACTTCGCTGCTATTTGGACGCTGAAACAGTGCTATTTGGACGCTGAAACAGTGAAAAAAAAAAGAAAAAGAAGAAGAAAGAAGAAGAAATCACATACCTGGACTTGAAACGTGTAGAAAACTTGAACCATAATCGCCTCTTTCTTTCTCTGTTGCTGCAGGTCGATATGTTTTAAAAAACGAACATCCTTTTTAATTAAATAGGTGGGCAGCCCTTTAAAACAGAGAAACACACGATTCTTACGTATCGATTCGCATCCTCGCTTCTCGCTTTTTAGTGGGAATTAAGCAATCGCTTTTGAATACCTGCTACGCTTTAGATAGCAGAAGCGCTCGATGGGTCGCCTCGCTTCGCTTCTCGCTTTAAGTGAGGAAACGCCCAGTTTTCATAACACTGCATTTAAGGCCAACTCAAATTGCTTAACAAGCTCTCTGGTGGAGATCTACGTCGATTTCTGCCCCAATGTTAAGATTGAAACCTTTAGAGGTTATGATCACCAATAGAGAGGCTTTAGAGCAGTATTGTGAAGAGCGTAAAGCGAGGAAAAACGACAACCCCTTCTCGCTTAAAGTGAGAAACGAAGCGCTCGCTTTTTTGAAGTGAAGCCGAATATTTTAATAAATACTGCATAGACAACATTCAATATTTCAATGTAAAAACAAAAGAGTAGTACCATTTAAAGCACAAAATGAGAATCCTATTCTTCTAGAAGATTCTCAAATTCTTATATTCCACTATCATTATTATATTGCTGGTCATATTCTTCAACTTCTTCTTCTTCATCAACTAATAAGAACTAAGAATAAAGAATATAAAAATAAGAGTAAGGGCAGTATACCATTCCAGTAAAAAATGGATAGCATTTCAAACGAAAAAATGGGCAAGAAAATGAAGAAGAAAAAGAGGAGAAGAATGAGAAATAGGAATTGAAGGGAAAAAACAAATTCGATAGCACTTCGCTGCTATTTGGACGCTGAAACAGTGCTATTTGGACGCTGAAACAGTGAAAAAAAAAAGAAAAAGAAGAAGAAAGAAGAAGAAATCACATACCTGGACTTGAAACGTGTAGAAAACTTGAACCATAATCGCCTCTTTCTTTCTCTGTTGTTGCAGGTCGATATGTTTTAAAAAACGAACATCCTTTTTAATTAAATAGGTGGGCAGCCCATTAAAATAGAGAAACACACGATTCTTACGTATCGATTCGCATCCTCGCTTCTCGCTTTTTAGTGGGAATTAAGCAATCGCTTTTGAATACCTGTTACGCTTTAGATAGCAGAAGCGCTCGATGGGTCGCCTTGCTTCGCTTCTCGCTTTAAGTGAGGAAACGCCCAGTTTTCACAACACTGCATTTAAGGCCAACTCAAATTGCTTAACAAGCTCTCTGGTGGAGATCTACGTCGATTTCTGCCCCAATGTTAAGATTGAAACCTTTAGAGGTTATGATCACCAATAGAGAGGCTTTAGAGCAGTGTTGTGAAGAGCGTAAAGCGAGGAAAAACGACAACCCCTTCTAGCTTAAAGTGAGAATCGAAGCGCTCGCTTTTTTGAAGTGAAGCCGAATATTTTAAAAACAATATTAAAATAAATACTGCATAGACAACATTCAATATTTCAATGTAAAAACTAAAGAGTAGCACCATTTAAAGCACAAAATGAGAATTCTATTCTTCTAGAAGATTGTCAAATTCTTATATTCCACTATCATTATTATATTGCTGGTCATATTCTTCAACTTCTTCTTCTTCATCAACTAATAAGAACTAAGAATAAAGAATATAAAAATAAGAGTAAGGGCAGTATACCATTCCAGTAAAAAATGGGCAGCATTTCAAACGAAAAAACTGGGCAAGAAAATGAAGAAGAAAAAGAGGAGAAGAATGAGAAATAGGAATTGAAGGGAAAAAACAAATTCGATAGTACTTCGCTGCTATTTGGACGCTGAAACAGTGCTATTTGGACGCTAAAACAGTGAAAAAAAAAAGAAAAAGAAGAAGAAAGAAAAAGAAATCACATACCTGGACTTGAAACGTGTAGAAAACTTGAACCATAATCGCCTCTTTCTTTCTCTGCTGCTGCAGGTCGATATGTTTTAAAAAACGAACATCCTTTTTAATTAAATAGGTGGGCAACCCTTTAAAACAGAGAAACACACGATTCTTACGTATCGATTCACATCCTCGCTTCTCACTTTTTAGTGGGAATTAAGCAATCGCTTTTGAATACCTGCTACGCTTTAGATAGCAGAAGCGCTCGATGGGTCGCCTCGCTTCGCTTCTCGCTTTAAGTGAGGAAACGTCCAGTTTTCACAACACTGCATTTAAGGCCAACTCAAATTGCTCAACAAGCTCTCTGGTGGAGATCTACGTCGATTTCTGCCCCAATGTTAAGATTGAAACCTTAATAACTGAACACCACAAAATTAAGAACCTATGAAATTTAATAGGGAAACTCCCGAAAATGATATATTCTAAAACTTTGAAACTATAGTAAATGATGAAATCGTCTTCTGAATTACAACAATAACAACAACCCAGTATAATCCCACTAGTGGAGTCTGGGAAGGGTAGTGTGTACGCAGACCTTACCCCTACCCTGAGGCAGAGAGGTTGTTTCCGATAGATCCTAGGCTCCCTTCCTCCAAGAACTCCCCACCTTGCTGTTGGAGTGACTCGAACTCACAACCTCTTAGTTGGAAATGGAGGGTACTCACCATCTAGAGCAACCCACTCTTATCGAAATCGTCTTCTGAATTAAGAAGTAGAAAAGAACTATGATGGTAAACAAGATATCTTTGATATATCGAACCAAATAAATATTTAACCATCCCCTCCCACTGTCAACCGAACATAATGTGGGACCCATAAATGAAACAAATAAAAGGATTGAAAAGTCGAAGAAGCAGGTGGGTGGCTGAAGCCAAGTTAGGCGGCTGATTCGACAATTTGGATTGGCTGAGAGGTTGGCAATTTTGCCTATAAATAGAGATGCTTCCCTCCATGTTTAATACACCAAAAACAAAGAGAAGCTAAATAGAAAGCAAAGCAGTGAGAGTAATCCACAGATTATTGTCTGTGAGATAAATAGTGAGTGGCAATATTATTGTAGTGATGTGTTTTAAAATAAAGAGTCTTATTTCTTTCGAAGTTGTAGTAGTCTCTTGACACTACTAAGTTATAATATTATAGTGGTAATATTGCTCCGCTCGGATATTGTATTTTACCCCGTCAAAAGATTTGGTGTTATTGTTACTCTCTTGTGTTATTATTATTTGCTGTGGATATTATTCCTGGGCGGGATATATTTATTTTCCCAACAACGTGGTATCAGAGCCATAAAAAATAATGGTACGCTGTCTTTTCAATACCCCCGTCTCACAAAAGTTAATTATGAGAAATGGTGTCTACGTATGAAAGCCATTCTTGGCTCTCAGGATGTGTGAAAAATCGTAGATAAAGGATATGCAAAACCTGATAATGAGGAAGCTTTGCCTCAAAATGAAAAAGATGTCTTGGCAAAGATGAGGAAGAATGATCAACAAGCCATCACGCTCATCCACCAATGTTTGGATGATGACATGTTTGAGAAGGCGGTAGATGCTACCACCTCAAAAGAAGCTTGGGGGATTTTACAAAATTCTCTTCAAGGAGTTGACAAGGTGAGGAAGGTAAAACTTTAAACTTAAGGGCTGATTTTGAAGTTATAAAAATGAAAGAATCCGAGTGCATTTCAGATTATTGTTCAAAAGTGAAGGCTGTTGTAAATCAATTAAGAAGATATGGGGAGGACATAGAAGATGTCCGTGTGGTAGAAAAGATCCTTCGCACTTTAACACATAAATTTGATTTTGTGGTGTGTGCTATTGAGGAGTCTAAAGATTTAGACTCTATGCTGGTAGAGCAATTGAAGGGCTCTTTACAGGCACACGAAGAAAAGATCAAAAGGAGACAAGAAGTGCCATTAGAGAAACTTCTTAAAACTCAAGGCATCCTTCAAGGATTATGGAGGTGAAAAGAGCTATCGAGAGAATGGACGGGGGTGAGGCCGTGGCAGTCATGGAAGAGGAAGAAGCAACTGTAACAACTTCAACAATGAAGTTAAAATCCACCAGACATTCAGAGGTCATGGTCATGGACATAGAGGAGGAAGAGGACGTGGCTACTATCAAGAAAATAATGGACAAGGTATGAAAAATCAAAATTTTAGTATTATAATTGTCATAAATTTGGCCATTACTCTTGGGAATGTCGTAGAAATGTTGAAGAAAAAGCTAACCTTGTTGACAACAAGAAAGAAAAAATTGAGTCAACGTTGTTGATGACACTCAAGGAAGAAGATAGGGATGATTGCAGCTCGTGGTATTTGGACAATGGAGCAAGCAATCATATGTATGGATATAAAGAAAAGTTTGCGGAGATCAATAAAACGGTGAGAAGTAATTTGTCCTTTGGAGATTACGTAAGATTCAAATTAAAGGGATATGTACGATTCTGATCTCCTGTAAAAAATGATAGTCACAAGTTAATTCAAGATGTTTATTATGTCCCAAATTTAAAAAGTAATATTTTGAGTTTGGGCCAACTTCTTGAAAAGGAATATGACATCCACATGAAAAATATGCATCTTTGGCTTAGAGATTCAAATGGAATTCTAATTGCTAAATTGCATATGGCTAAGAATAGATTATTCTCTCTGAATCTTAAGACAATTGATGCAAAGTGTTTGAAGGCTAATGTGCAAGATGAATCATGGTATTGGCACATGCGATTTGGACACTTGAATTTTGAAACGCTCAAATCAATGGGAGAAAAGAACATGGTGCATGGGATACCATCAATCAACCATCCCAATTAATTGTGCGACGCTTGTCTTTTTGGAAACGACTTCAAAACTGGGATTTGATGACACAAAAGTCTATTAAGCAGGTAGCAATTTAAGGCATGAAATCAAGGCATAATAGTAGGCAATGAAAATAAGAGAATCAATTAATATAACAATTAATTCATGAAATAAGGCAATTAGTGAAATACGTAAAAAATATGGAAACAAGCAATTTGACGACGTATAGGCACTTGTAACCTCGTCTATGCGTTGCTATACATGAAATTCACATAACATATGGTTCAAGGGTTCTATTCCCTCGAGTCAAAATTAACCACGACACTTACCTTGCTTTGCAATTCAAGTGATCACTCGACCACGGTTTTTCCTTTCGAATTAGTCTCCAAACCAATCAAAGCTAGCAATTTATTTATCAACAATTCAATTTGAGTTTTAAAAATTATTCACAATTCGACAGAGACTTAATTTAAGTTATTTTCGGAAAAGTCAATCAAAAGTCAACGTAGGGCCCACTTTTCGGAACCCGACGAAAATTAACGAAATCTGAACACCAATTCCGTTACGAGTTCAACCATACCATAATTATTCAAATTCGACCACAACTCGGCCTTTAAAACCTCAATTAAAAGCTATGAGATTTTCTACCATTTTCAATCAAAACACTAATTTATTGATGTAAATAATAATAGATTTGTGTAATTTAACCAAAATTGAGTTAGGAACTCTTATCCCGATATTTTCCTTGAAAATTTCCCGAATATTGCCTCTCTCCGAGCTCCAAATCATCAAAAATGTCTCATTTTCAGAACTTAAGTTCTGCTGCCCAGGTATTTACTCTCCGCGATTGTGAAGCACAAAAATATCCAGAACATTTTTACTCTATGCGATCGCGGCCATTTCATCGTGATCGCGAAACACAAACTTCTATTACTCTACCCAAATTCTTCTCAGATAACATATAGTTTATTGTTCATAACGTTTGGTACAAAAGTCCAAATAATAAATGATTTAATTTTCTGAATACTAGACATAAAGTGCTACATCTTTCATTCTTGGTTCATCTTCAGATTCCTTATAGATTGCAAGATAAAAGCTTCCAAAGTCGGGTAAGTGACAGCAGGATTTTTCTCTACGCGATCGCGAAAGGACTTCCGCGATCGCGATTCACTTGCCAATTTTTCCCATTTTACTCATCGCGGCCAATTCCATGCAATCGCACTGCATGCTGCTGTAGCCAAAAACCAATAACTAAAAATGGCCTAGAAATGGTCCAAAACCACCCCAAAACTCACCTGAGCCACTCAGAACCCCGTCCAAATATACCAAGCAGTCATGTAACATAACGCGGACCTACTCGAGGTCTCAAATCACATTAAACAATGTTGATACTACAAATCGCACCTCGATTTGGACTTATTAATTTATGAAATATACAATTCTATAACTCGCGTTGAAACATGTCAAATCAATCCGGAATAACCTCAAATTTTGGAGGTAAGTTCCAAATGACATAACAGAGCTATTTCAACTCTCAAAATCTTAATCCGAGTCTGATATCGACAAAGTCAAATCTACGGTCAAACTTTGGAAATCTTTAACCTTTAAGTTTCTAGTTTTCATTAAATGGCGATAAATCGATCTAGGGACTTCTGAATTTGATTCCGGGCATATGCCCAAGTCCCAAATAATGTTATGAACCCGCCGGGACTGTCAAGATACTGACCGAAGTCAACTTAAATGTGTGTTAAAGCATTATTTTACATTTTTATTAATTTTTCACATAAAAGTTTTTCGGAAAAATATACGGACTGCACACGCAAGTCGAGGAATGTTGAATGGTACCTTCGAGGTCTCGGAGCACAGAATTAGATGTTAAATTTAAAGATGACTTATCGGGTCATCACATTCTCTACCTCTAAAATAAACGTTCATCCTTGAACTAAATTAGAAAAGTACCTGGGCTGGTGAAAAGGTGTGGATATCTACTCCTCATGTTTGACTCGGACACCCTGGTAGATGCTTCAACCGCCTGTCCTCTCCATTGTACTAGTACTGATGGATAAATTTTGGACCTCAATTGTCGGACCTGCCGGGATAGAATAGCTACTGGCTCTACCACATAAGTCAAATCTTTGTCCAGTTGGACTGAGCTGAAATCTAACACATGGGACAGATCACCATGATATTTCCGGAGCATAGACACATGGAACACCGGATGAACTGCTGATAAACTAGGCGATAGTGCAAGTGTGTAGGCTACTTCACCTACCCTTTCAAGAATTTCAAAGGGTCCGATATACCTAGGGATCAACTTGCCCTTCTTTCCGAACCTCATTACACCATTCATAGGTGAAACCCGAAGCAATACTCTTTCTCCAACCATGAATGCAACATCCCGAACTTTACGGTCAACATATCTCTTTTGCCTAGACTAAGCTTGTAACGACCCAACCGGTCGTTTTGACTTTTAGAACCCCTTTCCCTTAAATAAAACTCCCTGAATGTGTTTTTAATGATTTATGACTTGTGGAGATGGTTGGTTCGGGATTTGGATGTGTTTGGGTTGAAATCGGAATACTTGGTTCCTTAAGTTAACCTTAAAAGGCCAAGTTTGACTTCGGCCAACACTTTGAGAAAATGACCCCGGAATCAGTATTTCACGGTTCCAATAGGTTTGTATGATGATTTGGACTTGGGCGTATGTCCGAATCGGGTTTTTGATAAATCGGGAGCATTTTGACGCTTAATAGTAAAAATCAACTATTTGAAGGTTTAAAATTCTTTAAATTTGGTTTGGAGTACGATTTTGAGTAATTGAAGTCCGTTTGAAATTCCAAGTTTGGGAATAGTTCCGTATAGTGTTTTAAGACTTGCACACAAATTTTCGTGTCATTCCGAGTAGTTCAAGGTATGTTTCGGCGCATTGGAAGTAAATTAATGAACTTGAAAATTTTAAGTTTGAATCAATTTGGTTTGGGGTATGGGGTATGATTCTTAGATTTGATGTTGTTTTACATGCTCCGTGAGTTCGAGCGAGTCCGTTTTATGATTTCAAACCTGTTGGTATGTTAGGGCGGGGCCCCGGAGGCCTCGAATGTTAATCGGACGAGGCTCAGATTAATTTTGGAATTTTGAAGAAGATCTGAAGCCTTCTGCTTCTGGTACGTTCGCACCTGCGCTTGGACTGGCGCAGGTGCGACTCTCGCAGATGCGAGGTTTATGCGCAGAAGCAAAAAAGAGAAAGGGAGGTCTGCCATCGCAGGTGCGGAATCTCGGGCGCACCTATGAACGCGCAGGTGCGAGCATTTTTTGCAGATGCGAGGCTTGGCAGGCAAGGGAAAACTCTCACCCGCGAGGCTTTTCCATAGGTGCGGTACCTCTTCCGCAGCTGCGAAAATCACTGTTGGGCAGAATGGTTAAAAATCGGGGCTTAGACATTTTGAGCCCATTTTTCCTCCATTTCCGGGCGATTTCAGAGCTTTTGAGAGGGGGATTTAAACTAACAACTTGGAGGTAAGTTAATTCTACATACCTTGAGTTAAATACATAGATTATAGGTAGATAATAACTAGTAAACCTTAGAAATCAAAAATTTAGATGAAAAACCTAGACTTTTATAAAAATAAGATTTTAACCACGAAAATAGTTACGGAATTGGGTAGAAATTATATATTCAAATTCTTGAAACTATGGGTAATGCTTTCATCCAAATATTTCTAGAATCCGAGCACATGGGCCCGGGGTGAATTTTAGGAATTTTACCATTTTGTATAAGGTAATTTATTTAATAGATAAATTTCGAATCATTTAGCATATATTAATTATTTTGTATAATATTTGGATAGTTTCAGATTTTTCGGCGTCGAATCGAGAATTCAACGCGACGTGGTAATCGGAAAGTGGACTTTGAGACGAGGTAAGTCTCTTGTATAATCTTGTGAGGGAAAAATTACCCCATAGGGATTAAATTAAATAATTGTTGCTAATTTCGGGGGCTGCGTACGCACGAGGTGACGAGAGTCCGTGCGTAGCTACTATTAATGCTAAAGTCCGAGTAGTTTAGGACTCAAAGCATGAATTACTTCTGTAAATTGTATTCTTTGTTTAATTAATATTAATTGATATGTATATATAAATATATTGTGAATTGTTAGATAAAGGTATTAAAGGATGAAAATCTCATATGCTTAATTTTCTGTTTAAATTAATTAATTATCAAAAGAAATTGTTCTTCCTGCTGAATTTATCCTATAATAAATATACTCTCCTTCCGGAGGTACATAAGAAAATATCCTCCTTTCTTGTGGAGTGGGCCAAACGTCTCGGCAGGATAGATGCATCTATGGATCGCGCCGCACGTCCCTCGGTAGTGTACACAACACTCTGGATCGGGCCGTACGTCCTCGGCAGAGATCGTGCTTAATAATAATAATTACACGATACCTTAATAGTTTATTTCAGCTTGCGAAGCTAATTGATAAATTGGAAATCTTTGAAATTTAATGAATTATTATTCCTGCTTGTTAAGGAATTATTGTTATTCCTGTAAATGAGACTAGTTGATAAATTGAAAATTTATTTAAATTGAATTGCAGCTTGTAAAGCTATTTGATAAATTGGAAGTTTTATTGAAATTGCATGATTTAATTAATAAATTGGAAAATTGTTGCATTTGAAGGATTCTTATTATTTCTGCTAATTGAATAAAATTATTGTTAACTCTGTGAACCATGCTGATTTGAATAATTATAATTTATTTTAATTATTATTATTGACCCATAGTGAGTGTCAAAGTCGGCTATCTCGTCTCTATCACTTCGAGATTAGGCTTGATACTTATTGGGTACATGTTTTCGTACTTATACTACACTTGCTGCATATTTATTATGCAGGTACATATATGTATAGCGGCCTTGTGGGCGCAAAGGTGTGGTTAATAATTGTGGGAGCATGGATGAGCTGTATTCTATATTACGATCCATAGCTAACAGAGTCTCTTTTAGAGTTATTATATTTTCCTGTCTAATTTTTATTCTGGACAGATGCTGTATTTTATTTTTAATTCCCTAGTAAATGCTCATGCACTTGTGACATCGGGTTTTGGGAATGGTTGTGAATTGTTTAGAAATTTAGCTGCAAAAATATTTATCATTTACTCGATGAGTTTTATCTCTACAATTTTATTAAAGAAATTTTTATTTCAGAAATATTAAAATGGGTAATTAAGTTAATTGATTATAGTTGGCTTGCCTGACAGTGGTGTCCGGCACCATCACGGCCCTTTTTTGGATTTTGGGTCGTGACAAAGCTGTGCGATATCAATCCTGAATAATCTTGACCTTATCCAAGGCACCCTATACCAAATCGGTACCCAACAACCGAGCCTCTCCCGGTTCAAACCAGCCAACTGGCGAACTACATCGCCTCCCGTATAATGCTTCATATGGAGCAATTTAAATGCTCGACCAGTAGCTGTTATTATAGGCAAACTCCGCAAGCCGGCAAGAATCGATCCCAAGAACCTCCGAAATCCATAACACAAGCGCAAATCATGTCTTCCAATATTTGAATAGTGCTCTCGGATTGTCCGTCCGTCTGAGGATGAAATGATGTAATCAACTCAACCCGCATTCCTAACTCATGTTGTACAGCCATCCAGAAGTGCAAGGTGAACTGCGTACCTCGATCAGAAATGATAGACACGGGCACACCGGGAAGGCGGACAATCTCCGGATGTAAATCTCCACTAACCACTTTGAATAATAGGTAATAGCTACTGGAATGAAATGTCCTAACTTGGTCAACCTGTCCACAATGACCCATACTTCGTCGAACTTTCTCTGAGTCCGTGGGAGCCCAACAACAAAATCCATAGTGATGCGCTCCCACTTCCACTCATGAATTTCTAACTTCTGAAGCAAACCACCAGGTCTTTGATGCTTGTACTTGACTTGCTGACAATTTAGACACCGAGCTACATATGCAGCTATATCCTTCTTCATTCTCCTCCACCAATAATGTTGCTCCAAATCTTGATATATTTTGGCGGCACCTGGATGAATAGAATACCGGGAACTATGGGCCTCCTCATGAATTAATTCATGAAGTCCATCCATATTAAGCACACGAATATGACCCTGCATCTGCAGAACTCAATCTACCCCCACAACAACGTCCTTAGCACCACCATGCCGCACTGTGTCCTTAAGGATAAGCAAATGAGGATCATCATACTATCGCTCTCTGATATAAAAGGAAGACCGAGCGAATGTGCGAGCTAGAAAATGACTGGACTCTAAAACATCTAACCTCACTATATGATTGGCCAAAGTCAGAACATCTGTAGCTAACGGCCTCTCACCAACCGGAATATACTCAAGGCTGCCCATACTCACAACCTTTCCACTCAAAGAATCGGCCACAACATTAGCCTTTCTGGGGTGATACAAAATGGTGATATCATAGTCTTTCAACAGCTCCAACCATCTTCTTTGCCTCAATTTGAGATTTTTTGTTTGAACAGATACTGTAGACTATGATGATCAGTGAATACCTCACACAAAATGCCGTAAAGGTAGTGCCTCCAAATCTTCAATGCAAGAACAATGGCTGCATATGCAATCACCCTGCCATCTTGAATTAATACTGCACCAAGCCCAGCGCCAGATGCATCACAATACACAATATAAGATCCTGAACCTGTGGGCAATACCAACACTGGCGTCGTAGTCAAAGAATTCTTGAGCTTTTGAAAGCTCAACTCACACTCATCTGACCATCTGAATGGGGCACCCTTATGAGTCAATTTGGTCAATGGGGCTGCTATGGATGAAAATCCGTCTACGAACCGACGATAATAACCTACCAAACCAAGGAAATTCCGGATCTCTGTAGCTGAAGTAGTTCTAGGCTAATTCTGAACTACCTCAATCTTTTTAGGAACCACTTTTATTCTTATGCCGATACAACATACCCCAAAAAGGCAGCTGAGTCTAAGCAAAATTCGCATTTTAAAAATTTCGCATATAACTGATTATTCTTCAAAGTCTGAAGCACAATCCGAAGATGTTGTTCATACTCCTCTCGACTGCTGGAGTAAATCGAGATATCATCAATGAATACAACTACAAAAGAATCCAAATAGATCTTGAACACCCGTTTCATCAAATCCATAAATGCTGCTAGGGCATTTGTCAGCCCGAATGACATTACTAGGAATTCATAATGCCCATACCAAGTCCGAAAGGCTGTCTTAGGGACATCGAATGACCTAATCTTCAACTAATGGTAACCAGACCTCAAATCTATCTTTGAAAACACCTTGGCACCTTGAAGCTAATCGAATAAGTCATCAATTCTTTGCAACAAATACTTGTTCTTGATAGTAGCCCTGTTCAATTATCGATAATCTATACACATCCGCATTGAACCATTTTTCTTCTTTACAAATAACATTGGTGCATCCTAGGATGAGACGCTAGGTCTAATGAATCCCTTGTCAAGCACGTCTTGTAACTTCTCCTAAACTTCTTTTAGCTCCGGCGGGGCCATACGGTATGGTGGAATAGAAACGGGCTAGGTGCCCGTAGCCAAATCAATATAGAAGTCAATCTCTCTGTCGGGTGGCATCCCCGGCAAATTTGCAGGAAATACATCTGGAAACTCACGGACAACTTGGACCAAATCCATAGAAGGAACATCCACACTAGGTTCGTGAATATAAGCCAAATAAGCTAGACACCCCTTCTTGACCATATGCCGATCTTTCACGTAAGAGATAACCCTACTAGTGGAATGGCCAAGAGTCCCTTTCCACTCTATTCGAGGTAACCCCGGCATGGCTAAGGTCACAGTCATGGAGTGACAATCTAATATAGCACGATAAGGTGACAACCAATCCATACCCAAGATAACATCAAAAACTACAATATCGAGAAGTAGAAGATCCATGCTAGTCTCAAGACTTCCCATAGTAACCACACATGAATGATAGAAATGACCTACAATGATAGAATATCCCACCAGCATGGACACGTGCACAAAAGCACTCAGAGGATCACGAGGCAAAACCAAATATGAAACAAAGTAGGAGAACACTTATGAATAAGTAGATTCTGGATCAAATAGAACTGAAGCATCTCTATGTGAAACTGGAACAATACCTGTGATCACGGCATCGGATGACTTAGCCTCAGGCCTAGCTGGAAAAGCATAAAATTAGGGTTGGGCCCCACTACTCCGAACTACATCTCTAGGACAGGTCCTAGCTAGTTGGCCTCCACCTCTAATAGTCTGACCTCAACCTCTAGCTACCTGACCCCTGCCCCTAGCTGGCTGGGCGGGCGGTGGCACAACCGGTGCTGGTACGATGGCACGAGAATCCTACTGAGATCTGTTGCTGGACAACCTAGGGCAATGCCTCCTGATGTGACCAAGGTTCCCATACTCATAGCACCCATCCTGCTACCGTGGCTGCTAAAGCTAAAGCTGACCTGAACGGGTCGGATTACTGTTGTAGTGACTCTGGAGTGGTGGTGCACTGATAGGAGCTGAACATGCAATAAATGTTGGCTGCCCAGAGTAAGACATATACGGACCATGACTTCTTGAAGCACCGTGAGATGCTTGAAGTGCTGAATAAAATGGCTTGGGAGGATGACCCCTACCATAAGTACCCTAGCCTCCAGATGATGCGCCTCTAAAATTACCAGAATGATGGAGCCTCTTATATGACACTGGTCCTCTCTCCTGAGCACGAACTAACTTGATCCACTTAGCAATATTCACGGCTGTCTAGAAATAAATATAACTCACTGTCTCCTTGGCCATTTGAAGCTTGATAGTATAAGTGAGTCCATTAATGAATCTCCTCACTCTCTCATTTTCAGTAGGAAGCAAGGTGATGACATGACATGCTAAGTCCACAAATCTGGGTAATAGTCATACTACCGTGCTGGAGATGCTCAAACTGCCTGCAGTAATCCTCTCTTAGTGTAATAGGAACAAACTTCTCCAGAAATAGCTGTGAGAATTGCTCCCAAGTAAGTGCAGGCAAATCATCTGGTCTAGTAAATACATAATCTCTCCACCACCTCTTGGCGGAACCATTCATCAGAAACACAACAAAGTCAACCTCGTTGCTTTCAACTATTCCCATGTTTAGTAGCACTTCATGGCTCTGCCCCTTATCATAGATGTCACTGGGGGCTCCGGGTCCTGCCTGACTATAGGTGTAGTGCGTGTTCTTGCCATCTATGAGAGAAAAAGAATATAAGATTTCAATCATCAATGATAGAATAAAATCGCACGAAAGAGAATAATAGAAGTGAAATTGTTCCTAAACTCCATAACCTCTGAAAGATAAGTACATACGTCTCTGTACCGATCCTTCAAACACTACTAAGCTTGCTCGTGACTCGTGATACATAGGTAACCTAGTGCTCTGATACCAACTTGCCATGACCCAAAATTCCCACCTTCGGGACCATGATGGCACCTAACATTTCACTTGCTAGGAAAGCCAACGTTAGAATAAATTTAACTATTTTAAATGATTCATTTTAATTAATAATAAATAAACCAAACAACTGAAATAAAGTCTGAATTAAAATGAACAAATCAAAATAATAACGATGACAAAATACTATCCCAGAACTGGTGTCACAAGTGCACGAACTTCTATAATAATACAAATAAGGGTGTGAATAAACATAAAGCTATCTGAAAGATAGTACACAACTAAGATAAAGCGGAAAGGGACTTTAGAGCTGTGAACGTTGTGCAGCTATACCTCAAGTCTCCTCCGATAGCTGAATCCGAGAAAGTCTGCAGTACGCCGCTGGGACCAATTTTGGTATCTGCACAAGAAGTGTAGAGTATAGTACAACCAACCCCATGTACTCTTTAAGTGCCAAGCCTAACCTCGATGAAGTAGTGATGAGGCTAAGGCAGGTCGCTTACATTAACATGTATGCAATATCAATAATAATAATAGGAATAGAGGTAAGACATGTAAGTCATTTCAACAATCAAGTATTTCTTTTATCATTCTATTGTAGCGTGTAACCCATTCCCTGTAACGACCCGGTCGGTCGCTTCGAGAGTTATATCCCTGTTTCCCCCATTTCTATTTCTTTTTGTGTTACTCAGCTATATTGTGTTATACCGGGTTAGTCAGTTCAGGTCCAGAGTGGTTTCGGAGTGAATTGAGATACTTAGTCACTAAAGTAAAAGCTTAAGTTGGAAAAGTCAACTGGATGTTGACTTATATGTAAACGACCTCAGATTTAAATTTTGATGGTTTCGTTAGCTCCGTTAGGTGATTTTAGACTTGGGAGCGCGTTCGAAATGAGATTTGGAGGCCCATGGTAGAATTAGGCTTGAATTGGCAAAAGTTAGAATTTTGGCGATTTTGGTCGGTAGTGGAAATTTTGATATCGGGGTCGGAATGCAATTACAGAAGTTGGAATAGGTTCGTGGTATTATTTTTGACTTGTGTATAAAATTTGAGGTCATTCGGACATGGTTTAGTAGGTTCCGGCATCGTTGGTGGAATTCGGAAGTTTAGAAGTCCTTAGGCTTGAATTCGAGTGTAATTTTGTGTTTTGATATTTTTTAGAATGATTTAATGATTTGTCTAAGTTCGTATGATGTTGTGGGTTATGTTGGTATGTTTGTTTGTGGTCCGGGTGATTAACGGAACAAGTTTGGAAATTAGAGGAATTGCTAAAGTTGAACTCAGCTGTCATAATCGCACCTGCGGATGTCTCATCGCAGGTGCGAGCCCGCAGAAGTGAGCGGGAGATCGCACATGCGAGATTGGAGGAGCTGGGTAGAAGGCGCAGGTGCGAGAAGGCTATCGCATCTGCGAGCCCGTAGATGGGAGACCTGGGGCGCAGATGCAGAGATGAGGAATTTGGCTGGCGTCGCAGAAGCGGAAGGAGATGCGCAGGTGCGAGATTTGCCCGAAGATATGGAACCTGGGATCTTAAGTGAGTTCCGCACCTGCGATGGAAATTCCGCAGGTGCGGCATCGTAGAAGCGGAAAAAGGGGCCGCAGGTGCAGTTTCACTTGGCAGAATGTATAAATTGAGGACTTCGTGATTTTTGCTCATTTCCACCATTTTCAATTCGGACCTTTTAGCTTTTGGGGCGATCTTTGAAGGGGATTCAAGGATATTCACTAAGGTAAGTTGCTTGAGCTCTATTATCATTCGTTATGGTATTTTTCAGTTGTTTTCCCACCTAATTAGTAGGATTTTTGAAGTGAAATAAGGGGTTAGGGCTTGGAATTTTGGAGAGTGAATTTGAGGATTTGAGGGACCAAATGATGTCATATTTTGATGAATTTCGTATTGTTAGACTCGTGAGTGAATGGACTTTCGGGTTTTGTGACTTTTGTCGGATTTCGAGACGTGGGCCTGGGGATCGGATTTGAGTCGATTTCGGGTTTTGAGTCTACTTTAGTAGTTTTCTTGTGGAATTTATTCCTTTAGCATATATTAATGGTATTGTACTACTTGTGGCTAGATTCGGGACGCTCGGAGGCTGATTCGAGAGGCAATGGCATTGGAGAGTAGAGATTTGCTCGGATTGAGGTAAGTAACAGTTGTAAATCTAGTCCCGAGGGTATGAAATCCTGGATTTTTGTGTCATGTGACTATTTGGAGGTGACGCACATACTAGGTGACGGGCGTGTGGGCGTGCACCATTGGGGATTCGTGACTTGGTCCGTCCCGTAGCAACTATAAAGTTGAACAACCTGTTGTAGCTATATTCTCTTTATGTGCTTTAGAAAGATTTACTGTAAATCATGCTAGATACCATGTCTAGGACTTATGCCGGTATTGTTTGGAACCTTAGAGGCCGTTTCTTGCTGTCCTCTCACTTCTTTAGTTGATATCCCGTACTCAGTCATGTTCATGCATTCTTACATCATAGCTCAGTCTCTGTTATTCTATTTGTTGCATCATGTTAATGTTGTTTGGGCTGATTTCTTTGATTTCTGAGAGCCCGAGAGACTGGAGAGGTTTATGACCGAGTGATGCCGAGGGCTTGTTTGTGAGGTATTGTACCTTAGCATGTGAGTTGTGCGTGCGGATTCTGATATGATATTATAGCACGTGAGTTGTCCGTGCAGCACGAGAGTTGTCCGTGAAGATTATAGCACTTGGGCTGTAGGAGCCCCTCTGGAGTCTGAACACCCCCAGTGAGCGCAGGTACCTACTGAGTGCGAGTGCCGAGTGCCGAGTGCCGAGTGCTGAGCGATTGTGAGGCATGAGTGATTGCGAGGCTTGAGTGATCGTGAGGCTTGAGAGATAGTGAGGTTGGAGTGATTGGGCGGATAGAGTGATGTTAGCACGAGGGGCAATACATGATTTCATTATCCATGCTCATTGTTGCTTTGAGTCCTTGTTTGAGAAAGGTTGAAAGATATTTCTAATTGTCTTACTTGAACTTGATTTAAACAAACTGATTTGACTTAAACTCTAGTTGCATAGCATGCCGCACTTTACTTAATTCTTGTGATATGAACGGTACTTGCATTTAGCTCATCACTACTTCTCCGCCTTTATTTACTTCTATTGCTTACTAAGTTGGTGTACTCACGTTAATCCCTACACCTTGTGTGCAGATCCAGGCATTTTTGGTCACGGTAGCGGCTGTTGATATTCCTGTAGCTGATCATTGGAGTTAGCAAGGTAGCTGTCCGGCGATCGCAACCTTATTTTCTTTTTCTTTATCTTCCCATTAGTTGTATTTTTTGGATTTTTCCCAGACTATGTTAGTCTTGTTGTTGTCGGACCAGTTTTTAGTAGTTTCTCATGACTCAGTGATACCCTGATGTTTGGGGATTTTCATTCCGCATTTCTATTTTTTTCTAAGTTCAACCCTTGTTTCTTTTAAGAAATTTTGCTATACAAGATGCCTTTTGGCATATCTTTGAATGAATTATGTAGTAGTGTGGGAGTCGGCTGGCCTAGTACCATCGATAGGTGCCATCACAACATGTTTGAGTTTAGGGTTGTGACAAGTTGGTATCAGAGCCTAGGTTACATAGGTCTCATGAGTCATGAGCGGGTTTAGTAGAGTCTTACAGATCGGCACGGAGACGTCTGTACTTATCTTTGAGAGGCTGCAGAATCTTTAGGAAATCTCACATTCTTGAATTCTTGTCGTGCGAATCTGTTGATTCTGGTAACTAAACTTTTGTTGTTTCATTCTCTCACAGATGGTGATGACTCGTACTACCGGTCAGGATGGACAACCACCAGCACCACCAGCCAGGGCCGCGAGAGCCCAAGGTCATTGTAGAGGCCGTGGTAAGGGCATAGGTGCAACCCGCACATCAGCTGGGCAGTACCTGTAGACCCACCAGTTGCCCTAGATAAGGATCAGATTCCAGTTGTTGATGCACCAACTTAGGCACCACCTGTGTCTACTGTGATTCCAGGCCTTCAGGAGGCCCTAGCTCAGATTCTGGTAGCGTGTACCAGCATTGCTCAGGCGGTCTCTATCTCAACGGCCGCATCCACTTCTCAGGTTGGGGGAGGCACTCAGACTCCTGCTGCTCGCACACCCGAGCAGGTTGTTCAGGGACTCCAGACACCGGGGCACCACCAGCCCAGCCGGTTGCAGATGCTCAGGACTATGTGGTTCCTGCTATGCCTGAGGATGATCAGCGTAGGTTGGAGAGGTTTGGGAGACTCTAGCCTCAACATTTTAGTGGCACATAGAGAGAGGATGCCCAGGACTTCTTGGACATGTGTTAGAGGATACTCCGTACAACTGGTATTCTGGAGACTTGTGGGGTCTCATTCACTACTTTTTAGTTTTCTGGGGCTGCACGCAGATGGTGGGAGACTTACGAGAGATGTAGGCCTGTTGGCACAACACCCCTTATTTGGCATCAGTTCTCCGTGGTATTTTTGGAGAAGTTCATGCCTCAATCCCGCAGAGAGGAGCTGTGTAGATAGTTTGAGCAGCTTCGTCAGGGTGATATGTCTGTGACATTGTATGAGATGCGATTCTTGGAGTTGGCCCGTCATGCTATCTGGTTGGTTCCCACAGATAGGGAGAGGATTATGAGGTTTATAGATGGTCTCACTTTTCAGCTACGTTTGCTTATGACCAGAGAGAGGGTGTCTGGTGCTACTTTTGATGAGGTTGTCGACATTGCTTGATAGATTGAGATGTTTCGTAGTCAGGAAAGGATTGAGAGGAAGGCCAAGACGCCTCGAGAATAGGGAGGATTCAGTGGTGCTCCTTCTGGGGGTCAGTTCCAGCACGATAGAGGTCGTCATTTCAGACAGGCTCAGTCAGCTCGGCCATTTCACCATGGTGTGTCATGTGGCCATGGTTCTCACAGTTCTCATCAGGGCCACTCATCACTCAGTGCTTTTCCAGCCCAGAGTTCATCCCGTGCTCTATCAGTTCAGCGTTCCTCTATGCCAGGTTCTTCTACCAGTTATCCCAGTGCTCGGGGCTCCCATCAGTCCCCGCCACTAGCACCAGGGAGTTGTTTTGAGTGTGGGGAGTTTGGGAATATATGGAGGCAGTGTCCTCGTCGTCATGGAGGTCTATCTCAACAGAAGAGTCAGCCTTCGAATACAGCACCAGTTACTTCACCACCCGCCCAGTCAGCTCGGGGTGGAGGTCAGTCAGCTAGGGGTCGCCCTAGAGGGGAAGGCAGATCAGGGGGTGACCAATGCCGTTTCTATACTCTCATTTCCAGACCAGATGCTATTTCTTCAGATGCTGTGGTTACAGGTATTGTCTTAGTTTGTCACAGAGATGCCTCTGTATTATTTAACCCTAGTTCCAAGTATTCATGTATCTACTCCTGTGGGCAATACTATTGTTGTGGACTGTGTATATCGGTCATGTGTGGTGACTATTGGGGGTCTGGAGACCCGAGTGGACCTTTTGCTGCATAGTATGGTTGACTTTGATATGATATTGGGTATGGATTGGTTATCTCCATATCATGCTATTCTGGATTGTCACGCTAAGACCGTGACATTGGCGATGCCGGGATTTTCGAGGGTTGAGTGGAGCGGTTCTATAGATTATGTACCTAGTAGGATAATTTCATATTTGAAGGCTCAGCGTATGGTTGAGAAGGGTTTCCTATCTTATTTGACATTTGTGAGGGATGTTAGTGCAGAGCCTCCTGCCATTGATTCTGTTTTGGTGGTACGTGATTTTCCAGACGTGTTTCCTACAGACCTGTCGGGCATGCCGCCTGACAGGGATATTGACTTTGTTATTGATTTGGTGTCAGGTACTCAGCCTATTTCTATTCCACCGTATCGTATAGCACCGATGGAGTTGAAAGAGTTGAAGGAACAACTTCAGGAACTCCTTGATAAGGGGTTTATTCAGCCTAGTGTGTCACCTTGGGGTGCACCGGTTCTATTTGTAAAGAAGAATGATAGTTCCATGAGGATGTGCATTGATTACAGATAGTTGAACAAGGTCACAGTCAAGAACAAGTATCCTTTGCCTCATATTGATGATTTATTTGACCAGCTTCAGGGAGCGACGGTGTTCTCCAAGATTTATTTGAGGTCCGGGTATCACCAGCTGAAGATTCAGGATTCCAATATTCTTAAGACAGCTTTTAGGACCCGATATGGCCATTATGAGTTCTTGGTGATGTCTTTTGGGCTAACCAATGCCCCAACATCGTTCATGCATTTGATGAATAGTGTATTCCAGCCCTATTTGGACTCATTCGTTATTGTATTCATTGATGACATCCTAGTGTACTCTCGTAGCTAGGAGGAGCATGCCCATCACTTGAGGATTATATTACAGAGATTGAGGGAGGAGAAGCTTTATTCAAAGTTCTCCAAGTGTGAGTTCTGGCTCGGTTCTGTAGCACTCTTGGGGCACGTGTTATCCCGTTAGGGTATTCAGGTGGATTCGAAGAAGATAGAGGCGGTTCAGAGTTGGCCCAGACCATCCTCAGCTACAGAGATTCGGAGCTTTCTCGGTTTGGATGGTTATTACTGTCGGTTCGTTCAGGGTTTCTAATCTATTACATCTCATTGACCAAATTGACCCAAAAGGGTGCTCCATTCAGGCGGCCGGATGTGTGTGAGGAGAGCTTTCGGGAGCTCAAGACTGCTTTGACCACATCTCCAGTGTTAGTTCTTCCATCAGCTTCAGGTTCTTACATCGTGTATTGTGATGCCTCGAGGGTAGGTATTGGATGTGTTCTGATACAGGAGGGTAGGGTGATTGCCTATGCCTCGTGCCAGTTGAAGACCCATAAGCAGAACTATCTTGTCCATGATCTTGAGTTAGTAGCCATCGTTCATGCCTCGAAGATTTGGCATCATTATTTGTATGGGGTTCATTATGAGATCTATACTGATCACCGGAGTTTGCAGTATCAGTTGAAGCAGAAGGATCTTAACTTGCATCAATGAAGATGGTTATAGCTTCTTAAGGACTACGATATCACTATTTTGTACAATCCGGGGAAGGCCAATATGGTGGCCGATACTTTGAGTCGCCGGGCAGAAAGTTTGGGGAGTTTAGCATATCTCCCAGCAGCAGAGAGACCCTTGGCATTGGATGTTCAGGCCTTAGCAGGCCAGCTTGTCAGATTGAATATTTCGGAGCCGAGTCGGGTACTGGCTTGTGTGTTATCCAAGTCTTCTCTTTATGAACGTATCAGTGAGCGTTAATATGATGACCCCCACCTGCTCGTTCTTTAGGACAGGGTTCAGCGAGGTGACGCTAGGGATATGACCATTGGTGATGACGGCGTGTTGAGAATGCCGGGCCGGATATGTGTTCCTAATGTAGGTGGGCTCAAGGAGTTGATTCTTGAGGAGGCCCACAACTCGCGGTATTCCATCCATCGGGGTGCTGCGAAGATGTACCAGGATTTGAGGCAGCACTATTGGTGGAGGCGAATGAAGAAGGATATAGTTGGGTTTGTGGCTTGGTGTCTCAACTGTTAGCAGGTTAAGTATGAACATCAGAGATCCCAGTGAGCTTGCTTCAGAGGTTAGAGATCCCGGGTGGCTTGCTTCAGAGGTTAGAGATCCCAGAGTGGAACTGGGAGCGAATCACCATGGACTTCGTAGTTGGGCTCCCACCGACTTCGAGGAAGTTTGATGCTATTTGGGTGATTGTGGATCATCTGACCAAGTCCGCGCACTTCATTCCGGTTGGTACTACTTACATTTCAGAGCGATTGGCTGAGATTTACATCCGAGAGATTGTTCGCCTACATGGTGTCCCAGTTTCCATCATTTCAGATAGGGGCACTCAATTTACATCGCAGTTTTAGAGGGCCGTGCAGCGAGAGTTGGGTACTCAGGTTGAGTTGAGCACAGCTATTCACCCCCAGACGGATGGGCAGTCAGAGCGCACTATTCAGATATTGGAGGACATGTTGCACGCTTGTGTCATTGACTTTGGGGGGTTCATGGGACCAGTTCTTGCCGCTCGCAGAGTTTTCATATAACAACAATTACCAGTCGAGTATCCAAATGGCTCCGTACGAGGCTTTATATGGGAGGAGGTGTAGATCTCCGGTAGGATGGTTTGAGCCGGGTGAGGCTAGGCTCTTGGGTATAGACTTGGTCCAGGATGCATTAGATAAGGTGAAATTGATTTAGGAGTGGCTTCGCATGGCGCAGTCTAGGCAGAAGAGCTACGCGGATAGGAAGGTCTGTGATGTGTATTTTATGGTTGAGGAGAAGGTTTTGCTGATTGTATCACCCATGAAGCGTGTTATGAGGTTTGGGAAGAGGGGCAAGTTGAGCCCCCGATTCATTGGGCCTTTTGAGGTGCTTCAGAGGATAGGGGAGATGGCTTATAAGCTTGCCTTGCCACCCAGCTTGTCGAGTGTGCATCTAAAGTTTCATGTTTCCATGCTCCGAAAGTATGTTGGTGATCCGTCCCATGTTTTGGACTTTAGCACGGTTCAGTTGGAGGGTGACATGACTTATGATGTGAAGCCGGTGGCCATTTTGGATCGGCAGATTCGGAAGTTGTGGTCAAAAGTTATAGCTTCAGTAAAGGTGCAGTGGAGAGGTCAGCCTGTGGAGGAGGCCACCTGGGTGACCGAGCGGGAGATGCGGACCAGGTATCCACACCTATTTTAGGCTCCAGGTATGTTTCTAGACCCATTCGAGGATGAACGTTTGTTTAAGAGGGGGAGGATGTAACGACCCGGCGGGTCGCTTTGAGAGTTATAGCCCTGTTTCCCCCATTTCTGCTTCTTTTGTGTTACTCAGCTATATTATGTTATACCGGGTTAGTCGGTTCGGGTCTGGAGTGGTTTCAAAGTGAATTGAGATACTTAGTCTCTAAAGTAGAAGTTTAAGTTAGAAAAGTCAACCGGATGATAACTTATGTGTAAACGACCTCGGATTTAAATTTTGATGTTTCCTTTAGCTCCGTTAGGTGATTTTGGACTTGGGGGCACGTTCGGAATGAGATTTGGAGGCCCGTGGTAGAATTTGGCTTGAGTTGGAGAAAGTTATAATTTTGGCGATTTTGGTCGGTAGTGGAAATTTTGATATCGGGGTCGGAATGGAATTCCGGAAGTTGAAATAGGTTCGTGATGTTAATTTTGACTCGTGTGGAAAATGTGAGGTCATTCGAACGTGGTTTAGCGGGTTTCGGCATCGTTGGTGGAATTCGAAAGTTTAGAAGTCCTTGGGCTTGAATTCGAGTGTAATTTGGTGTTTTGATGTTGTTTTGAGTGATTTGATGATTTGTCTAAGTTCGTATGATGTTGTGGGTTATGTTGGTATGTTTGGTTGTGGTCCCGAGGGCCTCAGGGTGATTTCGGGTGATTAACGGAACAAGTTTGGAAATTGAAGGAATTGCTGAAATTGAACTCAGCTGTCATAATCGCACCTACGGATGTCTCATCGCATGTGCGAGCCCGCAGAACCGAGCGGGAGATCGCAGATCTGAGATTGGAGGAGCTGGACAGAAGGCGTTGGTGCGAGAAGGCTGTCGCATCTGCGAGCCCGCAGGTGCAAGACCTGGGGCATAGATGCGGAGAGAGGAATTTGGCTGGCGTCGCAGAAGAGGAGGAAGATGCACAGGTGCGCTTTCGCAGGTGCGAGATTTGGCCGCAGATGCGGAACCTATGATCTTAAGTGAGTTCTGCACCTGCAATGGAAATTCTGCATGTGCGGCGTCGCAGAAGCGAAAAAAGGGGTCACAGGTGCGGTTTCACTGGGCAGAATGTATAAATTGAGGACTTCGTGATTTTAGAAGGGGATTCAAGGATATTCACTGAGGTAAGTTGCTTGAGCTCTATTATCATTAGCTATGGTGTTTTTTCATTGTTTTCCCACCTAATTAGTATGATTTTTGAAGGGAAATGAGGGGTTAGGGCTTGGGATTTTGGAGAGTGTAATTTGAGGATTTGAGGGACCAAATAATGTCGGATTTTGATGAATTTCGTATGGTTAGGCTTGTGAGTGAACACGCTTTCAGATTTTGTGACTTTTGTCGGATTTCGAGACGTGGGCTCGGGGGTCGGATTTGAGTCGATTTCGGGTTTTGAGTCTAATTGATTCGAGTGGCAAGGGCATTGCGGAGTAGAGGTTTGCTCGGATTGAGGTAAGTAACGGTTGTAAATCTAGTCCTGAGGGTATGAAACACTGGATTTTTGTGTCATGTGACTATATGGAGGTGACGCACATGCTAGGTGATAGGCGTGTGGGCGTGCACCATTGGGGATTCGTGATTTGGTTTGTTCCGTAGCAACTGTATAGTTGAACAACCTGTTGTAACTATATGCTTTTTATGTGCTTTAGAAAGATTTATTGTAAATCATGCTAGATACAATGTCTAGGCCTTATGCCAGTATTGTTTGGACCCTTAGAGGCCGTTTCTTGCTGTCCTCTCACCGCTTTAGTTGATATCCCGTACTCAGTCATGTTCATGCATTCTTACATCATAGCTCAGTCTCCATTATTCTATTTGTTGCATCACGTTAATGTTGTTTGGGCTGATTTTATTGATTTCTGAGACCATGAGAGACTGGAGAGATTTATGACCGAATGAGGCCGAGGGCCTGTTTGTGAGGTATTGTACCTTAGCACGTGAGTTATCCGTGAAGATTCTGATATGATATTATAGCACGTGAGTTGTCCGTGCGGATTTTGATATGATATTATAGCACGTGAGTTGTCCATGCAGCACGTGAGTTATCTGTGCAAATTATAGCGCTTGGGCTGTAGGAGCCCCTTCGGAGTCTGAACACCTCCAGTGAGTGCAGGTACCTACTGAGTGTGAGTGTCGAGTGCTGAGCGATTGTCAGGCATGAGTGATTGTAAGGCATGAGTGATTGCGAGGATTGAGTGATTGTGAGGCTTGAGAGATAGTGAGGTTGGAGTGATTGGGAGGACTGAGTGATGTTAGGCCGAGGGGCAGTATTGTAACGACCCGACCGGTCATTTTGAGAGTAATAGCCCCGATCCCCTATTTACTGTTTCTCCCATATCTATTTTTTGCTATTGTGACTTGCCGGGAGGCTTCGTTTTGGGTTTCGGAATGATTTGGGACACTAAGTCCCTAAAACGAGAGCTTAAGTCTTAGGATTTTTGACCGTAGTCGGAACTGTGTGAAGATGACCCCGGAATGGAGTTCCGTCAGTTTCGTTAGCTCCGTTAGGTGATTTTGGACTTAGGGACGTGTCCGGATTGTATTTTAGAGGTTCGTAGCTCATTTAGGATTCAAATAGAGAAAGTTGAATTTTTAGAGTTTTGGGCCGGTAGTGGAATTTTTGATATCGCGGTCGCTTTAAGATTCCGGAAGTTGGAGTAGGTTTGTAATGTTGAATATGACTTGTGTGTAAAATTTGGAGTCAATCGGACGTGGTTTGGTTGGTTTCGGCGTCGGTTGTCGAATTTGGATATTTCAAGTTCTTTAAGTTTGAAGCAGAGGATGATTTGTGATTTTAGCATTAGTTGATGTGATTTGAGGGCTCGACTTAGTTCGTATGGTGTTTTATGATTGGTTGGTATGTTTGATTGAGGTCCCGGGGGCCTCGGGTGAGTTTAGGGTGCTTAACGGGTGAAAGCTTGGACTTAGAAGAATTTTGAAGTTGCTGGTTCTGGTGTTTTCGCACATGTGGTAGGAAGTCCGCAGGTGCGGCCTCGCAGAAGCGAGGCTGGGATCGCAGGTGCGCTTTTAGGCCGGGGAGTCAGTGGTCGCAGATGCGACGAGTGAGCCGCAGGAGCAGAGCCGTATCTGCAGAAGAGCAGTCGCAGATGCGGAGATGAGTAGGACCCAAGGTTCCGCAGAAGCAGATGATTGAGCGTAGATGCGCATCTGCAGGTGCGGACTTAGGCGCGCAGGTGCGGGCTCTGGAGTTTTATGAAAATTCACAGATGCGGCGTCCTAGCCGTAGAAGCGTTACCGCATGTGCGGTTCTGGGCTCGCAGAAGCGAGTTCGCTGGGTAGAAAAGAGAGATTTTCGAGGGCTTGAGTCATTCTCCATTTTTTGACTTGGGAGCTCGGAAATTGGCGATTCTTTGAGGGATTTTCAGAGAGAGCTTTGGGGTAACGATTCCTAACTCATTTTTGGTTGTATTTCATTAATCTATAGTTGTTTTCTTCATTTAATTTCAGTTTGGATGAAAAGTTAGGAAAAATGGGGGGAAAGTTCCCTAAACAAAATTTTGAGTTTTGATTGGGATTTAGACATCGGATTTGGTGAATTTTGGTATGAGTGAACTCGTGAGTGAACGGGCATTCGTATTTTACGACTTTTTTCCGATTCCGAGAAGTGAGCCCCACAGGCGATTTTTGAGTTAATTTCGGAATTTTTGTTAAAATGTTGATTTCGTTAATTAGATGAGTCTATTATTGTTGTATTTATGATATGTAATTGCTCTTGCCTAGATTTGGGCCATTCGAAGCCGGATATTCATGGGAAAGGCATTGTGACTGATTAATTGAGCTTGACTCGAGGTAAGTGGCTTGCCTATCTTTGGGTGGGGGAAATCCCCTTAATATTTGGAACTATTGTGATATGTGAGCTCCGTATACGTGAGGTGACAAGTACGTACACGGACTAGTTGTGGTAAAACCCGATTTTCTTACTGAGCAGCAACATGTTTTCCTATTATTTTGAGTTATACCATTTTAATGAGTACTAATCTATTTTCATTCTTAATTGAGTTATTCCAATATGTGTAGCTATCATGTTTAGTCTAATACAACATATCTACGTGTCTTAATTGTTTATGTGAATTCTGTGCATCATGCTTAGTGAATTTTCTGCTTCTTCCCTTACTGGTACCTAGTCTAAATCGTAAGAATTTTGTGATGTAGTTGTATTTCTATCGTTCGCGCTGTATATTTTCTTTGGGACTATGGAACGGTATTCCGGGAGATTTTCATGTACTGTATATTTACTTTGGGACTACAGAACGGTATTCCAGGAGATTCCTTTGTACTGCATATTTACTTTGGGACTATGGAATGGTATTCTGGGAGATCCCTATGTACTGCATATTTACTTTAGGACTACGGAACGGTATTCCGGGAGATCCCCCTGTGATGCATATTTACTTTGGGACTATGGAACGGTATTCCGAAAGATCCCCCCCCTGCCTTGCATATTTACTTTGGGACTACGGAACGGTATTACGGGAGATCCCCCTGCACATTTACGTTTGGGACTACGAGACGGTATCTCGGGAGATCCCCTGTTATGTTTCTATGTACTAAGTTGTTACCTTCTATGATTTCATTGTTGTTAAATTTTAGCCTTTGTTTTATTGCGGTAGTCCACTCTATATTGTTTTATTATATATTTACCAGTAGGGCCTTGACCTGACCTCGTCACTACTCGACCGAGGTTAGGCTTGGCACTTACTGGGTACCGATTGTGGTGTACTCATGCTACTCTCTGCACATGTTTTTCATGTGCAGATCTAGGTGCACATTATTAGCCGCACTATCAGTGAGCCGGGGCAGCTTTGGAGACTTCAAGGTATATCTGCCGCGTCCGCAGACCTCAGAGTCCCCTTCTACTCTTTCTCATGTCCATTATCTTCTGTATTTTCCTTGATAGATTCTAATGTATATGGACACTAGATTTTTCCTTCTGTAGTTTGTGATTTACGATGTTCCGGGTTTTGGGATTTGTTGTGTATTTTTGAATAGTTGGTTAAATTTATATTTTTATTTCATTATTCCTCAAAAAAGATGTTAGGCTTACCTAGTTGTAGAGATTAGGTGCCGTCACGACGTCACACAGAGGGGAAATTGGGTCGTGACAAGTATATGATTTTATTATTCATGCTCATGGTTGATTTGAGTCCTTGTTTGAGAACTGTTGAAAGATATTTCTGATTGTCTTACTTGAACTTGTTTTAAACAAACTAATTTGACTTAAACTCTGGTTGCATAGCATGTCGCACTTTACTAAATTCTTGTGATATGAATGGTACTTGCATTTAGCTCATCACTACTTCTCAGCCTTTATTTACTTCTGTTGCTTACTGAGTTGGTGTACTCACGTTACTCCCTGCACCTTGTATGCAGATCTAGGCATTTTTGGTCACGGTAGCAGCTGTTGATATTCCTGTAGCTGATCATCGGAGTTAGCAAGGCAGTTGCCCGACGATCGCAACCTTATTTTCTTCTTCTTTATCTTCCCATTAGTTGTATTTTTTTTCCTAGACAATGTAAGTCTTGTTGTTGTTGGACCAGTTTTTAGTAGTTGCTCATGACTCAATGACACCCGATGTTTGGGGCTTTTCATTCCGCATTTTTTTTTGAGTTCAACCCTTGTTTTTTTTATGAAATTCTGCTATACAAAACGCCTTTTGGCATATCTTTGAATGAATTGTGCAGTATTGTGAGAGTCGGCTGGCCTAGTACCATCGATAGGCGCCATCACGCCATGTTTGAGTTTAGGGTTTTGACATTCCCCAATATAATCCTGCAATCAAATTTCGTTGCGGCGTGCAACCCGATCCTTCAATATAAACTTTAAATAAATTCCGTTGCTTTGTGCAACCCGATCCCACAATATAATCTTTCAAATAAATTTCATTGTAGCGTGCAACTTGATCCCACAATGTAAATTAATACACTTATATGTAAGACAATTTTAATAAATGCCACAATTAATATGAAACTATTAGGCAACAAGGTATACAATAATTATAATTTATGTAGGAAACAAATAGGGACAGGTAATAAATGAGTATAAAATCAGGGAGGAGATAGGCAATTTAATATATAAAATGTTAAATATCAAGTATAAAATATGACACAAAAGTCTATTAAGCAGGTAGCAATTTAAGGCATGAAATCAAGGCATAATAGTAGGCAATGTAAATAAAAGAGTCAATTAATATAACAATTAATTCATGAAATAAGGCAATTAGTGAAATACGTAAAAAAAAATATGGAAACAAGCAATTTGACGACGTATAGGCACTCGTAACCTCGTCTATATGTCGCTACACATGAAATTCACATAACACATAGTTCAAGGGTTCTATTACCTCAAGTCAAAGTTAACCACGATACTTACCTTGCTTTGCAATTCAAGTGATCACTCGACCACGGATTTTTCTTTCGAATTAGTTTCCAAACCAATCAAACCTAGCAATTTACTTACCAACAATTCAATTTGAGCTTTAGAAAGTATTCATAATTCGACAAAAACTTAATTTAAGTTATTTTTGAAAAAGTCAACCAAAAGTCAACGTAGGGCCCACTTTTCGAAACCCGATGAAAATTTACGGAATCTGAACACCCATTCCGTTACGAGTTCAAACATACAAAACATTCTCAAATTCGACCACAATGCAACCTTCAAATTCTCAATTAAAATCTATGAAATTTTCTATCAGTTTCAATCCAAAACACTAATTTGTTGATAAAAATAATAATAGATTCGAGTAATTTAACCAAAATTGAGTTAGTAACTCTTACCCCGATGTTTTCCTTTAAAATATCCTGAAAATCGCTTCTCCCCGAGCTCCAAATCGTAAAAAATGTCTCATTTAAGGAACATAAGTTCTGTTGCCCTGGTATTTACCCTTCATGATCGCGAAGCACAAATATTTCCAGAACATTTTTACTATATGCGATCGCGGCCATTTCCCCGCGATCACAAAGCACAAACTTCTATTACTCTTCCCAAATTATTCTAAGACAGTATGTAGTATATTGGTCATAACGTTTTGTACAAACTCAAAATTACAAATGGTTTGCTTTTCTGAAAATTAGACATCAAGGACTACAACTTTCATATTTGGATCATCTCCAAGTTCCTTATAGATTGCAAGATATAGGCTTCCAAAATCGGATCTGTGACAGTAGGGTGTTTCTCTACGCGATCGCGAAAGGCCTTCCGCAATCACAATTCACTGGCAAATGTTTCCCATTTTACTCATCGCGATCACGGCCAATTCCACACGATCGCACTACACACTGCTATAGCTAAAAACCAGCAGCTAAAAATGGCCTAGAAATGGTCTGAAACCACCCCGAAACTCACCCAAGCCACTTGGAACCCCGTCTAAATATACCAAGTAGTCATGTAAAATAACCCGGACCAACTCGAAGTCTCAAATCACGTCAAAAAACGTCGATACTATGAACCGTACCACGATTCAGATTTATCAGTTTATGAAATTTTCAATTCTAAAACTCACGTCGAAACATGTCAAATCAATCCGGAATAACCTCAAATTTTGCAGGTAAGTTCCAAATGACATAACAAAGCTATTCCAAGTCTCAGAATATCAAACCTAGTCTGATATCGATAAAGTCAAATCTACGGTCAAACTTTGGAAATCTTTATCCTTTAAGTTTCTAGTTTTTGTCAAATGGCAATAATTCGAGCTAGGGACGTCCGAATTTTATTCAGGGCATACGCCCAAGTCCCAAATCACGATACGGACCCATCGGGACCGTCAACATATTGATCCGGGGGACCGTTTGCTTAAAACGTTGACCGAAGTTAACTTAAATGAGTTTAAAGCATTATTTCACAATTTTATCAAGTTTTCACATAAAAGTTTTATGAAAAAATATATGGATTGTGCACGCAAGTCGAGGAATTCTGGATGGTGCTATTCGAGGTCTCAGAGCACAAAATTGAATGTGCTATTCAATTTACCAGGCATATTGAACCACGAAAGGATGTCGCCTTTTAATAAATCAAAACAATAATAATATACATAACTAATAATAATTATATCAAGATTAAGAGTATAAGTACATTTAATGGCTAGAGAGTTTATTTTATTAAGTCAGTATAAAATACTTATCTCTAATTGGTCTGTTTAATACATACAAAATATACTAGCACAAGAAGTTTGAATTAAACCATTCCCATAATCAAGATAAATTATATTTAATCCTGTGCTACAATCATCCATGATGGTTTGTCCAATTCCATCATTTGATTGCGCTTTCAAACTTTATACTTATAAGAACCGACGATTTAATCTTTCGTGTATAAGCTAAATTCTATACACTAAATCATCTACTATATAAGCAAAGGACACAGACTAATATATGATCTATTTAAAACTTTATTAAAACTTAATAAACAATTATTTCATAATAAATACAATATCTAAACCAAACCCACGGTTAATAGTATATATCCCAACAATCTCCCACTTAGACTTTTAACCATGATAATTATTAGAATATACTATATCTAAAAGTATAGTTAATAGTATATGCCCCAACACTCTCCCACTTAGACTCGTAACCATGCATCTACAACTTTCTCAGGCATTCTTTTACATGACTATTAAAAGTCATCACCAAATAAGGTTTTGTTAAAGAATCTTGTCAAGTTATTTTCTTATGCAATCTTTGTCCAGTAATGCTTTGTAGTAACTATCTAGTTTGGTATAAAACTCTTCAGGGATCCTACTACCGAAACTATCCCAAAAGTGTACACAGAACTATGATTTTCCTTAGTATTCTCCCACTACGATGAAGTACTACTAATATTACCTTCATTACCTTACAATATTGAAATATTAGCAACTTCTTACTATAGTGTTCACTGTTCAAATATCACTCCCACTCGATAAAGGTATATTCTACCTATTAATGTTTTCCCACTACTTAAATGTAATGGAACGTCAATTCCAACGTTTGGGTTTTGATGTTCTTGAACATCCAATTATATCTTTGCCTAGTTCCTGTAAAACTAGTTTACTTCTAGGAACATGGTTTATTAACCAGTCCTTATCTAGAAAACTGCATTTGTTTTAACAATTGCCTTATGTTCTTTAGGACAATAAAATAAACCTTCATTCGTTTTCTTGGATATTCAATAAACATACACCTATCCATTCTTGGTTCCAACTTACATATTTGCTTTCCCTTTCAGCACATATGCTAGACAATCCTATATATGAATATGCTGCAGACTGAGCTTACATTCAGTCCGTTGTTCTATAGATATCATAGGTACTAACTTAGAAGGAACTAAATTCAGAATGTAATTTGTAGTTTCTAGAAAATATTCCAAAAATGAATAAGGAAAATCTGAATAACTATAATGACCCGACCAGTCGTTTTAGGCATTTATGCTCCTTTCAATTATTCAAAGTCTTGAATAACTTCATATGATGTATTATGACGTGTGTGAATCGTCAGTTTTGATGTTTCAGGTGCTTTAGGATTAGTTCGGAAGAATAAATTTGATGTTGGAAGCTTAAATGAAAAGGGTTGACCGAAGTTTGATATTTGTGCAAATGACTCCGAAATGGAGTTTTGATAGTTCCAATAGCTCTGTATGGTGATTTCACACTTAGGAGTGTGTCTTGATATTTATTTTAAAGTACGTAGTTAAATTAGGCTTGAAATAGCAAAAATAGGAAATTTAAAGTTTGGAAGTTTGATCGGGAGTTGACTTTTTGATATTGGGGTCAGAATCCAGTTTTGAATATTTTCATAGGTCCTTTATGATTTGTGTGCAAAATTTTGAGGTCAATCGGACTTCATTTGATAGGTTTCGGTATCGAATGTAGAAGTTTGAATTTGTTAGTTTTCATTAGGCTTTAATTGAGGTGTGATTCATGGTTTAACGTTGTTTGATGTGATTTGAGGCCTCAACTAAGTTCGTATGATATTTTGGGATTTATTGGTATTATTGGTTGAGGTCCCGGGGGCCTCGGGTGAGTTTCGAATGGCAAACAAATCAAATTTTGGACTTAGGAAAATGCTAAAGAATTTCGGTGATGGTGCTGGTGCCATCGCTTCTGTGGAACCTTAGCCGCAGAAGCGACTCCGCAAAATCGAGCTGCCCATCGCTATGTGGACTGGGCAGCTTAGCGTGGAGGCTGCCGAAGCGGGGTAATAGGTCACAGAAGCAAGATTCATCGCAGAAGCGGAAGCAACGATCGCACTTTCGTGTGCGCAGAAGCAAAAAATTTGCCTGCACATGCGATGGTGGAATTCCATTGACTGTCCGCAGAAGCGTAAATTTGGTCACACATGCGACGCCGAGGAAGAGGCCCATGGTTCACAAAAGCAAATATTGCTAGGCAGAACCTATAATTCGGGGTCTTTGGTTTATTTCTTCATTATCGGAATTTGGATTTCGGTTTGGGCGACCTTGGAGAGGAATTTCACCACACGGCGTGGGGCAAGTATTCGTGACTCGATTATGATTATATTTCATAAATTAATCTATGTATTCCACGAAAGATTATTGATTTTTTGAGAAATATCGGAGGAAATTTCCACAATTCCATAAAATAAATTTTCTAGCTTTGAACACCGATTCTAAGTCGAATTTGAATGAAATTAGTATTGTTAGACTCGTAATTGAATAGGTTTCCGGATTTTGTGAGTTTTGTCGGGTTCCGTGGAGCAGGTTCCACTGTCAACCTTTCGAGCGGAGTTGGAAATTTTTATAAATTGTTAAATTGTAAGCATTGGAGTATATTTTGATTAATTTGTACGTTGTTTGACCAAATTCAAATCGTTTGGCTTGTAATTGAGGATATATGAAGGCGTTCGGAGGTTGATATGCGTGGAATAGAATTTTTGGAGTATTGTTTATCTTGCTCGGTATTGGATTCGTCTTGTTCGAGGTAAGTAACATTTCTAAACATGGAGCTGAGGGTATAAACCCTAAAAATACGTGTTATATGATTTGTTTGAGGGTGACGCACATGCTAGGTGGCGGGCGTGTGGGCATGCACCGTAGAAAATATGGCGTAATTGATCCCGTTGAATTGTGTAGTCATCATGTTTAGCCTAATATCGCATGTCTACGTGTTTTAACTCTTATTTGCAATTTATGCAAAATGCTTAGTTAAATTACATGTTTCCTTGATTTCGTATTCAGTTTTTAACTGTAGGTCTCCTTGCTGTAAATTCATTGTTCCATAGGTTATGAATGGTGTATTTACTTTTGGGACTACGAGGCGGTACCTCGGGAGCTCCCCTGTTGTATATTTACTTTTGGAACTACGAGGTAGTACCTCAGGAGCTCCTCTGTTGCATATTTACTTTTGGGACTAGGAGGCGGTACCTCGGGAGCTCCCATGTTGTATATTTACTTTTGGGACTACGAGGCGGTACCTCAGGAACTCTCCTATTGCATATTTATTTTTGGGACTACGAGGCAGTACCTTGGGAGCGCCCCTATTGTTTATTATCCAGATATTGATACTATAGCACAAGAGTTGTCCGTGTGGTGCGTGAGTTGTTCATGTGAATTATAGCGTTTGGGCTGAAGGAGCCCCTCTGGAGTCTGCACCCCACACAGTGAGCGCATTTGATTTTATTATATTTGGGATAGAGTTCCTTGGGCTGGATTGGCCCTGTACAGTACTGAGTGACTGAGTGTCAGTTATTATGTATATATTTGGGATGGATCTTCCCACTGTGAGATTGAGTTTTCAGAGAGTGTGAGTACATGAGTTCATCATTGTGCTGCATTGCATTAGACATTCATACTTGATATGTAGGTGTAGAGAAGTATTTTTCCTCATGCCATCTGATAATGAGATTTCTTATATGTCGTTAAAGGTTTTGAGAAAAATCACAGGTTTCAGACTTACTCATATTTTTGGTGGCTTTCGGAAAACGATTTGAGTTTTACTATTATATTGAAAATAAAATATTTATTTTTTCGGAATTTTATATGAGCTGAGCATTTTATTATTGAGTTATTACCTGTGTTGCCATAAATTGTGTTGTTATAAGATGTTATTAGTTATTGGAGTTGGACTCTGACCCTTGTCCCAGCTCGTCACTACTTTCAACCTAAGGTTAGGTTTGTTACTTATTGAGTACATGGGGTCGGTTGTACTCATACTACACTTCTACACCTTGCTGTGATGACCCAAAATATCATCTTTAAATTTAATAAGTAATTCTGTGTTCTAAGACCTCAAAAAGAACCATTTATCATTCCTCAACTCGCGTGCGTAGTCCGTACAATTTTCCGGAAAGTTTTTATGTGAAAAATGGATTAAAATGTGAAATAGAGCTTTAAAACTCAACTAAGTTGACTTTGGTCAACATTTTGAGCAAAAAGACTCGGATCAGTGCTTTGACAATTCCGGTAGGACCGTATCGTGATTTGGGACTTAGGCGTATGTCCGAAATCGAATTCCGAGGTCCCTAGCCCGAGATATGGAATTTTGATTAAAAATTAAAAACTTGAAAGCTTAATGATTTCTATGAAATTACTGATGTTGGATTTATTGACCTCGTGTCCGTATTTTGGTTTCGGAGTCCGGTATAGGTCCACTATAATATGTATGACTTGTCTGCTGAATTTGGTGAGAATCGGAGTTATTTTTACGTGATTCGGTCGTCCGGTTGTAAAAATATAAGTTTTAAAGTTTTCTTGAAAACTTCCTTTGATTTGGTGTCAGCTTCGTAGTTCTAGGTGTTATTTTGGCGATTTGATCACGCGAGTAAGTTCGTATCATATTTTAGGACTTGTGTGCATGTTTGGTTTGGAGCCCCGAGGGCTCAGGTGAGTTTCGGATAGGCAACGAGATGTTTTGGACTTGAAAATCTGGTATTTTGCTGCAGCAGGTGTTCCAGCATGTCCTTCTTCGCGTTCACGAAGGCATTCTCACGAACGCGAAGAGTAAACTGGGCAGCTGAAGTTTTCTTCTTCATGAACGCGAAGGCTTGGTCGCGAAGCGATGTGGGCATTACCCTTCGCGAACGCGACCAGCTCCTCGCGAACGCATAGTGTTAGGCACACCTGGGGGAGGGTTGATCATTCCTTCATCGTGAACGCGAGCAATGCCTCGCAAACGCGAAAGCCAGGGGGGGAAAGCCTTTGCGAATGCGAAGGAGGACTCGCGAACGTGAAAGCCACGGGCTGCTACTCATCGCGAATGCGACAGGCCCTTCGCGAACGCGAAGAAGGCCTGACCTCTGTGACTTAAAACAGAACCAAAACGGGATTTTTCCCATTTTTCACAAACCCTCAATTATAACTCGTCTTAGGGGTGATTTCAAAGGAGTTTTTCACGATTTCGAACTGGGTAAGTGTTTTTTATCATATGGTGATTGTATTTCATAAATCAAAGCCTATATCCATCATTTATTTCGGATTTAGATGGAAGAAATTGACATTTTTGTAAACCTTTCCAAAAATGAAAAATTAAGATTTGAAGGTCTATTTAATATCAGAATTTGACAAATTTTGTATGGTTGAACTCGTATCGGAACGGGTATTTGGATTTCGGTATTTGAGACATGGGTCCTACTACCGAATATTTTAATAAATTTTGGTTTTTTATCCGAAAACTTTATAAATTCATATGGAATTAATTCCTATGATTCGTATTGAATATATCGAATTGTTTGTGAATAGATTTGAAGCTTTCGGAGGCAAATTTAAAAGGAAGAGCTGTGGTTGAATAATTGATTGGAATTTACAAAGCGAGGTAAGTGTCGTGATTAACCTTGACTTGAGGGAATAGAACCCTTAAATTATTTGTTATGTGAATTGCATGTGAACGACGTATAGGCGAGGTGACGAGTATATATACGTCGTCAAATTAATTATTTGCCTGCTTACTTAAAAAATCATAAATTGTTTTTAATCATAAATTAATTATTATAATAATAGTTTCTCTCTTATTCTTTGTCAAATATTAATTCTTGAATTCTTGTATTAATTGTTACATGCTAATTGAATTATGTGCCTTAATTGTTATTTGACATTTAGCATATTAAATATTAAACTGCCTATTTGCTCCCTGATTTCCATAATAATTTGCTATTTGTCATTGTTTGCTTCATAATTAAACCATAATTATTGTATGCTTGTTGTCTTATAATTTTATATTAATTGTTACATTTATTGGGAAAATTTCTTCTATAAGAATTGGTAAATGAATATGTTGGAGGAGCGGGTTGCACGCCGCAACAGGATTGATTATAATGAATATATTGGAGGATCGGGTTGCATGCCGCAATGGACTTATTAAAAGTCTATATTGAAGGATCGGGTTGCACGCCACAACAGACTTATTAAAAGTCTATATTGGAGGATCGGGTTGCATGCCGCAACAGACTTATTAAAAGTCCATATTGGAGGATCGGGTTTCACGCCGCAACAGACTTATTTAAAAGTCAACATACATACATACATACATATATATATACATACATATATATATATATATATACATACATATATATATATATATACATACATATATATATATATATATATATACACATATACATATATATATATATATATTGGGGGATCGGATTGCACGCCGCAACAGACTTGATTAAAAATGAATATATTGTGAGAGCGGGTTGCACGCTGCAACAGAATTAAATGTGAATATATTGTGAGAGCGGGTTGCATGCTGCAATAGAATTGAATGTGAATATATTGTGAGAGCGGGTTGCACGCTGCAACGGAATTGATGGAAGTGATAATTGGTTATGACTGCTGTGTTGGTTTCAATTATTATAAATGAGTTACCTGATTTATTTCTATTATTGTTGCTATTACTAATATTGCGTACAGGTAATATAAGTGACCCTCCTTAGCCTCGTCACTACTTCGTCAAGGTTAGGCTCAGCACTTACCAGTACATGGGGTCAGTTGTACTGATACTACACTTGCACTTCTTGTGCAGATTTTGGAGTTGGTCCCAGCGGCGTACTGTAGACTTGCTCGGATTTCAGCTACCAGAGGCCTTCGGAATGTGATGGCTCCTAATATTCTACTTGCTAGGCAAGCCAACGTTAGAATAATATTATCCATTTTAAAAACAATTTTAAATTTATTAATAACAAGGAAGAAAATGCAGAAGCAATTTTGAAATAATCCAATAAAAAACAACGGTGTCTAAATACTATCCCAGAATTGGTGTCATAAGTGCACGAGCTTCTAGAATAAATACAAATATAAGTCTGAATAAAATAAAGCTGTCTGAAAATAAACACACAGCTAAAGTACAATAGACGGGGACTTCAGAACTGCGGACGCCATGCAGTTATACCTCAAGTCTCCTCTGGTAGCTGAAATCCAGCGATGTACCGTAGACTTGTTCGGATTTCAACTACCAGAGGAGACTTAAGGTATAACTACATGGCGTCCGCAGTTCTTAAGTCCCCTTCTATTGTACTTTAGCTGTGTGTTTATTTCCAGACAAACTTTATTTTATTCAGACTTATATTTGTATTTATTATAGAAGCTATGTAACCTAGTACTCTGATACCAACTTTCACGACCCGAAATTCCCACCTTCGGACCGTGATGGCGCCTAACATTTCACTTGCTAGGCAAGCCAATGTTAGAATAATATTATCCATTTTAAAAACAATTTTAAATTTATTAATAACAAGGAAGAAAATGCGGAAGCAATTTTGAAATAATCCATAAAACAAAACAACGGTGTCTAAATACCATCCCAGAATTGGTGTCACAAGTGCACGAGCTTCTAGAATAAATACAAATATAAGTCTGAATAAAATAAAGCTGTCTGGAAATAAACACACAGCTAAAGTACAATAGACGGGGACTTCAGAACTGCAGACGCCATGCAGTTATACCTCAAGTCTCCTCTGGTAGCTGAAATCCAGCGGCGTACCGTAGACTTGTTCGGATTTCAGCTACCAGAGGAGACTTGACGTATAACTGCATGGCGTCCGCAATTCTGAAGTCCCCGTCTATTGTACTTTAGCTGTGTTTATTTCCAGACAGTTTTATTTTATTTAGACTTATATTTGTATTTATTCTAGAAGCTCGTGCACTTGTAACACCAATTCTGGGATGGTATTTAGAGACTGTTGTTTTTTTATGGATTATTTCAAAATTGCTTCCACATTTGCTTCCTTGTTATTAATAAATTTAAAATTGTTTTAAAAATGGATAATATTATTCTAACATTGGCTTGCCTAGCAAGTGAAATGTTAGGCGCCATCACGGTCCGAAGGTGGGAATTTCGGGTAGTGACAGTTGGTATCAGAGCACTAGGTTACATAGGTCTCACGAGTCACAAGTAAGCTTAGTAGAGTCTGAAGGATTGATACGGAGATGTCTGTACTTATCTCTCAAGGGCTATGAAGTTTAAGAACAATATCACTTCTTTCTTATTCTATCGTGCGATTTTATTCCATCATCAATTATTGAATCATTCTACTCTTATTCTCTCGTAAATGGTGAGAACACGTAATAACTCTACCGATGGACAGGGACCAGAACCCCTGGTAGCAACTATGGCCAGGGGTAGAGGTTGAGGTCGAGGTCATGCTAGAGGTGGAGGCAGAGGCTGAGGTAGAGCTTAGTCCAGAGCTCGAGCAGCTGCACCTGTTGTAGAACCTCAGGTGGACCTTCAGGAGGAGGTTCCGGTTCAGAATGTACCAGTTGGACCAGTTCAGGTCCCGAAAGGATTTATAGCCACTCCAGTACTTCAGGACGCTCTAGTCCGTTTGGTAAGTCTTATGGAGGGCGTGGCCCAGAATAGTACATTTTCAGTGAAACCAGCCGTCTCACAGGCTGGGGGAGGAGCACAAACTCCCACTACTCCTGCTCCGGAGCAGATGGCTCCCCAGAATCAGGCTTCAGCAGCCCCGCCCGTTGGGGTAGTTCAGCCAGTTGTTGCGACAGAGATCGGTGATAGGCCCGCCATGTCTTTTGAGGCCTTATTGAGACTGGATAAGTTTACCAAGATCTTTCCAGTTCACTTCAGTGGTACACCTTCTGAGGACCCACAGGATTATCTTGAACGCTGCCACGAGGTGCTACGAAATATGGGTATAGTTGAGACCAATGAGGTTGATTTTGCTGTATTTCAGATGACGGGTTCTGCCAAGAGGTAGTGGAGAGATTACACATTGACCCGGCCAGTCGGATCATATGCACTTACCTGGGAGCAGTTCTCTCAGCTATTTCTAGAGAAGTTCCTCCCTATCACACTGAGAGAGGAATTTCGCAAGCAATTTGAGCATCTACAGCAGGGCAGTATGACTGTTACTCAATATGAGTCCCATTTTGTGGATTTGGCCCATCATGCTCTCCTTTTACTACCTACGGAGGGAGAGAGAGTAAGGAGGTTTATTGAGGGACTCACTCACCCTATCAGACTTCAAATGGCCAAGGAGACCGGAAGTGAGATTTCTTTTCAGGCGGCTACTAATGTCGCAAGGAGGATCGAGATGGTTCTTGCATAGGAGAGAGGGCAAAGGTCTGATAAGAGGCCTCGTCAGTTCGATTGTTACAGTGGTGCCTCATCTGGAGGCAGAGGTAATTTTGGTAGGGGTCATCCTCCCAGACCATTTCATTCAGCACTTCATGCATCTCCCGGTGGTTCAGGGAGTCACGGTCCTATTATGCCTTACTCTGGGCAGCCAGTATTCAGTGCATATTCAGCTCCTATCAGTGCACCACCACTCCAGAGTCATTACAACGGTTATCCGGCCTATTTGGGTTAGCTTCAGCTTCAGCAGCCACGGCATCAGGATGGGTGTTATGAGTGTGGAAACATTGGTCACATCAGGAGGTATTGCCCTAGATTGGCGAGTAACAAATCTCGGCAAGATTCTCGTGCCATCATACCGGCATCGGCTGCTTCACCACCTGCTCATCTAGCTAGAGGTAGGGGTCGGGTAGCTAGAGGTGGAGGTCAGGCTATTAGAGGTGGAGATCAGGCCATTAGAGGTGGAGGTCAGACCGCTAGAGGTGGAGGCCAGCCAGTCAGAGGCCGTCCCAGGGATGCAGTTCAGAGTGCTGGGGCCCAGTCCCAATTTTATGCTTTTCCAGCTAGGCCTGAGGCCGAGTCATCTGATACTGTGATCACATGTATTTTTCCAGTTTGCCATAGAGATGCTTCAGTCCTATTTGATCCAGGATCTACTTATTCCTATGTGTCCTCCTACTTTGCTTCATATTTGGTTGTGCCTTGTAATTCTCTGAGTGCTTCTATGTTTGTATCTACACCGGTAGGAGACTCTGTTGTAGTAGATCATGTTTATCGTTTGTGTGTGGTTAATATTGGTAATCTTGAGATTAGTGTAGATCTTCTACTTCTTGCTATGGTAGATTTTGATGTCATCTTGGGTATGGATTGGCTGTCTCCTTATCATGCTATATTGGACTATCATGCCAAGACAGTGACCCTAGCTATGTCGGGGTTACATCGGTTAGAGTGTAAAGGAACTCCTGTTCATTCTGCCAGCAGGGTTATTTCTTACATGAAAGCTTGGCGTATGGTAGAGAAAGGGTGTCTAGCCTATTTGGCTTATATTCGTGATCCCAGTACGGATGTTCCTTCTATGGACTCAGTACCAGTTGTTCGTGAATTTCTAGAAGTATTTCCTGCAGATCTGCCAAGGATGCTACCCGACAGAGATATTGATTTGGCTCCGGTAACTCAGCCATTTTCTATTCCACTATATCGTATGGCCCCGCTAGAGTTGAAAGAATTGAAAGAGAAGTTACAAGACTTTCTTGAACAGGGATTCATTAGACCCAGTGTCTCGCCCTAGAATGCACCAGTATTATTTGTAAAGAAGAAAGATGGCTCTATGCGGATGTGTATAGACTATCGACAGTTAAACAAGGCCACTATCAAAAACAAATATACCCTGCCAAGAATTGATGATTTATTTGATCAGCTTCAGGGTGCTAAGGTATTTTCGAAGATCGATTTAAGGTTTGGCTACCATCAGTTGAAGATTAGGGCATCTGATATCCCTAAAACATCTTTTCGAACTCGGTATAGGCATTATGAATTCCTAGTGATGTCATTTGGGTTGACAAATGCCCCAGTAGTATTTATGGATTTGATGGATCGGGTGTTCAAGCCTTATTTAGATTCTTTTGTGGTTGTATTCATTGATGATATCTTGATTTACTCCAGCAGTCGAGAGGAACATGAGAATCATCTTCGAAGTGTGCTTCACACCTTGAAGAATAATCAGTTATATGCCAAGTTTTCAAAATGTGAGTTTTGGTTACACTCAGTTGCCTTTTGGGGCATGTTGAATCGGCAGAAGGCATAAAGCTGGATCCTAAAAAGATTGAGGCTGTTCAGAATTGACCTAGACCTACTTCGGTTACAGAGATCTGGAGTTTCATGGGTATAGCAGGTTATTATCGTCGGTTCGTGGAAGGGTTTTCATCTATAGCAAGCCCATTGACCAGATTGACCTAGAAAGGTGTCCCATTCAGATGGTCAGACGAGTGTGAGTTGAGCTTTCAGAAGCTCAAGACCGCTTTGACTACGGTGCCAGTGTTGGTATTACCCACAGGTTCAGGATCGTATACGGTATATTATGACGCATCTCATATTGGGCTTGGTACAGTATTAATGCAAGATGGCAAGGTAATTGCATATGCGTCATGGCAGTTAAAAGTTCACGAGAAGAATTATCCTGTTCATGACTTAGAATTGGCAGCCATTGTTCATGCGTTGAAGATTTGGAGGCATTACCTCTACGGTGTCTCGTGTGAGATATTTACTGATCATCGCAGCCTTCAGTATCTGTTCAAACAAAAAGATCTTAATTTAAGGCAGAGAGGATGGTTGGAGTTGTTGAAAGACTGTGATATCACCATTTTGTGTCACCCCGGAAAGGCCAATGTGGTGGCCGATGCTTTGAGTAGAAAGGCTGTGAGTATGGCCAGTCTTGCCTATATTCCGGTTGGTGAGAGGCCATTAGCTACAGATGTTCAGACTTTGGCTAATCAGTTCGTGAGGTTAGATGTTTCAGAACCATGTCGGTTTCTAGCTTGTACAGTCGTTCGGTCTTCTTTATATGAGTGCATCAGAGAGAGGCAGTATGATGATCCTCACTTACTTGTCCTTAAGGACACAGTGTGACACGGTGATGCCAAATAGGTTGCTGTGGGGAAGATGGGGTTCTGCGAATGCAGGGTCGTATTTGTGTGCCTAATGTGGATGGGCTTCGTGAATTAATTCTTGAAGAAGCACACAGTTCCAGGTATTCTATTCATCCAGGTACCTCCAAAATATATCAACATTTGCGGCAACATTATTGGTGGAGAAGAATGAAAAAGGATTTAGTTGCATAAGTAGCTCGGTGTCTGAATTGTCAGCAAGTTAAGTACGAGCATAAGAGACCTGGTGGTTTTCTTCAGAAGTTAGAAATTCCTGAGTGGAAGTGGGAGCGTATCACTATGGATTTTGTTGTTGGGCTCCCACGGACTCAGAGAAGATTTGACGCAGTTTGGGTCATTGTGGACAGGTTGACCAAGTCAGCACATTTCATTCCAGTAGCAGTTACTTATTCTTCAGAGAGGTTAGCTGAAATTTACATTTGTGAGATTGTCCGCCTTCACGGTGTGCCCGTATCTATTATTTCAGATCGAGGTATGCAGTTTACCTCACATTTCTGGAGGGCTGTACAGCGTGAGTTAGGCACGCGGGTGGAGTTGAGTAAAACATTTCATCCACAGACAGACGGACAGTCAGAGCGCACTATTCAGATATTGGAAGATATGCTCCACGCTTGTGTTATAGACTTTAGAGGTTCTTGGGATCATTTCTTTCCACTTGCGGAGTTTGCTTATAATAATAGCTAACAGTCGAGCATTCAGATGGCTCCATATGAGGCATTATACGGAAGGCGATGCCGATCGCCAGTTGGTTGGTTTGAACCGGGAGAGGCTCGGTTATTGGGTACCGATTTGGTACAGGATGCCTTGGATAAGGTCAAGATTATTCAGGATCGACTTCACATAGCTCAGTCTAGGCAAAAGCATTATGTCGACCGTAAAGTTCGTGATATTGCATTCATGGTTGGAGAAAAAATATTGCTCCGGGTTTCACCTATGAAAGGTGTAATGAGGTTCGGAAAGAAGCGCAAGTTGAGCCCTAGATATATCGGACCCTTTGAAATTCTTGAAAGGGTGGGTGAAGTAGCCTATAGGCTTGCATTACCACCTAGTTTATCAGCAAATCATCCGGTGTTCCATGTGTCTATGCTCCGAAAATATCATGATGATCCGTCCCATGTGTTAGATTTCAGCTCAGTCCAATTGGACAGAGATTTGACTTATAAGGAGGAGCCGGTGGCTATTCTAGCCCGGCAGGTCCGACAGTTGAGGTCTAAGAGTTATCCTTCAGTTCGGGTGCAATGGAGAGGTCAGCCGGTAGAGGCATCTACCTGGGAATCCGAGTCGGACATGCGGAGTAAATATCCACACCTTTTCTCCAGCTCAGGTACTTTTTCTAACTCCATTCGAGGACGAACATTTGTTTTAGAGGTGGAGAATGTGATGACCCAAAATGTCATCTTTAAATTTAATAAGTAATTCTATGTTCTAAGACCTCAAAAAGCACCATTTATCATTCCTCGACATGCATGTGCAGTCCGTACAATTTTCCAGAAAGTTTTTATGTGAAAAATGGATTAAAATGTGAAATAGAGCTTGAAAACTCAACTAAGTTGACTTTGGTCAACATTTTGAGCAAATAGACTCGGATCAGTGCTTTGACAATTCCGGTAGGTCCGTATTGTGATTTGGGACTTGGGCGTATGCCCGGAATCGAATTCCGAGGTCCCTAGCCCGAGATATGGAATTTTGATGAAAAATTAAAAGCTTGAAAGCTTAATGATTTCTAAAAAATTACTGATTTTGGATTTATTGACCTCGGGTCCGTATTTTGGTTCCGGAGCTCAGTATAGGTCCACTATAATAGTTATGACTTGTCTGCCGAATTTGGTGAGAATTGGAGTTGATTTGACGTGATTCGGACGTCCGGTTGTAAAAATATAAGTTTTAAAGTTTTCTTGAAAACTTCCTTTGATTTGGTGTCTGATTCGAAGTTCTAGGTGTTATTTTGGCGATTTGATCATGCGAGCAAGTTCGTATGATATTTTAGGACTTGTGTGCATGTTTGGTTTGGAGCCCCGAGGGCTCGGGTGAGTTTCGGATAGGCTACGGGATGTTTTGGACTTTGAAAATCTGGTATTTTGCTGCAGCAAGTGTTCTGGCATGTCCTTCTTCGCGTTCGCGAAGGTACTCTCATGAATGCGAAGAGTAAATTGGGCAGCTGGAGTGTTCTTCTTCGCGAACGTGAGGGCTTGGTCGCGAACGAGAAGCGATGGGGGCATTACCCTTCGCGAACGTGACCAGCTCCTTGCAAACGCATAGTGTTAGGAACACCTGGGGGAGGGTTGATCATTCCTTCATCGCGAACGCGAGCAATGCCTCGCGGATGCGAAGGCCAGGGGGGAAGCCTTCGCGAATACGAAGGAGGACTCGCGAATACGAAGGAGGACTCGCGAACGCGAAAGCCACGGGCTGCTGCTCATCGCGAACGTGATAGGCCCTTCGCGAACGCGAAGAAGGCCTGACCCCTGTGACTTAAAACAGAACCAAAACGGGATTTTTCCCATTTTTCACAAACCCTCAATTATAACTTGGCTTAGCGGCGATTTCAAAGGAGTTTTTCACGATTTCGAACTGGGTAAGTGTTCCTTATCATATAGTGATTGTATTTCATAAATCTAAGCCTATATTCATCATTTATTTCGGATTTCGATGGAAGAAATTGGAATTTTGGTAAAACTTTCCAAAAACGAAAGAATAAAGATTTGAAGGTCCATTTGAAATCGGAATTGGACAAATTTTGTATGGTTGAACTCCTATCGGGATTTGAGATGTGGGTCCCACTGCTGAATATTTTAATGAATTTTAAATTTTTATCAGGAAAATTTGAAAATTCATATGGAATTAATTCCTATGATTCGTATTGAATATATCGAATTGTTTATGAATAGATTTGAAGCTTTCGAAGGCAAATTTAAAAGGAAAAGTTGTGGTTGAATAATTGATTGGAATTTGCAAAGCGAGGTAAGTGTCGTGGTTAACCTTGACTTGAGCGAATAGAACCTTAAATTATTTGTTATGTGAATTGCATGTGAATGGCGTATAGGCGAGGTGACGAGTGTCTATACGTCGTCAAATTAATTATTTGCCTGCTTATTTGAAAAATCATAAATTATTTTTTAATCATAAATTAATTATTATAATAATTGTTTGTCTCTTATTCTTTGTCGAATATTAATTCTTGAATTCCTGTATTAATTGTTACATGCTATTTGAATTATGTGCCTTAATTGTTATTTGACATTTAGCATATTAAATATTAAACTGCCTATTTGCTCCCTGATTTCCATAATAATTTTCTATTTGTCATTGTTTGCTTCATAATTTAACCATAATTATTGTATGTTTGTTGTCTTATAATTTTATATTAATTGTTACATTTATTGGTAAAATTTCTTTTATAAGAATTGGTAAATGAATATGTTGGAGAAGCGCGTTGCACGCCGCAACGGGATTGATTATAATGAATATATTGGAGCATCAGGTTGCATGCCGCAACAGACTTATTAAAAGTCTATATTGGAGGATCGGGTCGCACGCCGCAACAGACTTATTAAAAGTCCATATTGGAGGATCGGGTTGCACGCCGCAACAGACTTATTTAAATATCGACATACATATATATATATATATATATATATATATATATATATATATATATATATATATATATATATATATATATATATATATATACACACATATATATATTTTGGGGGATCGGGTTGCACGCTGCAACAAAATTATTTCAAACAGATGACGTAATTCTATTTCACACCTATTTTGTAAATTCTAATCTTAGATGCTTATGATTTGTATTACCAGTCCTTGGGGAGTGTATTAGAGTCAGTTAAATATTAATTAAATCGGATTATTATTATTTGGCTTACCTAGCGGGTGAGGTTAGTATCCATCACGGCTAGTTAGAATTTGGGTCGTGACAAGTTGGTATCAGAGCTCTAGGTTCATAGGTTCTATAAGTCATGAGTAAGTGTCTAGTAGAGTCTTGTGAATCGGTATAATAATGTCCATACTTATATTCGAGAGGCTACAGGGCATTTAGGATAATTTTGCATCTTTCTTTCCTTATCATGCAGAATTCCTTGGAACATAACTCTTTGAATTACTTCCACGCATCTGTGTGCGCATATGAGCGCTCGGTATTAGTTGTGCATCACCGGATTGTGATTCCATGAACGAGGTGCGAGATGTGTATTCTGTGTTTTGGTGATGGGCCAGTCTGGAGAACTTGAGGCTAGGTTTAGACCGCAGCTTAGGCTCGGTAGCTTCAATTGTGTGAACTTGTACATTTGGACTCATATGTTAGGTAGTGACCCTATGAGTGGAATATGTGGCTCGATGAGCGGTGGAATGACTGAATGATGAGTATGATGCGACTGTTGGATGTGTTTAGATGGTTTGAATATAACGAGAAGAGTTTCTCGAGATGTAAAAAAAAGCCATTGGGTGCTTGATTTCCGTCTTAATTTGATGTATAGTCTCGAGTTATGAGTGTGTTGAAGAATCTTTCACGTTGTTAAATTGTGGGGACAAATTAAATTCTCATGTCTTGTTAAGGAGTTTGGACTCAAGAAGATTAAGTGATTGCGTAGAAATTATGGATGCGAAAGGGTATAGCAAAATGCCAATTTGAGGCTAAGCATGTGGGTAACCTCCTGCAGAGTAATCTATATAGGTGTGTCCCTTATAGTGTTGAGTGGAGAGTTTCTTTTCTACCAGCGGGGCGTATATGTTAAGATTTGATTTTGAATCTGGTTGAGAAAGTTGACGTGACTGTCAAGAGAATAAATGTGAGCTTAGCTGATGATTCAGGTATTTTATGGTTGGTGTTGCATGAGCTTGAGAAGAATGTTTGTTGAACTGACTGCAGTATTATGGAATTAATAGAGTATGGGTATTGTCAGTTATTGAATGTCATGATTTATGTCTTTGAGCCAAGTGGGGGAGTCTGTTATCTATGATTTGATTGGACGGTTATGTGTTGTATTGGTTTTGATCTAAGGCATACTTGTGGATCAGTTATGACTTACAAAGGTTGAGATCGAGGATGACTCGAGTAAGGAAATTCCTGGATACGGTTTATATTGCACTTTATGAGTATATGAAAATTATCGGATGAGTGAGTTATTATTTGCGAAGTATGTAGTGCGCATGGAGTATGAAATTGATTGGTGGTGTTAAAGCAGGGATACTTCTTTGTGTGTTGTTGTGCTAATGGGGCACGTGTCTTTCGACCTGTTTGGGCGATACAATTTAGATTTGGGCAGAGTGGATAACTCTCGAGAGGGTTCTAATGGATTCAAAATGTATATGTGATAATTGAAAATTTGTCGAATTCATATACCGCTAGAATTGGCTATTTACATTGGATGGTATCTGGACTTGCGGTAATTATGTATGACTATGGATTCTACATTTCACTATAAGAAAGGAAAGAGGAACAATTTTAAATTCACATAAGGTATTTTTGAGTGGGTGTTTCGGTTGTGGTATTATGGGGGTAATTATGATGTGGTAAGACTTTACAGATGTTTTGATGGCAATATACTTGGGTTTGGTGACATGCGTGGCTTTGTTGAGTTAGAGAAATTCCGTTCTTATAGCTTGGTTATGTGCAAATGGATTTCAAAGTATTATTGATTGTTTCTACCATGGTTTGAACCAGATATTTTTTACCGGTGTGGAGAACATGTTGTGTATTGTGATCTCCTCCTTGAAGGAAGCAAGAGGAAGGTTTCTAACTAAACGGGTATATAATTTACTGGTGACTCAGAGTTGATAATGAGATTCTTGTGTTTTTCACATGATGGCCTCATAAATGTGGTGTATTGTGCGAGATTTAGATTTACATGTACAAGCTGACAGTTCGGTGTTGAAGGTAAGGTCATGAATTTGGATAGAATGGTTAGTTTCCGATATTTAGATGAATGTTATAACTTCTCGGTAATCTTTGAGAAGGGTGCGCATTTCAGAAAGCACATTGTGTTTTGACTTACAGATATTTCATTTATATTGCGGTACTCACCTAGTGATAGACTGCTGAAATTCAAATTATTGCTATGTGGCACGGAAGAATTATGGTAGTATTTCTCGTGGGGTGATCGTGCATGAAAGATATGCTATTCATTCGAGTTCTAGAGTTGGGATCAGTTATGGTGATTCATGTGTTCTATGAATTTGGAGACTGGGAGTTCTCAGAAGCATATTATTTCAAGGTTGCGGCCTGTTTGAGGTAAGTATCGTATTTAAACTCGGTTGAGGCGCTACTTGCCTGAACTATTATGATAGCCACATGCTTTTGGGTATGCACATGTGTGGGGTTGGTCCCATGTGCGGGCACCGAGGTTGTGTATTCATGTTTGGGTTGTGCTTAGGCTCCTATAAGCCCATAAATGATTGTTAAGCTTCGAGCTTTGATATCTGACACGTGGTAACAATTCATGTAATCTAATTAAACCACGATGTGTACTTGTTTGATTGCTTCTGTATGATATGCTTGGACCGGAGGCCTATTACCATGTCGTGCCGTTGATGTTAATATGAGCCCTTGAAGAGCTGGTTACCATTATTAGATTCGTATGTCTTGGTTCTACTATATATGATGAGCTCATAGCATTGTGATTGTGGTGTTGCTTGTTGAACTTGAGAAACGGTTCTCTTATTTGAGACATTTTCCATTTTTGGGTACATAGATTGCGCAGTTTGTGGCTTGAGTTATATTGGTGTGACATGTTTATGGAATAATATTTTTTGATAATATAAAGTCATTGGACCTATAATGGATACTATCAGGTTTGATTACAACGTGTTTGGAAGAATAATTGTAGAAATCATCTTATATAATTGGCTATGGTACATGTGGAACGAGGGAAAGCTCCTTGACCTATTGATTTGATAAGTGGTTTTGAGATTCCTCGTGTTTCTTTCATTATTAGCAGTGTACGAAGGTTTTGTAATGAGGTTTTCTTTGACATGGGGTTTAATACTAGTACCGGGTTGGTTTTGAGTAGTTCCTGTGATCGGTAATGGTGTTGCGAATATGCGAGTTGGGTAGTATGTTATGTGATTACATCTGGGGTTATAGTTAAGGATTAATACAGCTTGTGCAGATTTATACAATGTGTAGATAAGATTCGGGTCTTGAAAAGAATTTCGGATATTAGAAATTGGAGTCCAAGGTTTATGGGATAAAGCCAAATTAATGAGCTCCAATTATGTTGTGTTGTCAGGCCTATACGGTAAACGGTGATGTGGTATCACCCCGGGTATGTGCTTGGTAAGTTGGCATAGTGATTTGAAGGTTTAGGAGAAACTCTTGGCACGTTCGAGGACAAACGTATATTTAAGTGGGGGAGAATGTAACGACCCGACCGGTCGTTTTGAGCATTTACGCTCCTTTCAATTATTCGAAGTCTTGAATAACTTCATATGATGTATTATGACGTGTGCGAATCGTCGTTTTAATGTTTCAGGTGTTTCGGGATTAGTTCAGAAGAGTAAATTTTATGTTGGAAGCTTAAATGAAAAGCATTGACCGGAGTTTGGCTTTTGTGCAAATGACTCCGGAATGGAGATTTTAATGGTTCCAATAGCTCTGTATGGCGAGTTCGGACTTAGGAGTGTGTATAGATATTTATTTTGAAGTCCGTAGTTAAATTAGGCATGAAATAGCAAAAATAGGAAATTTAAAGTTTAAAAGTTTGACCGGGAGCTGACTTTTTGATATCGGGGTCAGAATCCAGTTCTGAAAATTTTCATAGGTTTTTTATGTCATTTATGACCTGTGTGAAAGATTTGAGGTCAATCAGACTTGATTTGATAGTTTTTGGCATCGAATGTAGAAGTTGGAATTCGATAGTTTTCATTAGGATTAAATTGGGGTGTGATTCGTGGTTTTAGCGTTGTTTGATGTGATTTGAGGCCTTGACTAAGTTAGAATGATGTTTTGGGACTTATTGGTATAATTGGTTGAGGTCCTGGGGGCCTCGGGTGAGTTTCGGATGGCTAACAGATCAAATTTTGGACTTAGGAAAATGCTAAAGAATTCTTGTGCTGGTGCCATCGCTTCTGCGGAACCTTGGACGCAGAAGCTACTGCGCAGAAGTGAGCAGCCCATCGCAGATGCGGACTGGGCAGCTGGGCGTGGAGACCGAAGAAGCGGGATTTGTTCCACACCCGCGACATCGCAGAAGCGGGGTAATAGGTCACAGAAGCGGAAGCAGCAGTCGCACCTGCGTGTGTGCAGAAGCGAAAATTCTGTCCGGAGGTGCGATGGTCAAATTCCAGTGACTGTTCGTAGAAGCATAACTTTGGTCGTACAAGCAACGCTGCAGAAGCGGCCCTTGGTTTGCAAAAGCGAAAATCGCTGGGTGGAACCTATAATTCGAGTTCTTTGGTTTATTTTTTCATTTTTGGATTTTGGAGCTCGCATGGAGCGGAATTTCACCATACGACTTATGGTAAGTATTCTTGACTCGATTGTGATTATATTTCATAAATTAATCTTCGTTTTCGATGTTAGATTATTGATGTTTCAAGAAAAATCGGAGGAAATTTCCACAATTCCATAAAATGAATTTTCGAGCTTTGAACACCGATTCAGAGTCGGATTTGAATGAAATTAGAATGGTTAGACTCGTAATTGAATGGGTTGCCAGATTTTGTGAGTTTCATCGGGTTTCGAGATGTAGGCCCCACTGTCAACTTTTCGAACGAAGTTGGAAATTTTTATAAATTGTTAAATTGTAAGCATTGGAGTATATTTTGATTAATTTGCAAGTTGTTTGACCAATTTCGAATCGTTTGGCTTGGAATTGAGGAGATATGAAGGCGTTCAGTTGTTGATACGTGCAGAATGGAATTTGCGGAGTATTATTTTTCTTGCTCGACATTGGATTTGTCTCGTTCGAGATAAGTAACATTTCTAAACATGGAGCTGTGGGTATAACCCTAAAAATATGTGTTATATGATTTGTTTGGGGCTAACGCACATGCTAGGCGGCGGGCGTGTGGCCATGCACCGTAGAAAATGTGACTTAATTGATTCTGTGGAATTGTGTAGTCATCATGTTTAGCCTAATGTCGAATGTCTACGTGTTTTAACTCTTACTTGGAATTTGTGCAAAATGCTTAGTTGAATTACTTGTCTGCTTGATTTTGTATTCAGTCTTTAACTGTAGGACTCCTTGCTGTAAATTTGTCGTTCCATAGGTTATGAGTGGTGTATTTACTTTTGCGACTACGAGACGGTATCTCGGGAGCTCCCCTGTTGCATATTTACTTTTGGAACTACGAGGCGATACCTCGGAATCTCTCGTGTTGCATATTTACTTTTGGGACTAAGAGGCGGTACCTCGGGAGCTCCCCTGTTTCATATTTATTTTTGGGACTACGAGGCAGTACCTCAGGAGCTCCACTGTTGCATATTTACTTATGGAACTAGGAAGCGGTACCTCGGGAGCTCCCCTGTTGTATATTTACTTTTGAGACTACGAGGTAGTGCCTCGGGAGCGTCCCTGTTGTTTATTATCTAGCTATTGATACTATAGCACGTGAGTTGTCCGTGTGGAACGTGAGTTGTCCCTGCGGATTGTAGCGCTTAGGCTGAAGGAGCCCGAGATTTCTTATCTGTCGTTGAGAAAAATCACAGGTTTCAGACTTACTCATATTTTCGGTGACTTTCGGCAAAAGATTTGAGTTTTACTGTTATAATGAAAAGAAAATGTTTATTTTTTTGGAGTTTCATATGAGCTGAGCATTTTATTATTGAGTTATTACTTGTGCTGCTTTAAATTGTATTGTTATAAGATGTTATTAGTTATTGGAGTTGGACTCTGACCCTTGTCCCAGCTCATCACTACTTTCAACCTAAGTTAGGTTTGTTACTTATTGAGTATATGTGGTTGGTTGTACTCATACTACACTTCTACATCTTGCATGTAGATTTTGGATGTTGATGCTGCTGTACATGGCAGGAGCTGACATTGAAGATGTACCTGTGATCCAGTCATAACTGCCTCTTGTTCTAGGTAGCTTTAATTTTTTTTTTAAATCTGTTCATGTATATTTCAAACAGATGACGTAATTCTATTTCACACCAGATTTATAAATTCTAATCTTAGAAGCTCATGATATATACTACCAGTCCTTGGGGAATGTATTAGAGTCAGTTAAATATTAACTGAATCGGATTATTGTTATTTGGCTTACCTAGCGGGTGAGGTTAGGTTCCATCATGGCTAATTGTATTTTGGGTCGTGACAATAACGCTTCATTAATCTATCCATCTCCAAAAGAGACTTATTTCTTATTTCTATCACACCACTCTATTATGGAGTTTACGGTATAGACATTTGAGATGTAATCCCTTACTCTAATAAGTTACAAAAGAATTTTATAGAGAGATGCTCGCCACTACAATCAAATTACAGTAACTTAGTATATTTCCTTTGTGCTTCTCCGTTTCAAGTTTTTAAAACCTTGAATTACTTAAATCATTAAAACTTATGGTGCATCAAATAAATATATTAATATTTTGAGTAATCATTTGTGAATGTCACAAAAATACTCAAAACTATCTCTTACCAATATGTTCATTTAACCATACAAATTAGAAGGGATTCATTCTAGCTTATCACTAGATTTATTTCTTTTTGAAGGGAAACATCCTTTAGTCAAATTTCCTTCCAAACAGGATCCACAATCTGTAGTGCCTCTAATTTTAATGAACCTTAAGGTCCATCCTTGACCAACTTGAAATCCTATCAAGATTAATATGACTTAGATAGAAGTGCATAGATAAGTTTTACTCAATTTTGAAGAACATATTCTCTTGAGGTAGACTAATGTTCAGGACAGACATTATATACAATTACAAGGCCATGCACTCATGTATCACAAGAGATAAAATGTTTATCAAGCTCAATTGCTCAAGAGTTATTCGAAAAATAAAACAAATATACATCTCTTATTTTGCTCAGAAATCGGAATTAAATTCCTTCTAACAAAAGGTACATATATTGCATCCTTTAAATTAATGTCTTATCACTATCAAAAGAAAATTTTAACAAGTAATGCGACAAATTGCATAGTCATTGTGGAGTTGAGATAAAAATATTAAATAGATCATAATAAGTCAAAACACTCAATAATAAAATTCAGACCGCATTCAATATTTATATACATACATGCATCTCAAATAATAAGTTTCGATGGGAAAAGAATCATTCATGCAAAGTATATTATATAATACAAGACTTATACAATCCAAAAATAAATATAACCAACTCAGATGGAGAGTATACTATTATTTTCAGTCAATTGTATATAACTATTTAATACAAAAATTTTAAACATACTACACATATATGTGTTCATGCATCTTGAATAGCAATTTCGATGGGAAAAGAACTACTCATACAACATACATATGTAATGCGAGATTATTCACTCCAATAATTAAAACAGACTCAACTCAGATGGAGAGTATACCGTTAATTTAAGTCAAGTGAACATCATAATAATAGTTGTAGTTCCATTGATCCAACATGTATACAAAGATGGAGAGCAAGTACACGATACCAATTACTAGTATTTCACCTAGTGAGCTTACAATAAATTTATCTGATATGGAGGAAGACCTAAAGTCAACGCGTAAATTTATTACTCACTTGAAATTAATAGTGGAAGACCATATAAATATATTTCTATCACCATTTAATCATGATTTTATTTTAATTATAAAATTAATTCAACCCTCAAACTCAGATAGAGAGTCAATATAAATTTTCAATAACTAGTAACTATACCCAGTGAGTTCATAATAAATTTATACGATATGGAGAAAGACCTAAAGTCAACGCGTAAATTTATTATCTCACTATAAAATAAAAAGTGGAGACCATAGGGGTTAATTCCTATCACCACTTGATCACAACCATAAACTTTTCTCTAAGGATTAAGTTCCATAATTAAAAATAAAATGCTCAAAACCCCATTTAAACAGTCTTAAAATGCTAAAATTAACATTTTTCACTCAGTGAGTATTGATCACTGGGCTGTTTCTGATAGATCTACCAAATTGCAAATTAATCAGAAACCGTTAATATCACAATGTCCAAAACTGCGACCAAATTTGGTAAATTACCATTTTAAACAATTTTTTAAGAATTCAAAATATCAATTACATTCTTTTCATGTACCAATTCATATCAAATCAACATGTGTTATCATGTTCCAGATTAGACATAAATAAAATGAGAGAAAGAATAATTTTTCATATATAAATCTCATTTTAATCCGCCAAACCTCCAATAAAACTCATCTAAACGATCTCGAATCGTCAAAATACGATGCGATTCAATGCATAGAAGTGAGTTCTTCTTAACTGATCGTTTTGGATGATCCTAAAAAATTTCAGGTCATTCGGAGATCGTAAAATTCACTATCGCCAAAAAACTAGATCAATTTGAATAAATTATTTTTGGCGTATTTAGGATTAAATCCTTGTTATTTGCATTCTTGCTATATATCATATCAAGTTAAATCACCATGTGTCATCATGTTCCAGATTTAACACAAATATAGACGATATATAAAGATTAAATTTCCTATTTATAACAAACTCAATTTAATAAACTGCTTGAAAACTTATATAAACGATTTCAAAATGACGAAACACGGCATGACTCACTAGATCGTTTTCGATAAACCTACCAAGTTTCAGGTCAATTAGAGTTCTTCAAATTCATGACCACCAGCCTATAACCAAACTCAGAGAATAACTGTTTTAAGAAGTTTCATGAATAAATATACATATGATATTAATTTCCATTCTCCTTATAATAATTATTCTATGAGCTCAATGCATATATTATGTTCTTCCTATTTCTAGGATACATAATATCTCCTTTTGCAATAAATTATCATTTTATTAAATATACAAGAACCTAAGATACTATATTTTCTCCCATTCGGCGAAAACCTCAATTTGTCCTCTCATGGGTGGAGTTGGTCTCACTAGTACCCCAAAGATAAAACTCCTTTTCTAGTTAAGAACCCCCACCACTAATGTAGATTTATCAAGGATAATTTTCACATGGTACATTAAGCGGATTTTAGTGACTCAAATAAATAGACCATTTTGTGGTCCTATTTATTAATCATAATGCTCAATCCAAGAATAGATATAATTTTACATGTACAAATTTATTAAGAATTTTTCACGAGTTCAAATAAACAAACCACTTTAGTTGTAACTATTTATTACTCATAAAATTCTCAATTTACGAGTGAAGATACATGTAGCTCATAATATTATTTTATGGCAGATTATTGGCCACAACTTAAAAGCCATGCCAATAATATAAAATTCATACAAAATATCGTCATATTTATTTTAATTACAACCTCCAACCAGAGAACAAAATATTTCATCGAAAATCCAAGACTAGTAATCACGTAGGGCATGAAAACATAAATCAAGATTTGAGATATTTTTAATGCACAAATATGCCAAACGCACCAATCAATAGTCACCCAGGATATCAAATAGAGGATTTTTGTGAGGACCCAAAACTCCATCTAGTCGTGATGGCACCTAACCCAACCCGTCAGGTAAGACAATTAACAACTATTCAATTTAATAAAATTTATTGAGATAAGAAATGATAATACGCCATTTTTATACAAAACTTTCCTAAGGACTGGTAGTAAAAATCATGAGCTTCTAAGATAAGAATTTACAAAGATGGTATGAAATAAATATATCATGTTCGAAATGTACTTAAACAGATTCTTATAAATCTAAGGCTACCATGAACAAGAGGTAGCTACGATTGGAATGCAGGTATGTCTTCAGATCCATCTCCCATAGATCACAACAACATCAGTATCCAATATCTGCACGCAAGGTACAGAAGTGTAGTATGATTATAACCGACCCCATGTACTCAATAAATAACAAACCTAACCTTAGGTTGAAAGTAGTGATGAGCTTGTACCGAGGTCAGAGTCCACAGCAATAACCAATAACATCTAATAACAATATAATCTAAAGCAGCACTAGTAATAACTCAATAATAAAATGCTCAGCTCGTATACAGTTCAGGAAAAATAAATATTTTCTTTTTAAGTATAACAGTAAAACTCAAATCTTTTGCCGAAAGTCACCGAAATATGAGTAAGTGTGAAATCTGTGATTTTTCTCAAAATATTCAACCAGTAAATGTTTCATTTTCAAATGGCATGAGGAAATAAATCTCTATGCCTATATGTCAATATGTATGAGAAGTCATGAATGACGTGATACCATACATCATGAGGAAAAATGCATATTTATGCCTGTATGTCAAGTGTGCATGTCGAATGCGATGCATACTCTCAGAGTATCAATTCACTCAGTCCTCCCAGTCACTCAGTCTTCACAGTCACTCAATTCTCACAGTCACTCAGTCCTCACAGTCACTCAATCCTCCCAATCGCTCAGCACTCGCACTCAGTAGGTACTTCCGCTCACTAGGGGTGTGTATAGACTCCGGAGGGGTTCCTTCAGCCCAAGCACTATAACAAGCCAATCATGGCATAAATCAATAAAACATGTTGTGGCGTGCAGCCCGATCCCATAAATATCCTCACCATCAAGCCATCGGCCTCACTCAGTCATCAATCTCTCTAGTCTCTCGGGCTCACAATGTCATGAAACAACCTATAAATGATGATGTGATGTATCAATAAATAACAACAAAGACTGAGATATGATATGCAATATATGAATATGACATAGTATGAAATTAGAGTTTAAACATATAATTCGACAGTAGAAATGACCTCAGTGGGTCCCAATAATACCAACATTTGCCTAAGCATGATTTTGTCACGACCCAAACCCTAACATGTCGTGATGGCACCTATCGATGGTACTAGGCAAGCCAATTTTTAAAAAATACTTCAAATGATTCACAACATAAACCAAAAGCTTGATATGACAGAGTTTTCATAAAATAGGAGTTAAACTCAAAAATACAACGCGGAAAAAATAGTCCCAAACATCGGGGTGTCACCAAGTCATGAGCATCTAAACAACCAGTCTAAGAAACTACAAGATTCTGTGTCTAAATGCCAATACAGATAAGAAAGATAATAAGAAAGGAGAGACAATGACTGTTGTCACAACCCAAAACTAACCCCTGTCGTGATGGCGCCTATCGTGGAACTAGGCAAGCCGACTCATTTCCAAAACAAATCGATATTTTCATTTTAAAGATAATTTCAAAGTTATTTAACATAAAAACCTTCGTAAAAGAGTTCCAATCAAAATAAAAGTGCGGAAGGAAAAGCCCGACATTGGGGTGTCACTAGTCATGAGCATCTACTATAATCTGTCTAACAATATCAAGGCTAACTCAGCCTGGAAAATAGCTAAATACAACTACAGGAAGATAAGAGGGAGAAGAGTAGGGGCTGCGATCGCCAAACAGCTACTTTGCTATCTCCAAGAAAATCTGCAACCAGAACACTCAATAACCACTACCGTGACCAGCTACACCTGAATCTGCACACAAGACGCAGGGAGTAACGTGAGTACGCCAACTCAGTAAGTAACAACAATAAATAAAGACTGAGCAGTAGTGACGAGCAATAAAGCATATAACATTCATATCGGGAAATCTCAGTAAAATACCACATGCTTTTAAAAATCAGGATTTGAATCAAAACATCTCGTTTAACCTAGTTCCAGTAAAAATCATTTAAAGATATTTTTCAACGGTTTTCAGATACAGGAAAAATTCAAAGGTGAGCAAAAATAATGAAATCATAAACAGCCCCTCGAGCAAAACATCACTCATAAACAGCCCCTCGGGCAAACCTCACAGTTAGTCGTGCCACTCGGGCATACCTCACAATCACTCTTGCCACTCGGGCATACCTCACAATCACGCATACCTCTCAGTCACTCAGCACTCGGCACTCGTACTAAGTAGGTACCTGCGCTCACTGGGGGTGTGTACAGACTCCGGAGGGGCTCCTTCAGCCCAAGCGCTATAATCTGCACGGATAACTCACGTGCTGCACGGACAACTCACATACCATAATAATAAATTATGCCGCAGGCGGGCAGCCCCGATCCACACTCATCCTCACATATCAGGCCCTTGGCCTCACTCAGTCATAAACCTCTCAAGCCACCCGGGCATTTCGGTAAAACAAGGCATTCGGCCCAAAACATTTATATGCATCAAAATAGAGTCATAAAACTGAGTTATGCAGTAAACAAGTATAAACATGACTGAGTATAGATTTTCAATCGAAAACAATGAGAGGATGGTAAGAAACAGCCCCTAAGGGTCCAAACAACATTGGCGCAAGGCCCAAACATGACATTCGGCCCAATTTACAGAAATTCTTTCTAAAACATATAAGTATCATATAGTTTCAACAAAGTATGCAACTTTACAGTTGCTACGGGACGTACCAAGTCACAAATCCCCAACAGTGCATGCCCACACACATGCCACCTAGCATGTGCGTCATTAAAAATAGTAGAATGATACAAAATCCGGGATTTCATACCCTCAGGACTAGATTTACAATTGTCACTTACCTCAAACCGGTCAAATCTCTTCCCCGCAATGCTCTTGCCTCTGGACTCGGCCTCCAAATGCTCCAAATCTATTCACAATCAATACAATACCATCAATATACGCTAATGGAATGAATTCCACAAGAAAAGCTTCAAAATTAGACCAAAACCCAAAATTGGCTCAAACCCGCCCCCGAGCCCACATCTCGAAATCCCACAAAATTTAGTAAACTAGAAAGCTCATTCACTCATGAGTCCAACCATACCAAATTCATCAAAATCCGATATCGTTTGGTCCTTCAAATCCTTAAATTACTTTCCAAAACTTCTGAGCCCTAACCCCTCATTTTCACTAATTACCATGATTAGACAACGGAAAAATCACCATATATATAAGTATTAGGGCTCAAGTAACTTACCTCAATGAAACCCCCTTGATTCCCTCTTCAAATCTCTCCCAAAAGCTCCAAACACCGAATAGAAATAGTGAAGAATGCATCAAAATCGCGAAGGGTTCTATTTATGGTTTCTGCCTAGGTTTTTCGTACCTGCGGCAATCTTTCTCGCACTTGCGCGACCGCACCTGCGGTCCAAGGAGCCTCACCTGCGCAACTCACTTAATCTCCCAGCTTCCGCACCTGCGGACACCTTTCTCGCATCTGCGGTCCTTGGTGCGCATCTACAAAACCAGCCCAAAATTCTCATCTCCGCATCTCCACCCAAGGCCTCGCACCTGCGGGCTCGCAGATGCGGCCAATTCTTCGCACCTGCGTTCCCGGCCTTAGCTCAGTGTTTCCCGCACCTGCACACTCCCCACGCACACCAGCGGCCTCGCACCTGCGAGGCTTTCTTCCGCAGGTGCGAAAATAGCAGTAGCAGCATCTCCAGCTGCAAATTCCAACTTTGACAAATCCGTTAACCACCCGGAATCACCCCGAGGCCCTCGGAACCTCACCCAAAAATACCAACAAGTCATATATCAACATACAAACTTAGTCGAACCTTCTAATCACTCAAAACAACATCCAATCATCAAATTACCCTCGGATTCAAGCCTAAGAACTTCTAAATTTCCAAATTCGGCAACCGATGCCGAAACCAACCAAACCACGTCCGAATGACCTCAAATTTTGCACACACATCACAAATGACACTACGAACTTACTCCAACTTCCAAAATTCCATTCCGACCCCGATATCAAATTTTCCACTACCGACCGAAATCGCCAAATTTCCAATTTTGCCAATTCAAGCCTAATTCTACCACGGACCTCCAAATCACATTCTGAACCCATTCCTAAGTCCAAAATCACCTAACGGAGCTAACGGAACCATCAGAATTCAAATCTGATATCGTTTACACATAGGCCAGCATCCGGTTGGCTTTTCCAATTTAAGTTTCTACTTAAAAGACTAAGTGTCTCAATTCACTCTGAAACCACTCTGGTCCCGAACCAACTAACCCGACATAACATAATATAGCTGAATAACACAAAAAGAAGTAGAAATGGGGAAAACGAGGCTATAACTCTCGAAACGACTGGCCGGGTCATTACATCCTCCCCCTCTTAAACATTCGTTCGTCCTCGAACGGGTCTAGAAACATACCTGGAGTCTCGAATAGGCGTGGATATCTGCTCCGCATCTCCCGCTCGGTCTCCCAGGTGGTCTCCTCCACAGGCTGACCTCTCCATTGAAACTTCACTGAAGCTATATCCTTTGACCTCAACCTTCGAACCTGCCGATCCAAAATAACCACCGGCTCCACATCATAAGTCATATCACCCTCCAACTGAACCGTGATGAAGTCCAAAACATGGGACGGATCTCCAATATACTTCCGGAGCCTGGAAACATGAAACACTGGATGCACACTCGATAAGCTGGGTGGCAAGGCAATCTTATAAGCCACCTCCCCTATTCTCTAAAGCACCTCAAAAGGCCCAATGAACCGCGGGCTCAACTTGCCCCTCTTCCCAAACCTCATAACCCCCTTCATGGGTGATACCTTCAGGAAAACCTTCTCCCCAACCATAAAAGACACATCACGGACCTTCCAATTCGGGTAGCTCTTCTGCCTAGACTGCGTCGTGCGAAGCCGCTCCTGAATCAATTTCACCTTATCTAATATGTCCTGGACCAAGTCTGTACCTAAGAGCCTAGCCTCACCCGGCTCAAACTATCCAACCGGAGATCTACACCTCCTCCCATATAAAGCCTCGTACGGAGCCATCTGAATACTCGACTGATAACTGTTGTTATATGCCGCGAGTGGCAAAACCTGGTCCCATGAACCCCCAAAGTCAATGACATAAGCACGCAACATGTCCTCCAATATCTGAATATGCACTCAGACTACCCGTCCGTCTGAGGGTGAAATGTTGTGCTCAACTCAACCTGAGTACCCAACTCTCGCTGCACGGCCCTCTAAAACTGCGATGTGAACTGAGTACCCCTATCTGAAATGATGGAAACTGGGACACCATGCAGGCGAATGATCTCTCGGATGTAAATCTCAGCCAACCGCTTTGAAGAGTAAGTAGTACCAACTGGAATGAAGTGCGCGGACTTGGTCAGCCGATCCACAATAACCCAAATAGCGTCGAACTTCCTCGAACTCCGTAGGAGCCCAACTACAAAGTCTATGGTGATCCGCTCCCACTTCCACTCTAGGATCTCTAACCTCTAAAGAAAGCCACCCGGTCTCTGATGCTCATGCTTAACCTGCTGACAGTTGAGACACCGAGCCATAAACCCAACTATATCCTTCTTCATCCGCCTCCACCAATAGTGATGCCTCAAATGCTGGTACATTTTTGCGGCACCCGGATGGATGGAATACCGCAAGCTGTGGGCCTCCTCAAGAATCATATCTCGAAGCCCATCTACATTAGGCACACATATCCGGCCCTGCATTCTCAGCACGCCGTCATCACCAATAGTCACATCCCTAGCATCACCTCTCTGAACCCTGTCCTGAAGAACGAGCAAGTGGGGGTCATCATACTGACGCTCCCTGATACGGTCATAAAGAGAAGACCTGGAGACTGCACAAGCCAATTCCCGACTAGGATCCAAAATATCCAATCTGACAAGCTGGCCCGCTAAGGTCTGAACATCTAATGCCAAAGGTCTCTCTGCTGCAAGAAGATATGCTAAACTCCCCAAACTCTCTGCCCGGTGACTCAAGGCATCGGCCACCACATTCTCCTTCCCCGGATGGTATAAAATAGTGATATCATAGTCCTTAAGAAGCTCCAACCATCTCCGCTGACACAAATTAATATCCTTCTGCTTTAACAGATACTGCAGACTCCGGTGATCTGTATAGATCTCACAATGAACCCCATACAAATAATGATGCCAAATCTTCAAGGCGTGAACAATGGCTACTAACTCAAGATCATGGACATGATAGTTCTTCTCATGGGTCTTCAACTGGCGCGAGGCATAGGCAATCACCCTACCCTCCTGCATCAAAACACAACCAATGCCTATCCTCGATGCATCACAATACACAGTGTAAGAACCTGAAGCTGATGGTAGAACTAACACTGGAGTTGTGGTCAAAGCAGTCTTGAGCTTCTGAAAGCTCTCCTCACACTCATCCGACCACCTAAATGGAGCACCCTTTTGGGTCAATTTGGTCAAGGGCGATGCAATAGATGAAAATACCTCCACAAAGCGACGGTAGTAACCCGCCAAACCAAGAAAGCTCCTAATCTTCGTGGCTGAGGACGGTCTAGGACAACTCTGCACCGCCTCTATCTTTTTCGGATCTACCTGAATACCCTCTCTGGACACCACATGTCCCAAGAATGCTACTGAACTGAGCCAAAACTCACACTTGGAGAACTTTGCATAAAGCTTCTCCTCCATCAATCGCTGTAATACAATCCTCAAATGCTGAGCGTGCTCCTCCTGGCTACAAGAGTACACCAGGATGTCATCAATGAATACAACGATGAATGAGTCCAAATAGGGCTAGAATACACTGTTCATCAAATGCAGGAACGTTGTTGGGGCATTGGTCAGCCCAAAAGACATCACCAAGAAATCATAATGGCCATATCGGGTCCTGAAAGCTGTCTTAAGAATATCTGAATCCCGAATCTTCAGCTGATGATAACCGGACCTCAAATCAATCTTAGAGAACACCCTCGCTCCCTGAAGTTGGTCGAATAAATCATCAATACGAGGCAAAGGATACTTGTTCTTGACTGTGACCTTGTTCAACTGCCTATGATCAATACACATTCTCATGGAACGATCCTTCTTTTTCACAAATAGAATCGGTGCACCCTAAGGTGACACACTAGGACAAATAAACCCCTTATCAAGGAGTTCCTCAAGTTGTTATTTCAATTCCTTCAACTCCGCCAGTGCCATATGATACGGTGGAATAGAAATGGGTTGAGTGCCCAGCACCAAATCAATACCAAAGTCAATATCCATGTTAGGCGGCATGCCCGGCAGGTCTGCAGGAAACACATCCGGAAAATCACGTACCACCGGAACAGAATCAATGACATGAGTCTCTGCACTAACATCCCTCACAAAAGCCAAATAAGATAGGCAACCCTTCTCAACCATGCACTGAGCCTTCAAATATGAAATCACTCTACTTGGTACATAATCTACAGAACCGCTCCACTCAACCCTCGAAATTCTAGGCATAGTCAATGTCACCATCTTAGCGTGACAATCTAGAACAACATGACATGGAGATAACAAATCCATACCCAATATCACATCAAAGTCAGCCATACTGAGCAACAATAGATCCACTCGGGACTCCAGACCCCCAATAGTCACCATACATGACCGATATACATGGTCCACAATAATAGTATCACCCACAGGAGTAGATACATGTACAGATGAAACTAAGGACTCACGGGGCATATCTAAAAGAATGGGCGAAATACGAGGAAACATATAAATGCGTGGAACCAGAGTCAAATAATACTGAGGTATCTGGGTGTCAAACTGAGACAATACCTATAATCACAGCATCTGAAGAAATAGCGTCTGGTCTGGCAGGGAGAGTATAGAAACATGCCTGACCAGCCCCTGATCTGCCTCCCCCTCTAGGGCGACCCCTAGCTGACTGACCTCCACCCCGTGCTGACTGGGCGGGTGGTGAGGTAACTGGTGCTATAGTCGGAGGCTGACTCCTCTGCTGAGATAGACCTCCATGACGACGAGGGCCGTGCCTCCACATATGCCCAAGCTCCCCATACTCAAAACAACTCCCTAGTGCTGGCGGCGGAAACTAAAGGGAACCCCTAGCACCGGGATGACTGGTAGAAGAACCTGGCATGGAAGAACCCTGAACAGGTGGAGCATGGGACGAACTCTGAAGTGGAAGGGAAATAAGTGATGAGTGGCCCTGATGAGAACTGTGAGAACTATGGCCAGATGATGCACCCCGATGAAATAGCCGAGCTGATTGAGCCTGCCTGAAATGACGACCTCTATCGTGCTGGAACTGACCCCCAAAAGGAGCACCACTGAATCCACCCTGACCACGAGGCCTCTTGGCCTCCCTCTCAACCCTCTCCTGACCGCGAACCATCTCAATCTACCGAGCAATCTCAACAACCTCATCAAAGGTAGCACCCAAAACCTGCTCCCTGGTCATGAGAAATTGTAGCTGATAAGTGAGGCCATCAATAAACCTCATGATCCTCTCTCTGTCTGTGGGAACCAACCAAATAGCATGACGGACCAACTCATAGAATCGCATCTCATACTGTGTCACAGACATATCACCCTGGCGAAGCCGCTCAAACTGTCTACTCAGCTTCTCTCTACGGGATCGAGGCACGAACTTCTCCAAAAAGACCACGGAGAACTCCTGCCAAGTAAGGGGTGTTGCGCCAACAAGCCTACGCCTCTCGTAATTCTCCCACCATCTGAGTGCAGCCCCAGAAAACTGAAAGGTAGTGAATGAGACCCCACAAGTCTCTAGAATACCAGCAGTACGGAGTATCCTCTGACACCTGTCCAAAAAGTCCTGAGCATCCTCTCTCTCTGTGCCATTGAGAGGTGGTGGTTGAAGTCTCCCAAACCTCTCCAACCTACGCTGATCATCCTCAGGCATAGCAAGAACCACATAATCCTGGGTGTGCGAACGACGGGAGTTTGAGTGCCTCCCTTGGCCTGAGAAGTGGCTGTGGTCGTTGAAATAGAGACCGCCTGAGCAAGGCCAGTACACGCTGTCAGAATCTGAGCTAGGGCCTCCTGAAGGCCTGGAATCACAATAGGCACAGGTCGTGCCTGAGCTGGTGCATCAACAACTGGAACCTGGTCCTGATCTGGGACAACCGGTGGATCTGCAGGTACTGCCCCAGCTGTTGTACGGGCTGCACCTCTGCCCCTACCACGGCCTCTACCGCGGCCTGGGCCTCTCACGGCCCTGGCTGGTGGTAATGGTGGCTAGCCCTCTAGACCGGTAGTACGAGTCCTCACCATCTGTGAGAGAATGAAACAACAGATGTTTAGTTACTAGAATTAACAGATTCGCACGACAAGAATTCAAGAATGTGGAGTTTCCTAAAGGTTCTGCAGCCTCCTAAAGATAAGTACAGACGTCTCCGTACCGATCCGCAAGACTCTACTAAACCCGCTCATAACTCGTGAGACCTATGTAACCTAGGCTCTAATACTAATCTGTCATAACCCAAAACCCCTGTCGTGATGGTGCCTATCGTGGAACTAGGCAAGCCGGCTCATTTCCAAAAGAAATCGTTATTTTCATTTTAAAGATAATTTCAAGGTTATTTAACATAAAAAAACTTCATAAAGGAGTTCCAATCAAAATAAAAGTGCGGAAAGAAAAGCCCGACATCAGGGTGTCACTAGTCATGAGCATCTACTACAATCCGTCTAACAATATCAAGGCTAACTCAGCCTGAAAAATAGCTAAATACAACTAGAGGAAGATAAGAGGGAGAAGAGCAGAGGCTGCGATCGCCAAACCGCTACCTTGCTATCTCCAAGAAAATCTGCAACCAGAACACTAAATAACCACTACCGTGACCAGCTACACCTGAATCTGCACACAAGGTATAGGGAGTAATGCGAGTACGCCAATTCAGTAAGTAACAAAAATAAATAAAGACTGAGTAGTAGTGACGAGCAATAAAGCATATAACATTCATATCGGGAAATCTCAATAAAATACCACATGCTTTTAAAAATCAGGATTTGAATCAAAACACCTTGTTTAACCTAGTTCCAGTAAAAATCATTTAAAGATATTTTTCAATAGTTTTCAGACAGGGGAAAAATTCAAATGTGAGCAAAAATGATGAAATCATAAACAGCCCCTCGGGCAAAACATCACTCATAAACAGCCCCTCGGGCAAACCTCACAGTCACTCATGCCACTCGGGCATACCACACAATCACTCTTGCCACTCGGGCATACCTCACAATCACTCATGCCTCCTAGTCACTCAGCACTCGGCACTCGCACTCAGTAGGTATCTTTGCTAACTGGGGTTGTGTACAGACTCCGGAGGGGCTCCTTCAGCCCAAGCGTTATAATCTGCACGGACAAATCGCGTGCTGTACGGACAACTCACGTGCCATAATAATAAATTATGCCGCAGGCGGGCAGCCCCGATCCACACTCATCCTCACAAATCAGGCCCTCGGCCTCACTCAATCATAAACCTCTCAAGCCACTTGGGCATTTTAGTAAAATAGGGCATTCGGCCCAAAACATTTATATGCATCAAAATAGAATCATAAAACGGAGTTATGCGGTAAACAAGTATAAACAGGACTGAGTATAGATTTTCAATCTAAAATAATGAGAGGATGGTAAGAAACAGCCCCTAAGGGTCCAAACAGCATTGGCGCAAGGCCCAAACATGGCATTCAGCCCAATTTACAGAAAGTCATTCTAAAACATATAAGTATCATATGGTTTCAACAAAGTATGCAACTTTACAATTGCTACGGGACGGACCAAGTCACAAATCCCCAACAGTGCACGCTCACACGCCTGTCACCTAGCATGTGCGTCACTAAAAATAGTAGAATGATACAAAATCTGGGGTTTCATACCCTCAGGACTAGATTTACAATCGTTACTTACCTCAAACCGGTCGAATCTCTACTCCGCAATGCTCTTGCCTCTGGACTCGGCCTCCAAATGCTTCAAATATGTTCACAATCAGTACAATACCATCAATATACGCTTATTGAATGAATTCCACAAGAAAAGCTTTAAAATTGGACCAAAACCCGAAATTGGCTCAAAACCGGCACCCCGGGCCCACATCTCAAAATTTGACAAAATTTACAAAACTAGAAAGCTCATTCACTCACGAGTCCAACCATACCAAATTCATCAAAATCCGACATCGTTTGGTCCTTCAAATCCTTAAATTACTTTCCAAATATTTCAAGCCCTAACCCCTCATTTTCACTAATTACCATGATTAAACAATGGAAAAATTACCATATATATAAGTATTAGGGCTCAAGTAACCGAATAGATCCCAAAAGATATTCAAATCTATCCCAAAAGCTCCAAAAACCGAATAGAAATAGTGAATAATGCACCAAAATCGCAAAGGGTTCTATTTATGGTTTCTGCCAACGTTTTTCACACCTGTGGCCATCTTTCTCGCATTGTGCGACCGCACCTGCGGTCCAAGGAGCCGCACCTGTGCAACTCACTTAATCCCCCAGCTTCCGCACCTGCAGACACCTTTCTCGCACCTGCGGACTCGCATCTGCGGTCCTTGGTGTGCATATGCGAAACCAGCCCAAAATTCTCATCTCTGCATCTGCGCTCAAGGCCTCGCACCTACAGGCTTGCAGATGCAGCCAATTCTTCGTACCTGTGTTCCCAGCGTTGCCCGCACCTACGCACTCCCCACGTGCACCTGCGAGGCTTTCTTCTGCAGGTGCGAAAATAGCAGTAGTAGCAGCTCCAGCTGTAAATTCCAACTTCGACAAATCCATTAACCACCCGAAATCACCCCGAGGCCCTCGAGACCTCAACCAAAAATACCAACAAGTCATATATCAACATACAAACTTAGTCGAACCTTCGAATCACTCAAAACAACATCCAATCATCAAATTACCCTCAGATTCAAGCCTAAGAACTTCTAAATTTTCAAATTCGGCAAACGATGCTGAAACCAACCAAACCACGTCTGAATGACCTCAAATTTTGCACACACATTACAAATGACACTACTAACCTACTCCAACTTCCGGAATTCCATTCCGACCCCGATATCAAATTTTCCACTGCCGACCGAAATCGCCAAATTTCCAATTTCGCCAATTCAAGCCTAATTCTACCACAGACCTCCAAATCACATTCTGGACGCACTCCTAAGTCCAAAATCACCTAACGAAGCTAAAGGAACTATCAGAATTCAAATCCGAGATCGTTTACACATAGGTCAACATTCGGTTGACTTTTCCAACTTAAGTTTCTACTTAAGAAACCAAGTGTCTCAATTCACTCTGAAACCACTCCGGTCCCGAACCAACTAACCCGACATAACATAATATAGCCGAATAGCATAAAAATAAGTAGAAATGGGGAAAACAAGGCTATAACTCTCGAAACGACCGGCCGGGTCATTACAACTGCGAATGCCGGCAGCTACCTCATGAATCTCTGATACTTACCCACGCATGAGATCAACGTCCTCCGTGACCGGATACACCTGGATCTGCACACGAAGTGCAGAGTGTAGCGTGAGTAAAACCAACTCAGTAAGTAACAAAAAATGAATAAGAAACTGAGAAGGTAGTGACGAGTTATAAAAATACAATTCATTCTAGTAATTTCAGCAATGAAAGTAGACATGTTTCAATTCCGGCAATTTAAGTCAAAGCAGTTACACATTACGAAGTTCATGTAAAACGGATACAATATTTTCCAGAAGTTTCGGAACAATGACATAAATCATCTAAGTGCAGCAACAAATTAAAAAAGTGTAACCTCTCAGGGCAACAGTCCCTCAGGCTCTCTCTCTCTCAAAAGCTCAACACTCGGCTCTCAACCCTCAATACTCACACTCAATAGGTACCTGCGCTCACTAGGAGTGTGCAGACTCCGGAGGGGCTCCTACAGCCCAAGCGCTTTAATCCGCATGGACAACTCGCGTGTTGCACGGATAACTCACGTGCTATAGTAGCAATAGCTCACAGACAGGTCTTCGGCCTCACTCAGTCATCAACCTCTCTAGTCTCACGGCCCTTAGTAATAAAGGGGAATCAGCCCAAAATAGAATAATATAATGTATCAGCAGGGAATAACAGAGACTGAGGTATAATATGCAAGTAATACTACGACTGAGTACAAGTAACAATAAGCAGGAAGGTTCAACAGTTATCACGACCATTGGGGTCTTTACAGCACAAACACATAACCTAAGCATGATTTCTAGCATGATTCATTGTCAAATTTCTATAGCACAGAAAGGGAACATAGCTAACAACAAGCTTATTCAACTTTCCAGTTTCACGGAATGGACCAAGTGTCGTTTCCCACGGTGCATGCCCACACGCCCATCACCTAGCATGTGTATCACCTCCAAAATACTAACATAATATAATAATCCAGGGTTTCATACCCTCTGGACCAGATTTAAAATTGTTACTTACCTCAAACCGCGCAAAAAACCTACTCCAAAATGCCTTTGACTATCGAATCAATCTCCAAACGCCCTGAATCTAGCCACAAGAAGTACGATATATTTAATATAGGCTAAAAGAATCAATTCCACAAGAAAAACACGAAATTATAAGCCAAAATCCGAAATATGCTCAAACTGCCCCCCAGGCCCACGTCTCGAAATCTGACAAAAGTCTCAAAATATGAACACCCATCCACTCATGAGTCCAACCATACAAAAATTACTCGGATTCGACCTCAAATCACCTTCCAATCCTCGAAATTTTAGTCTATGAAGTTTCTACCATTTTTCCCCAAATTTTCAATTTCTACCATTACTAGCAATAGATTCATGAAATATAGTCCAATCCAAGTTATAACCACTTACCCCCATAATCTTCTTGAAGAAACCTCGAAAAAACGCCTCACACCGAGCTCTTAAAGTCCCAAAATCAAAATGGAAATCAAACCATCGAAATCCTATTTTCTGCCTAGTTATTCCGCATCTGCGGACCTACTGTCACACCTGCAGAATTTCCCTCGCAGGTGCGGAAATGACTTAAGGGGCTGGGTCTGTATCTGCGAGCAAGGGGCCGCACCTGCACGCCCGCTCCTACGGATATGCGGCTCCGCTTTTGCGGGCCAATCTCGCACCTGCGCCCACATACCAAGCTTGAACAAACCTCACATGCGCTCCTCCTTCCACACGTGCAAGTCTGCACCTGCGGTCTCCCCACCGCAGGTGCGAAACCACCAGAACCAGAAAACATCAGCCATTTGCCTAAGTCCAAATTCAAATCGTTAAGCATCTAAAACACACCCGAGGCCCCCGGGACCTCAACCAAATATACCAACAAGTCCTAAAACACCATACGAACTTAGCCGAGCCCTCAAAACATGTCAAACAACAACAAAAACATGAATCACCCTCCAATCCAAACTTAATGAACTTGAAACTTCAAATTTCTACAACCGATGCCAAAACCTACCAAACCACGTCCGATTGATCTCAAATTTTGCACACAAGTCATATTCAATATTACGGACCTACTCCAACTTCCGGAATCAGAATCCAACCCCGATATCAAAAAGTCCACTTCCGGTCAAAATCTCTAAAAAATCGACTTTCGCCATTTCAAGCCTAAATAAGCTACAAACCTCATATTTACAGTCCGGACACGCTCCTAAGTCCAAAATCACCCAACGGAGCTAAAAGAACCGATGGAACTCCATTCTGGAATCGTATTCACACAATTCCGACTGCGGTCAAAGTCCTAAGACATAAGCTTCCATTTTAGGGACTATGTGTCCCAAAACACACCGGAACCAAAAACAAAACTTCCCGGCAAGTCACATAAGTAGAAACAGATACGGGGAAAGCACAAAATAGGGGATCGGGGATATTACTCTCAAAATGACCGGCCGGGTCGTTATAGATTTCTAACGTGAGTCACAACTCAGTTTCTCTAACACATAAAAATACATGGAAAATACAAGTTAATTAAACTATACAACTCTACGGAATCAACCGAGTCCCAATTTCTACGGTGCACTCCCACATGCCCATCACCTAGCATGTGTGTCACCTCCAAACAATTCACATAATACGTATAATCAGGGTTCATACCCAAATCTCAAAGATTAGAAATGTTACTTACCTCGAACAAGCCGAATCCAATGCCGAGCAAGATAAACAATACTCCGAAAATTCCATTCCGTGCGTATCAACCTCCATACGCCTTACTGTCTCCTTAATAGAATCCAAACGCTCTGTATCTATTCAAGTAACGTGCAAATAAATCACAATTTACTTCAATGCTTACAAATTAACAATTTATGAAAATTTCCAACTCCGCTCAAAATATCGGTAGTGGGGACCACGTCTCGGAATCCGACGAAACTCACAAAATTCGACAAACCATTCAATTACGAGTCCAACCATACTAGTTTTACTCAAATCCGACTCTGAATCGGTATTCAAATCCCAAAAATTCATTTTATAAAATTTCTACAATTTCTCCCAAATTTCCATCTCAAATACTGATTAAATGATGAAAACAATGACATATTCATGTATATTAACCAAATCCGAGTTAGAATCACCTACCCCCAATGAATATTTTGAAAATCCCATGAACAATCCCCACAAACCGAGCTCCCAAAGTCCAAATATGAAATAATCTCTAACCCTCGTTTATAAAGTACAAAAATCTGACCTCCCATTGTGCTGATTTCACGACCCAAAATCCCACCATAGGCATCGTGATGCCACTTAGTCTATAAGACTAGGTAAGCCGATTATAATTTCATTTCGAGCCATTTTTTTTAAACATATAATTCAATACAAGTGTCGAAACCAAAAGCAAAAATTAAATATAACAACCTCCCAAGACTGGTAATACTGAGTCATGAACTCTAACTGAATACATGGAATAATCTCGAGGACCGAATATACAATACTGTTCGAATAAGCAATTAACAGTACAATAAAAATGGACAGACTCCAAGGGACTGCGACGACCAAGAAGCTCTACCTTAAGTCCATGCGATCACACTCTAACTTTGTCCGAGTCCGATATCTCCATTACCTGGCTCTGCACAAAAATGTGCAGAAGTGTAGTATGAGTACACCACAGTCGGTACCCAGTAAGTATCAAGACTAACCTCGGTGGAGTAGTGTCACGACCCAAAATCTCACCTCAGGCGTCGTGATGGCACCTAGTATCTAAACTTAGGTAAGCCGATTATAATCACATTTCAAGTTTTTTTTTAATATGAATTAAATAGGTAATCAAAATCAACAGCGAAAACAAATATGAAAAACCTCCCAAGACTGAATCACGAACTCTAACTGAATACATGAAATGATCTCAAGGATCGAATACTCAAAACTGTTTGAATAATAATTAACAGTACAATAAAAATGAAAGGACTCCAAGGAACTGCGACGACCAAGCAGCTCTACCTTGAATCCTTGCGATCCCACTCTAACTATGTTCAAGTCCGATATCTCCAATACCTAGCTCTGCACAAAAATATAAAATATGGGACTAACCTCAGTGGAGTAGAGACGAGGTACAGTCAAGACACTCACTAGTCTAATAACCCGTGGAATACAATATACAAAATAATAGGAAACAAATAACAATAAGGGCAACACAAATCAACCAGTGATATGCCCGGCCTGGCAACAAGAACACTATTAATATTGTTCAACAAATATAAAATACAAGTATACCCAATTAAATCAAGTTCTTAAAATAAATATCTTTCACATATAATTCATCCAAATAACTCTCTTTCAAATATAATTTCCTCAAATAAATATCTTTCAAATATAATTCTTTCAATAAATCTTTTTCAAATGCTATTTCCTCAAATAAATATCTTTCAAATACTATTTTTTGAATAAAAATTCTTCCAAATAAATTTTGAATATAATTCTTTCAATTAAAATTCACCATGTGACACCTTATTTCATAATCATAGAAATACGGGTCTCAACCTTTTCATATTTTTCACGGCACTCCGTGCTCATAATTAAATCATCATATTTCTCTGGCACCTTGTGCCCATTTTTCATATCACCTCTGTACGGACAGTTCACGTGCCATTAATAAGACCATCATATTTTCCCCGGCACTTTGTGCCGACATTTCATATCTCAACTACACGGACAATTCACGTGCCAATATCATCATTATTTACTCACGGCACCTCGTGCCCACATTTCTTTTCATAATCCGCCTGGCAATAGCCACAGGCTCCCAATTTCAACATAAATCAGACTATTATCAATTTACCAACAACAAGACAAATTGCACAAGATATAAAAATAAACACAAGAAAAATCACAACATCACATAAAATCACCAATGCAACCACTCCACATCATCACATGTCATCCCCGATAATAGCCATCCTTATCTCTCCTATAGCAACCCTTATCACTCCTATAATAGCCTTCTTTATCCCTCTGCCCTGACAATATCAATAACCACCCTTATCACACTTGTAACCACCTTTATCTCTCATATAGTCATCCTTATCTCTCATATAGCCACCCTTATCGCTTCGCTCAGACAATATCCCAACACACATCACAACAGTGAAGTGCCACCCTTATACCCGCATAATATCAACAGTGAAATGCCACCCTTATATCCTCAAAATAATAACTCAATAATTTACACAGAATATTATCACGACAACATAATAAAAATCAATTTATAACACAATTTTCCCAATGGCCACAACCAATTCCAAAGACATAACAAATCAATTAATTTCACAACAAATAGTCGAAGGCTCCACACAATGTGTATAAGACCTCAAAATCAATCAACATAGATAGAAATTACTCAGCATAGGGCAACACCTTCATTAATCCAAATTCTCAATAATTATATAAACACCTCTTCTTAAGCTCATTTAATTAATTATTTGCAAAGGAAAAATTCATAATGAGATTAAATTCCAAGATATATCAAACCAACAAACTCACGGAGTTACATAAATATTCAAATAACTATCACATCAATTTGTCATATAAAAACAAATTCAACAAATAAGGATTTAGGCATGGCAAATAGATGATTAAATAAATGCCAACAATTATCCAATTTACTACACACTATGCCTAAGACTTAAACCCAATGTATTTTGCACATATAAGCCCGAGTACGTACTCGTCACCTCGCGTACATGACTTTTCACATTTCACAAATGGCACATAAGACTCGATGCCTAAGGGGTAATTTACCCACTCGAAGTTAGCCAAGATACTTACCTTTTTGAAGTTATGCCGATATTCCAAAATTGCCTTCTTGCTTGAATTGACCTCCGGACCAATTATATCTATCCAAATTAATTGCATAACTTCATTAAAATTTATCGGAAACAATTCCGAATAATAATACGTCGACTTAAAAATTTATTCCAAAAAGTCAACAAAAGTCAACGCGGGACCCGCCTCTCGGAACCCGACATAAATTTTATGAAATCCGAACACCCATTACGATACGAGTTCAACCATACCATTTTTATCGAATACCATTTAGATCTAAATTAAACGATGAATATAATGATACATTCATGACATATAATCACTTTAGGATATAGAACACTTACCCCAACCAAGCTTGTGAAAACTCCCTCCAGAATCGCCCAAATCCGAGCTCCAAAAATCCAAAACGAAAATGGCGAAATGACCATTTTTGGTCCTTATGATTCTGTCCAGAACCGCTTCTGCGGATAAATTGGTCGCATTTGCGGGCTCGCTTTTGCGAGAAAATTTCCGCTTTTGCGAAGGTGCACTGCCAGTCCAAGGTCGCACATACGGATAGATTTCCACTTCTGCGCAATCGCAGAAGCAATGGCCAGACGCGCACCTGTGAAGCTCGTCGCTTCTGTGATCCAATCTCCGCTTCTACGAGCTCGCTTCTGCGACGAAGCTTCCACTGAAGCGAAAACACCAGCAGCAGATTTCAAGTAGTTCCTTCAAGTCGAAATATCAGTCATTTAATCATCCAGAATTCACCCGAGGCCCCTAGGACTTTAACCAAATATACCAACATGTCCAAAAATACAATACAAACCTAGTCGAGGCTTTAAAACACGTCCAACAACGCCGGAATTACGAATCGCGTATCTAATCGAATTATGAGTTTTCAAATCTTCCAACTTCTATATGTTGAGCCGAAATGTATCAAATCAACCCGGAATGACTTCAAATTTTGTACACAAGTCGTAAATGATGTAATAGAGTTGTTCCAATTTTCGTAATCGAAATCCTACCTCGTTATCAAAAATCAACCTTCGGTCGAACTTTCCAAAAATCTTCTATTTTCCAACTTTCGCCAAAATGCTACGAATTGTCCTACAAACTTCCAAATCCAAATTCGGACATACGCCGAAGACCAAAATCACCATATGAAGCTATTGCCATCATCAAAATTCTATTCCTGGGTCGTTTTCTCAAAAGTCAACTCTCCGGTCAATTATTTCCATTTAAGCTTCTAAATAGGAATTGTTTTTTCAATTTAAATTCTAAATCTTCCGAAAATCATACTCGACCACACCCGCGGGTCATAATATATATTACAAAGTTGCTCAAGACTTTAAGTCACAGAACGGGGCATTAATTCTTAAAACGATAAGTCGGGACGTTACATTCTCCACCTCTTAAAGATACGTTCGTCCTCGAATGTGCCAAGAATCTTTCTGAGGACATTAAATTACTGAGTGTATTCTTACACACATACTCGTGGGTGATTCTACGTTTTGCAATTTAACATGGGTCCGACAATGCCATCGCAGTTGAGATTATTTCTTTTATCCTTATAAACCTTAAAACCAATTTATTACACTCCAAACATTTTCAAAATGTCTGATTTTTACATCAACGCACGGTATTAGTCTCAACTGGCTATAGCAACTCGTGCCTACGCACACATCAACTTTCTTGATAGTGTTGAAGTACTTCAAAATTTTTCTAGGGTGTTACATTCTCCCCCACTTAGGATCATTCGCCCTCAAACACATAACATAACTTATCTCTTCTTTTGCAAGTCTCAATCCCCCAAATTTTACTAACTCCCAAATTTTTCAGAAATTTCGGCAGAGTCTCCCCTGTAATTGGACCTATCCACCTGCTAGAGTAACACCAAAATAACTCCTAACAACGCATCCACAACCCAACAAAGCACCACAATGTATATATCAATAACACTAATCTCAGCATTACAAGCACTAAATTATCATAATGATATCAGGACATGAAACACATCATGTGTATGCCCATCACCACATCTCTAGTCTTAATAGTTGTTCATAATCGATTACAACATCGCCAATTAACCTCATATTAACCAAAACCTCGTTTCGAATTTTCACAACACTGACATCAAAATGTGAGGCATGAAGACCTCATAACTATTTACCCGACTTAACGAGTCACATTTAACGCCACCTGGGCACTCACCTTGTGGGCTAAAACTCAATAATTACAGCACAATTATGGCACAGAAACACAGAAAAGAATTATCACATAAGCCTATTAGGCATAACTCCCTATTAGTACTATAGTACAAATTAAACTTCACAAAGGTAGAATTTAAACTCATAAATATTTTACCACAAGGACCTCATCCTTATATAACTTCCACTGAGGCTTGTAGCCCGGTTTCAATATTTCATATCATATAAAAGAAATGCGAGGATCTAGTTCACAATTCCGAATCACAAGTATTTTGCACGTTGTGATAACTGAAATTTCAATTTCCTTTCTTTCTACTTTTCAATAAATTTTGCAAACATTTTTTATAACACATAATGAACCCTCATACCAGTAGATCATATAATTCATAAAATTAGAATCAATTATTCCGAAACACATCAAACCCACTGTAATGAATAATAAAATTTTACTTTTGGACTTATAGCCCTCAATGGTGCACAAACTAAAAATAACAGACACGGGATCACATATTCAAATCTCCCAACATGGATAAACATATAGGTGGGTCATAAATTTATGAAGCTCACCCATAAGCGGAGCATAATAGGAGGACTCACCTCAATATTCAGATCTGAATCAAATTAAGGGAAAATATTCTTTTATAATAAATCGGGATCATACCGGTAATGACACCATTCGGTGTATCAACCTCAGCCAAATTGTAGCGATTATATCAACGGGTCGGGCCTCCACCTCTTAGGCGCCATCTACTCGCCTAGTGTCACCATACTCATAACAACCCCTCTGAGGTCGCAGTTGCTCATACTGAGTCTGTACCGGATAACTGGAATAACCATTATAGGAATCCCGTGCCGATGGAGCATTGTAAGAACTTACCGGATCACTCCAAGTAATCTGATGTGCGGACTGAGCTGGCCGACTGCTCGAGCCTCCGCTATAATGGGTCCTAGCTGAAGAGTAAAATCCAATGAACCCTCCAGAGCTTCGAGACCTTTTGGCCTCCTTAGACTCCCTTTCCTCGCCTAGAACACCCTCAATCTTCCTTGCAATCTCCACTACTTGTTGAAATAGAGTATCAGTTTGCAACTCTCGCGCTATGCATATTTTAATATCATAATCGAGCCCCTCAATGAATCCGCGGACCCGCTCTCTGACTGTAGGAACCAAGATAGGTGCATGACGGGCTAATTTACTGAATCTGATAGCATATTCTGACACTGTCATAGTGACCTGACGCAATCATTCAAACTCTGTGCGCCACGTATCTCGGAGAGTCTGGGGAACAAACTCTTTCAAGAACATTTTCGAAAATTGAGCCCAAGTTGGTGGTATTGCATCGGCTGGTCTACCTTCTTCATATATTTTCCACCACTGATACGCTGCGCCTGACAGTTGAAATGTAGTAAAGGCCACTCCACTCACTTCCATAATACCTATGGTGCGGAGAATACAGTGACAAATTTCTAGAAATTTTTGGGCATCCTCTGTAGCTGTGCTACTGAAACTAGGTGGACTATACCTCTTAAACCTCTCAAACCTCTCAAACCTCTCAAGTCTCTTTTGTTCTTCTTCTGATGCCTCTGGCCTGACCTCAGGCCGAACCGGAATAACAAGTCGTACCGGTACTGCACCCGGAACCTGACCAATTTAAACTCGTTGCTCTGAAATACGGGCAGTAGGAATGTGAGTTACTCCCTCAATACGCAAAATATTTGGTGCAAAAAAGATCAATCCCTCCTGAGTTAATGTACCAAACATACTCAGGAATTGTGCTAAAGTCTCTTGTAGTCCGGGGGTAACAACAGGTGTTTCTGGTACCTGTCCCCCAACTGGAGCTACTGGCGGCTCCTCAACTGCTGCTCTGACAGGAGTTCCAGTCGCGGCACGTGCCCTTCCTCGACCTCTACCTCGGCCTCTACCTCGGCCCCGGCCGCTTGCAACCCTAGAAGTATGTGCCGATGCATGCTCAGCTAACCCGATAGCACGTGTCCTCACCATCTGTGAGGGATTAGAGATACAAAGGCTTAAATTTCAAATTCCGCACGACAGGAATGAAAGAAGTAGAAATTTCCTAGCAGTTCTGTAGCCTCTCGAAGTTAGGTACATACGTCTGTGTACCGATCCGCAAGACTCTACTAGACTCGTTTATGACTATTAGAACCTACGAACCTAGAGCTCTGATACCAACTTGTCACGACCCAAACTCCCACCTCAGGCGTCGTGATGGCACCTAGTCTCTAAAACTAGGTAAGCCGATTATAATTACATTCAAGCCATTTTTTAAAAATATGAATTAAATAGGTAATCAAAATCAATATCGGAAACAAATATAAAAACCTCCCAAGACTGGTAATTGATCACACCCAAGTATGCCTTATAAAATGGACAAGCGATCGTCACAAATATATCCCGGCTAATAAGTCCGGAATCGAATCCCACAGGGAATTAACCTGTCAACCACAGCTGCTAGACTCACACAAATTCATACAATCAATCTTCAGAAATATTTAAATAACACTTTGGATGTTTATTAACTAAATAGTACATAATGAAAATGCAATAATAAATGAGTAACTACGAACGGTTTGTAAACAAGAATTGGAATGATCTAAGGTTGTGATTTTCCCTATTGTCGGAATCTTTTCCGCTACATTTTCTATAAATTTGCCTAAGTCTTCTCTATCAATCATGAGCACTATGACTATCGTAACTCTCTCCCGAGTAATTACCACATTTTACTAGACATATTCTCCCGAATTATGCAAGCCGGCATTAAGTACGGCTCACTCAGATCGCACCAAGGTTTCGTTATCCCTAATCCCACCTTTAAGCCCTTCGTATTGATCCCTCATATATGTTAGGAGTGATATTGTTCAACAACTATCTAAATATTCACTCTCTCCCGAGTAATACATACTAAATAGGCACAGCCAATTGAGGGCCCTTCAATAAACCATATGAATAATATAGTTGAACAAATAGAGAAAATACTACGGCAAATTTATATTAGCGTAACAAGAAAATCATCCTTCAATAGGTTCCATCAAAACCCTAGATTATGAGTTTAGCTACTCATACTCATAGTAACAATATCCCAAATATTTTGCATAATTCAATTACAAAGTAAAGATGAAAGGATGTAGAAATCGATGATTCTAACTCCCAATGGTTAATTCCACAAGCTATTCTTGCTTCCGATTGCATACATCCTCAAAAGTGGCATTTTTAGGTCTATTTATATGTGTAGAAAAAACTTAAACGTGTAGGCAAAGTCCTAGTCAAACCCTGAGATGAAATAAGTCTTCAAAACTCGGACTGTGCCTGCCCAGACCTAGCCTCGCGAGGCCTAACGCCTGGTGGACCTCGCCCCAGGCCTGGCGTCGCCAGGTATAAAGCCTGCTCAATCTCACCTTCTGCTCCGCCTCGCCAGGTCTCACGCCAGCTACAAGTCTGGCGTCGCCAGGTATAAGGCTTGCTCTAGGCCTAGCATCGCCATCTTCTCCTTTTCAACTGCTCCCGAGCACGCTTTCGACGTTTAAGTATCCCTTTTGCTCTACTTTCATCTCTAATTCACCTACACATAAAATAGACTTCATTACGAGAAAATAAAGTATAATTTATCATTAAAGAGTATACAATGCAAGGCGAATAGTGTGCTAAACCATGAATTATAACCACACATCAGTAATACTGAGTCACGAACTCTAACTGAACACATGAAATGATCTCAAGGATCGAATACTCAATACTGTTTGAATAATAATTAACAATAGAATAAAAATGAAAGGACTCCAAGGAACTGCGACGACCAAGCAGCTCTACCTTGAATCCTTGCGATCCCACTCTAACTCTGTTCAAGTCCAATATCTCCAATACCTGGCTCTGCACAAAAATGTGCAGAAGTGTAGTATGAGTACACCACGGTCGGTACCCAGTAAGTGTCAAGACTAACCTCAGTGGAGTAGAGACGAGGTACAGTCAAGACACTCACGAGTCTAATAACCTGTGCAACACAGTATACAAAATAATATGAAACAAATAACAATAAGGGCAACACAAATCAACCAGTGATATGCCCAGCCAGGCAACAAGAACACTATTAATATTGCTCAATAAATAATAAATACAAGTACACCCAATTTAATCAAGTTCTTCAAATAAATATATTTCACATATAATTCTTCCAAATAACTCTCTTTCAAATATAATTTCCTCAAATAAATATCTTTCAAATGCTACTTTTTGAATAAAAATCCCTCCAAATAAATTTTGAATATAATTCTTTCAATTAAAAGTCACCATGTGACACCTCATTTCATAATCATAGAAATACGGGTATCAGCCCTTTTCATATTTTTCACGACACTTCGTGCCCATAATTAAATCATAATATTTCTCCGGCACCTTGTGCCCATTTTTCATATCACCTTTGCACGTACAGTTCACGTTCCACTAATAAGACCATCATATTTTCTCCGGCACTTTGTGCCCACGTTTTATATCTCAACTGCACGGACAATTTTCTTGCTAATATCATCATTATTTACTCACGGCACCTCGCACCCACATTTCTTTTCATAATCCGTCTAGCAATAGCCACAGGCTCCCAATTTCAACATAAATCAGACTATTATCAATTTACCAACAACAAGACAAATTGCACAAGGTATAAAAATAAACACAAGGAAAATCACAACATCACATAAAATCACAAATGCAACCACTCCACATCTTCACATATCATCCCTGACAATAGCCACCCTTATCACCCTTATAATAGCCTCCCTTATCCCTCCGCCCTGATAATATCAATAGCCACCCTTATCACTCATATAGCCACCTTTATCTCTCCTATAGCCATCCTTATATCTCCTATAGCCACCCTTATCGCTCCGCCAAGACAATTTCCCAACATACATCACAACAGTGAAATACCACCCTTATACCCACATAATATCAACAATAAAATACCACCCTTATATCCTCAAAATAATAACTCAATAATTTACACAGAATATTATCACGTCAACATAACAAAAATCAATTCATAACACAATTTGCCCGATGGCCACAACAAATTCCAAAGACATAAAAAATCAATTAATTTCACAAAAAATAGACGAAGGCTCCACACAATGTGTATAAGACCTCAAAATCAATCAACAGAGATAGAAATTACTCAGCATAGGGCAATGCCTTTATTAATCCAAATTCTCAATAATGATATAAATACTTCTTCTTAAGCTCATTTAATTAATTATTTGCAGAGAAAAAATTCAAAATGAGATTAAATTCCAAGAAATATCAAACCAACAAACTCACGGAGTTACATAAATATTCAAATAACAATCACATCAAATTGTCATATAAAAACAAATTCAACAAATAAGGATTTAGGCATTACAAATAGATGATTAAATAATTGCCAACAATTATCCAATTTACTACACAATATGCCTAAGACTTAAACCCAATATATTTTGCACATATAAGCCCGAGTACATACTCGTCACCTCACGTACATGGCTTTTCACATTTTACAAACGGCACATAAGACTCGATGCCTAAGTGTAATTCCCCCACTCGAAGTTAGGCAACATACATACCTTTTTGAAGTTATGCCTATATTCCAAAATCGCCTTCTTGCTTGAATTGACCTCCGGACCGCTCAAATATATCCAAATTAATTGTGTAACTTCATTAAAATTCATCGGAAACAATTCTGGATAATAATACGTCGACTTAAAAATTTATTCCAAAAGGTCAACAAAAGTCAACACGGACTCGTTCCTCGGAACCCGACATAAATTTTATGAAATCCGAACACCCATTCATACGAGTTCAACCATACCAATTTTATCGAATTCCAATAACAAATCGACCTCCAAATCTTAAATTTGCGTTTTTGGAAGATTTTGCAAAAATCTTGATTTCTTCCATTTAATTCTGAATTAAACGATGAATATAATCATAGATTCATGAAATATAATCACTTTAGGATATAGAACACTTACCCAACCAAGCTAGTGAAAAATCCCTCCATAATCGCCCAAATCCGAGCTCCAAAAATCCAAAACCAAAATGGCGAAATGGCCATTTTTGGTCCTTATGATTCTGTCGAGAACCGCTTATGCGGATAAATTGGTCGCATTTGCGGGCTCGCTTCTGCGAGAAAATTTCTGCTTCTGTGAAGGTTCACTGCCAGCCCAAGGTCACACATGTAGACAGATTTCCGTTTCTGTGCAATCGCAGAAGCGATGGCCAAACGCGCACCTGTGAAGCTCGTCGATTATACGATCCAACCTCCGCTTCTGCGACGAGTCTTCCGTAGAAGCAAAAACAGCAGCAGCAAATTTCAAGTAGTTCCTTCAAGTCAAAAAATCAGTTCATTAATCATCCGAAATTCACCCGAGCCGCCGCGACTTTAACCAAATATACCAACATGTCCCAAAATACAATACGAACTTAGTCGAGGCTTTAAACCATGTCCAACAATGCCGCAATTATGAATCGCGCATCGAATCGAATTATGAGTTTTCAAATCTTTCAACTTCTATATTTTGCGCCGAAACGTATCAAATCAATCCGGAATGACTTCAAATTTTGTACACAAGTCATAAATGACGTAATGGAGTGGTTCCAATTTCCGTAATCTAAATCCGACCTCGTTATCAAAATTTCAACATTCGGTCGAACTTTCCAAAAATCTTCTATTTTTTAACTTTCACCAAAATGCGTCGAATTGTCCTACGGACTTTCAAATCCAAATCCGGACATATGCCTAAGTCCAAAATCACCATACGAAGCTATTGACATCATCAAAATTCCATTCCGGGGATGTTTGCTCAAAAATCAACTCTCCGGTCAACTCTTTCCATTTAAGCTTCTAAATAGGAATTGTTCTTTCAATTTAAATTCTAAATCTTCCGAAAATCACACTCGGCCACACACACGGGTCATAATACATATTACGAAGCTGCTCGAGACTTTAAGTCATAGAACGGGGCATTAATTCTTAAAACAATAAATCGGGTCGTTACAAGTAGTGACGAGGTACAGTCAAGACACTCACTAGTATAATAACCTGTGCAATATAGTATACAAGAATAATAGAAAACAAATAGCAGTGATAGCAACAACAACCAACTAGAGATGTAAACAGCAAGGCAGCAAGAACACCATAAATATTGCTCAAACAAATAATGAACACAAGTACAACCAATAATCAAGTTCTTCAAAATATACATCTTTCATCTATAAGTTTTTCCAAAAATAATCTTTAGAATATAATCCTTTCCAATAAATATATTACGTATATACTTCCTTCAAATAAATATCATTCAAATATAATTCTTTCAAATAGATATCTTTCGAATATAATTCTTTCAAACCAATATCTTTCGAATATAATTATCTCAAATAAAAGTCACCATGTGACACCTCATTTCATAATCATAAAATACGGGTTTCAACCCTCTTTCATATTTTTCGTAACACGGGTCTGAGCCCACTTTCATATTTCCGCGACACCTCGTGCCCATATTTAAATCATCATCTGCACGGACAGTTCACGTGCGAATAATAAAAACCATCATATTTTCACCCGGCACATCGTACCTACATTTCATATCTGTTGCGGCGTACAATTCGATCCCATATAACATTAATCTTATCTGTTACGGTGTGCAACACGATCCCATATAACATTATCTGCCCAACAATAGCCACAGGCTCACGAGTTTAACATAGATCAGACTATTATCAAGTTTACCGAAACAACAAGACAAGTTGCACAAGATATAAGGATAAACACAAGGAAAATCACAATATCGCATAAAAATCACCAACACAATAATCCCACATCACCCCACATCATCACATATCAATTACCAACACAATAACCCCAGATCATCACATATTATCTCTGACAAATAGCCATCTTTATCTTTCCTATAGCCACCCTTATCACTCCTGTAATAGCCTCCCTTATCCCTCCACCCTGACAATATCAATAGCCACCCTTATCACTTATGTAATAGTCTCCCTTATCCCTTCACCCTGACAATATCAATAGCCACCCTTATCGCTCCTATAGCCACCCTTATACCTACATAATATCAACAATGGAATGCCACCCTTATGTCCTCATAATAATAACTCAAATAACACAAAAATTTACACAGATTATTATCACGACCACACAATATAACAACTCATATCACAATTTACACATAGGCCACAACCAACTACAAAGATACAATAAAATCAATTAATTTCACAGAAAATAGCTCAAGGCTCCACACAACGTATATGAGACCTCAAAAACAATAACCAGGATCGAAAAATAGCTCAGCACAGGACAACGCCTTCTTAAATCCAAATTTCAGATAAATATACAAATGCCTCTTTTTAAACTTATTTAATTAATTATTTACAGATGGAAAATACATAATGTAATTAATTCTAAGAAATATAAAATCAACAAAAACATGGAATTCACATAACAATCCAAGTGGCAATCACCAAAAATTATCATATAAAATACAAACTCGGCAAACAAGGAATGAGGCATGGCAAATCAAGGATTTACTAAGTTCCAATAATTTTTCAATTTAATACATAAGGGTGTCTACGAATTTTAACCGATATAATTTACACATATAAACCAAGTACGTACTCTTCACCTCGCGTACATGGTTTTCAATGACACAATTTCCACATAAGACTCAATGCCTAAGGATATTTTCCCCCACTCAAAGTTAGGCAAGATACTTACCTTTTTGAAGTTGGCCGATATTCCAAAATAGCCTTGTTGCATGAAATGACCTCCGGACGACTCAAATCTAGCTAAATAAATTATATAACTTCATTAAAATTCATCGAAAATAATTTCGGATAATGAAACGTCGACTTAAAATTTTATTCTAAAAAGTCAACCAAAAGTCAACGCGGGGAGCGCCTCTCGGAACCCAACATAATTTTGACAAAATCCGAATGCCCATTCCGATACGAGTTCAACCATACAAATTTAATCAAATTCCAATAACGAATCGACCTCCAAATCTTAAATTTTCGTTTTTGAAAAGTTTTACAAATTTCTTCATTTTCTTCTATTTGATTCACTAATACTTGATGAAAATAACCATGGAATCATGAGGTATAATCACTTTTGGATATAGAACGTTTACCCCAATCCATATGGTGAAAATCGCCTCAAAAATCACTTCAATCCGAGCTTCATAACTCCAAATATGTTAAAATGGCCGAAACTCCAAAATATAGCTTTTGCCCAGGTAGGTCGCATCTTTAAAATGCGACCTACTTCAACTTATTTCCAACCAGAAATTGCAGTGAAAACTGCAGTACCAAGCTTCGGTTAATCGATCATAACTTTCTTTACAAATGTCCAAATGATGAATGGTTTAACTTTCTGGAAGCTAGACATCAAGGACTACAACATTCTTGTTTTGCTCATCTCCCAATTCCCTATAGATATCGAGATATAAGCTTCCAAAGTCAGCCCTGTGCAGCAAAAATTTATGGCGATGCAAACTGCTGTAGCCAAAATCTGCAGTACCAGCCTTCAGTCAATAGATCATAACTTTTGGTAAAAATGTCTAAATGATGAATGATTTATCATTATAGAAACTAGAATCAAATTGCTACAATTTTCATGTTTTGATAATTTCTAGATTCCTTATAAATTTCGAGATATAAGCTTCCAAAGTCAGCTCTACGCATTAGAAAGTTCACATATTGCTGCAAAAGAACAGCAGTTAAAAACTACTCTGAAACTCACCCGAGCCCCTCGGGACCCCGTCCGATCACACCAACAAGTCTCCAAACGTATTATTGACTTAGTCGAGGTCTCAAATCATATCAAAAAATGCTAAAAACAGAAATCATACCCCCAATTCAAGCTTAATAAAAACTAACGAATTCCAAATTCTATATTCGATGCCGATACCTATCAAATCAATTCGGAATGACCCCAAATTTTGCAAACAAGTCATAAATGACATAATGGAACTGTTTCAATTTCCATAATTGAATTTCGACCCCGATATAAATAAAGTCAACTCCCGGTCAGACTTTCCAAAAATCTTCTATTTTTTAACTTTCGCCAAAATGCGCTGAATAGTGCTACGGACATCCAAATCCAAATTAGGACATGCTCCTAAGTCCGAAATCACCATACGAAACTATTGGAATCATCAAAATTTCATGCCGGATTCATTTGCTCAAAAGTCATATCTTCGGTCAAACATTAGAAATTCAAGCTTTATAAAATCAAACCTTTGGTTTGTTTTTTCAAAAACTAATGGAACGTGCTTACACACCTCGGAATAAATTCAAATTTTTTACATAAATCATACATATTGTTACAAAGTTTATCGAGCTCTCAGAATCCAAATCGGGACCCGGTATCAACAAAAATCCACTTATGGTCAAATTTAGGAAATTTTTAAACCTTTAAATTTCTAGTTTCCATCAAATGGCGATAATTCAAGCTAGGGACTTCCAAAATTGATTCCGGGCATACGACCAAGTCCCAAATCACGATACTGACCAACTGAAACTGTCAAAATACTAATCCGGATTTGTTTGCTCAAAATATTGACCGAAATCAACTCAAATGAGTTTTTTCGGACTAAGATACGGATTGCGCATCGGAATCGAGGAAGGTTGAATGGAGTTATTCGAGGTCTAGAAAAACATCAATGAAGGTTAAAATTAAAAATGACCTATCGAGTCATCACAGCTGACCACACATCCCAGGTTCTGCTGCCGCAATCCAAGTTGTGCGGCCGCACTTCCGCAGCCTCTGCACTACCAGGCTTTAGTAAATTGACCATAAATTTCTGTCCAAATGTCCAAATGATTAATGGATCCCTTTCTGGAAAACCCAAAGGGCTAAAATTTCCGTTTTTGAATCGTCTCCAAATTCCTTGTAGATTAAAAGATATAAGCTTTCGAAGTCGGACCATCAAATCAGCAGGATCTCCTTTCTGCGACTGCGAGAGAAATTCTATTGTCCGCACATTTCCTCTGCGGTCCGCACCTTTCCTCTGCCTCAACATCCCAAACTATGCCCCCTGCGCTTCCAAAGTTACAGAACAACATCAGAGTGCCGAAATGCCCATACTCGCTCAAAACTCACTCCGAAACACATCCGGACAACTCGGGACCCCGTCCGAAAGTTACAACAAGTCCTAAAATGCGATACGAACTTAGTCGAGCTCTCAAATCACATCAAACAATATCAAAAATACAAATCGCGCTCTAATTCAAGCCTAATAAAAACTAAGAATTTCCAATTTCTACATTCAACGCCGAAACCTATCAAATCAAGTCTGATTGACCTCACATTTTGCACAAAAGTCATAACTGACATAACGAAGCTATTCAAATTTCCAAAATTGGATTCCGATCCCGATACCAAAAAGTCAACTCCCCGGTCAAACTTCCAAACTTAAATTTCTATTTTAGACATTTCGAGTCCAATTCAACTACGGATTTCCAAATACTTTTACGGACATGCTCCTAAGTCCAAAATAACCATACGGAACTATTGGAATCATAAAAACTCTATTTTGGGGTCGTTTACATGTAAGTCAACATCCGTCAACCTTTTCAACTTAAGCTTTAAACCTTGAATTTCATTCTTCCCAGCTAACTCTGAAATACCTTAAAATCAAAACCGACTATTCACACAATTCATAATACATCATGTGAAGCTATTCATGACTTCAAATAGTTGAAAGGAGTGTAAATTCTCAAAACGACAAGTCAAAAACACAATCAGAGTTTTTGTTACAGAGTCGAAAAATGTCCAAAACACAATCCAAACGACCTCAAAACACCGAAAACCAACATTATTCACTGCATATCAGTGAGTTTTTGTTACTACGGAATTTTCTATGGACCCATCAAATTTTAGCTCAATCGGAGTCCGTCAAGTTTGTTGACCTATCAAAAATACCTACAATTTGGTCAAAATCGAGTTTTGCGTTTTTCTAGGGTTTTCCAAAAAAAAATCCAGATCATCCCAATCAAATATCAATAAAAAATAGATATCTCATGATTACAAGAATAATCCAAAATTATTGCACAGTTAATTCACAAAACAACAGTGTAGTTTTTCAGAAAATAACATATACATGTAATTCAAAAACTCACATAAACAGGATATTCTTGTTTCATGAAAAATCTAATTATCTTATTAGATCCGAGTGGGCTCTGATACCAATTGATGGATTATTATAAGCAGCGAAAGCAATCCTAGTGTCAAAATCACATGTAATCTAGACAACTAGTATAAACGGAATTTCATGAGTTACCTCTTGAAGCGCGAACAAAGCTCCTCTATCACGTGAGCCTCCAATTCCACAGCAACTCAATGAAATCTCCACTACCCGCATGATCACGATCTCTGAACGTTGCATGGTCTTCTACTGTATTATACAAATAATATTCGAAAATAGCAATTTCGTGTGGGAAAAATTTCTAGGGAAAAGGGGCTGAAATTCGGCCACCATGTATTTTTCCTCTAGGTGGAAAACCTTGTGTATTTATAGCACAAGTTTTAAGGGTTAAAACCCTTTTCCAAAACCTGTTGGGTTTTTCTTTCTACTAGAAAAAGAATTCCTTTATTTTTTATTATTTAGGCACAGTAGAGACCACATAATTTAATTAACAAGGATTCCAATTATGAAATTAATTTCTAAATTTTGAAATTAATATCCACCATAATCAATTACGAATTATTCCACCAAAAATTCGTAATTGCACTCCTTATTCAATTTCAAAATTTATCCATTAATTCTTATTTAACTCCCCATGTTAAGATTCAGATACTAATCAATTAAATTAAATAACTAACGATTTAATTTATTGATTATTTCCTTTAGACTTTCGCTTAACTTATTACATGTGTCGGATACAAAATCTACCGGCCGGATTTACACATGAAAACTTATAAGCTTTCATAAAGGTGTATCATCAATCTTTAAACCGAGACATGAATTCCATCAACTAACTATTACTTCACTAATGTACAATATTATTATCTAATTTACCAGGTATATTAACCCACGAAAGGATCTCGCCTTTTAATAAATCAAAACAATAATAATATACACTGCTAATAATAATTATATCAAGATTAAGAGTATAAGTATACTTAATGGCTAGAGATTTTATTTTATTAAGTCAGTATAAAATATTTATCTCTACTTGTATAACGACATGACCGGTCGTTTTGAGTATTTATGCTCTTTTGAACTATTTGAAGTTTTGAATAGCTTCATATCATGTATTATGACCAGTGTGTATTGTCGGATTTGGTTTACAGGTATTTTGGGATTAGTTCGGATGAATGAAATTCATGTTGGAAGCTTAAATGAAAAGGGTTGACCGGAGTTTGACTTTTGTGCAAACGACTCCGGAATGGAGTTTTGATAGTTCCAATAGCTCCATATGGTGATTTCGGACTTAGGAGTATGTCTGGATATTTATTTTGAAGTCCTTAGTTGAATTTGGCTTGAAATGGCGAAAGTAAGAAATTTAAGGTTTGAAAGTTTGACCGGAAGTTGACTTTTATGATATCGAGTCCGGATTGTGATTCCGGAAATTTCAGTAGCGTCGTTAAGTCATTTATGACTTGTACGCAAAATTTGAGTTCATTCTGTATTGATTTGATATGTTTCGGCGCGGGATTTGGAAGTTGAAAGGTTTAAAGTTCATTAAGATTGAATTGAGATACGATTCGTCGTTTCGATATTGTTATATGTGATGTTAGGCCTCGAGTAGGTCTGTAATATATTTTGGGACTTGTTGGTATGTTCGGGCGGGGTTTCGAGGGGCTTGGGTGAGTCTCGAGGTGGTTTCGGACCATTTATAGGCCATTTTTAATTGCTGGTTTTTGGCTACAAAGGTGTGCATCGCGATCGCCAACATTTGGTCGCATTCGCGAAGAGCAGACAACAGTTTGGGGCCTTGTAAATCTCGATCGCAGAAGCTTTATCGCGTAGAACAAAATCTCTACCGCACTGACCCGATTTTGAAAGCTTATATCTTGCAATCTATAAAGAATTCGGAGATGATCCGAAAATAAAAGTTGTAGCCCTTGATGTCTAGTTTGCATAAAGTCAAATCATTTGTCATTTGGAGTTTTGTACAAAATTCTATGACTATTATACTAGAGGTGGTCTAGAAGAGTTGGGGAGTTTGTTCTTCGCGATTGCGATTGATTTTCCGCAATCGCGAAGGGCAAATTTTGGGCTGGAAAATTTTGTGCTTCACGATCGTGAAGAGTAAATGCCTGGAAAGAAGCTATATTTTGAGGTTTCGGCCATTTTAAGATATTTGGAGCTGTGGATCTCGGATTGAAGCGATGTTTTAGGCGATGATTGAAGCTATATTAATATATTGTTATTTTTATCATTAAATTAGTGGGTTGAAAATGGTAGACAATTTCATAGACGTTAATTGCGGATTTGAAGGCCGAGTTGGGGTTGAATTTGAGTAATTTTGGTACGGTTAGACTCGTGGTTGAGTGGGCCCCACCGTTGACTTTTGGTTGACTTTTCGAGCGGAGTTGGGAATTTTTATAAATTGTTAAATTGCAAGCATTGGAGTATATTTTGATTAATTTTCATGTTGTTTGGCTAGTTTCAAATCGTTTGGCTTGGAATTGAGCAGATAAGAAGGCATTCAGAGGTTGGTACGCGCGGAATGAAATTTACGAAGTATTGTTTAGCTTGCTCGGCAGCGGATTCGGCTTGTTTGAGGTAAGTCTTTTGCCTAACTTTATTGAGGGAATATTTTCTAATAATTTTCATTGTGTGTTACATGCGGGGGTGATACATATATGCGGTGACGAGCATATATATATGTGCCAGGGTTAATCATGCTCAGGGATAAATTATACGATTTATTGTGCTGTGTAGAATTATGTGACACTCTTGTTTCGTGTCTTCTTTGAATTCTAGATTTCTATGAATATGACATTAATTCCTAGAAACCCTGATTTAGCTTATTATAATTTGATTAAAAATCTGATGGACTTTTGTGAAAATTACAGATGTGCTAAATCCGGTCATTATTATGCTTAATTATAAATACGACTATACGACCATTATTCTTGAGATTTTAAATTATATACATGAGTTGAAGATCATTTTTGAGACGTGTTAAAATACTGGAATAATAAAGTACTTGAAGTTTATTGAATTGTTATTGGCTTGAAAACCATGATTGATGTTCAGTTTGGAACATTCGTTTAAACACTCTCCTTGATATTAATTATGCCTCCTACCTTGCTTGTTAATGATATACATGTGCCTGGTAAGGAAAAGTGTAAAGCACGAAGGGTGATGCCGTGCCATTTCATATACATTATCATGTGAGGGAGGGTGATGCCGTGCCATTTCGTATATATTATCATGTGAGGAAAAGTATAAAGCACAAAGGGTGATGTCATGATATTCATATACATTATTATGGACGAAGGATAATACCGTGTCATTGCATTTACATTATCATGTGAGGATGAGAGTAAAAGCACGAAGGGTGATGCCGTACCATTATATTTATATTATCATGTGTTCATGGCACAAAGGGTATTTCCGTGCAGGCGAGGACAAGAGACATACATTATATTGTGATATCTTTTCGTTGTGTATACATTCATGCCTTTATCTTGAGCTGTTATTGTGCACCTATATTTTCTATGTGACTTGTAGTCGTTGTTCTTTCTGTGTCATCTACTCCAAGTGTTGTTGTATTATCCATGCCTTCTATTTGTTTAACTTGCAAAATATTATGATTTTCTTCTTGTTTGTTGTATTTGCATCTAAGCCTTCTACCATGCTAATTAGTGAAATTTATATTTTTCCTTCCTAATTGCTGTCATAATTTATATGCCCCTTTTTCCCAGCCTGTTTCGTTGGTCCGTATTTACTGCTTTCTTCGTTGTTTCTTCCTGTGTATCTTCCACTTTATTTCTTTTATTATTATTGGTATTTCTCCCACCTAGTCGGTATTGTTATATGTATGCTTAGTGAGAAAGAGATAAATGCACGAAGGGTGTTCCCGTGCCAATTGATTTGATCTACATACATATATTGGGTGAGAATGAGACAAGTGCACGCAGGTATCACTGTGCCATTCGATGGGATATCTTGAATATATTTCTCACACCAGGAAAATTATGAATTTGCTATTGTGATTTCTCCTAGTAATCTTTTTTTGACTCACATAGTTGTTTCATTGTACCCTATGAGTATCATTTTACTAAAAATCCTTTTCACTAGTTCGACGAGGTTAGACAAAATACTTACCGAGTACATGGGGTCGGTTGTACTTATACTACACTTCTGCACCTTGTCTGCAGATTTTGGATGCTGACATTGCGGTGTATGGCGGGAGATGGCATTGAAGATGTTTCTGCATTCCTTTCATAGCTACCTCTTGTTCTTGGTAGATTCAGAATTATTAATTTGTTCGTGTATATTTCAAACAGATGATGTATTTTATCTCATATCAGTTTTGCAAATTCTAAATCTTAGAAGCTCATGATTTATGAGTTGAGGATTTTAATTTTTTGAAATTATTGGGTTCTAAATTAATAATTTTTATATTTTAACGAATTCCTTTAAATAAATACACTAAAATCTGAAACTAAATACGAGAAGAGCGAGATAAGTCACACAATTCAGTGAGAAATGACATAAATTGTAACGACTCGATCGGTTATTTTGCTTTCTAGAACCCCATTCCCCTAAATAAGACTCCCCGTATGTGCTTTTACTGTTTTATGACTTGCAGGGATGGTCAGTTCGGGATTTGGAAGGGTTCGGGTTGAAATCAGAATATATGGTTCCTAAAGGTTGGCAAAAAGAGCCAAGTTTGAATTTGGTCAATGTTTTGAGTAAAAACGACCTTGGAACCGAGATTTGATGGTTCTAATAGGTTTGTATGATGATTTTGGACTTGGGCGTATGTTCGGATCGGGTTTTGGATGAACTGGGAGCGTTTCGGCGCCTAATATTGTTAGTTGGCAACTTGAAGGTTTTAAAGTTCTTTAAATTTGGTTTGGAGTAAGTTTTGGTGTTGTAGAGCTCCGTCTGGGATTCTGAGCCTAAGAATAGCTTCGTATGGTGATTTAAGGCTTGCACGCAAAATTTGGTATCATTCCGAGTAGTTTAAGTACGGTTCGGCGCATTCGGAGTAAATTGGAAGAACTTGAAGTTCATAAGTTGATTCGATTTGGTTTGGGGTGTGATTCTTAGTTTTAACTTTGTTTTATGCATTTTGGAGTTCGTTTTATGATTTCAAACTTATTGGTATGTTTGCGGGGCCTTGGGGGCCTCGGGTGTTAATCGGACTAGGCTTGGACCAAGTTTGGACTTAAGGGAAATGGCCGAAGCTTCTAGCTTCTGGTGTAACCGCACCTGCACATGGTCAGCCGCAAGTACGAGCTCGCATAAGCGAGCAAGTAGCCGCAGAAGCGGTCCAGCGAGGGCAACTCAGAAATCGCAGGCGCGGGGAAATTAAGCACACCTGCGAGTGCGCAGGTGTGATAGAGGAAGCCGCAAGAGCGTCCAAAGCCGCAGGTGCGGCGCAAGCCTCGCAGCAGCAAACCTGCGGAAGTGGGCCAGTGGTCCGCAGGTGCGGAATTTGGCTCAACTGGAGAGGACCGCATCTGTGAGAAATTTTCCGCAGAAGCGGTTGTACCTCCGTGAGTGCAAAAATCGCTGAAGGCAGAACCTTCATTTAAGTCGGGGTTAGAACATTTTTGGGTTCATTTATTGCAGTCTTGGAGCGATTTTGGAGCTGGTTAAAGAGGGGTTTTCACTAGCTATTTGAGGTAAGTAATTTCTACCTGTTGTGAGTTAAATACATAGTTTATGGGTAGATTTTAACATATAGATTATAAAAATTATGGGTTTACTTGAAAAATCTAGGTTTTGATAAATAATGAGATTTAACCACGAAAATGGTTATGGAATGGGATGAAAATTATATACTTGAGTTCTTAAGGTTATGAGAAACGATTTCCTTCAAATATTTTCGGAATCTGGGCATGTGGGCCCGGGGTGAATTATAGAAATCTTTCAATTTGGGTTGGGTAATTACTCTAATAGTTAAACTATGAATTTTTGAGCATGTATTGATTAAATTATATAATATTTGACTAGTTTCTGATTTGTATGATACATAGTTGGGGCTTTAGAGCGAAATTATGATCGGAAAGTGTGCTTTGAGACGAGGTAAGTCTCTTATCTAACCTTGTAAGAGGGAATCTTCCCCATAGGTGATTTAAATAAATGTTGCTTCTAATTGTGGGGGCTAGGTACGTACGAGGTGACGAGAGTCCGTGCGTAGCTACTAATTATGCTTATGTCCGAGTAGTCTTAGGACCCAAATCATGAATTACTTGAATTGCTTGTACCTTGCTTGTTAATTAAAGTGCCTAAATTATATTAGGACTTGTTGAATAAATTGTGAAACACCGCTAATGGAATTTGCATACATTGTGTATTAGCCTTTAATAACGGTTAAGTCAAATGCTTATAAAGTATCTTCTCTTCTTGTGGAGCGGGCCGAACGCCTCGGCGGTAGATAGATGCATCTATAGATCGTGCTGCACGTTCCTCGATAGTGTACACATTATTCTGGATCGGGCCATATGAACTCTGCATAAATCGTGCTTAATAGTACTCGGAGTCTAATCATACTTGATATTATTTTGTAATTTGTGAGGTTAAAATTATAAATGACAGGAATTACTTGGAGTTTGTTTAATTGTGAAAGAATTATTTGTTCTTGTTTGTTAAGGAGTTATTATTATTTCTTTTGTATCCCATGCTTATTTAGAAATTCTATATTTTTATCGTTAGCTCATAGTCAGTGTCGATGTCGACCCCTAGTCACTACTTCTTCGAGGTTAGACTTGATACTTACTGTATACATATTGTTTATATACTCACGCTACACTTTTGCACTAACCGTGCAGGATCTGAGGCAGGTGCACCTGGCGATCACACCGGCGCGCATTCCCGTTACCCGGAGGCCTAGTAGTAAGCTGCTTCCTGAGTCGTTCCGCAGAAACTAGTGTCTCTCCCTTACATGTATTTCTGCCTATTTTATTTCAGACAGTAACTAGAGTTTTGTATAATCTATTAGTGCTCATAAACTTGTGACACCAGGTCTTGCACACACTAGTAGACTTGTGGTTTTGGATTATTACTATGGCTACGATTGCACTCAGTTGTTTTCGTTTTATTTATTTAAATTTGTTATTTATTAAATCTTTAAAATAAGGAAATTTTAATTACTCAAAAACCTAGTAAAAGGGGAATTAAGTGGTTGGTTCATTGTAGGCTTGTCTAGCGGCGGCGCTAGGCTCCATCACGGCCTATAAGAGAATTGGGCCATGACATATACAATAAACTACACTGTAATTGAATTGCAGTAAACTTCACAAGTGTTATAAATCACTTATTTTTGTCACATTAAAATCATTCAATTTTGAGTATGTAACACAACTCATAACTGATTTTATATCCGTTAGTAAATTTAACAACAACATAATAACTCAATATTGATTGGTAACTATGTGGGGTAAAATATGTTCATATTTAATGTTAGCATGAGAGACTGACACGTGGAGCCGAAGACAGAAGGCAATCGGATCCGAAGACAATAATCTAGTCTGTTACTGGAGAAAATGATACTCATAAAGGTGATATAAATGCCTGCCATCCGATAATATTTAATTAAGAATATTCTACAACATTAAGTATGTGGTCCGTTACCGAGAATATCGCATTCACTGCCTACCATTACATATTATTCAATGGCCCTCATAATTGTCATTAAAGAGGGGCTTGGTCCTAGGACCTTGTTCCCTAGGTGTAACTATAAATAGTGAGCTCTATTATTATTGTAAGGGAACGAATTTTCTGACAAACATACTTTGTATTCTATCAAAGGATCAATAACATTTTACTTTCTTGCTTAGTTATATTGTTCTTACTGCCTCTGGAAGCTCTTCACCCGGGACTAAGATATCTACCTCTGGAATCCAATTCTGAAAATTGGAATACCTACATTATGTCATTTATGACTTGTGTGTAAAATTTGAAGTCATTCCGGATTGATTTGATACGTTTCGGCGCAAAACATAGAAGTTGAGAGATTTGTAAAGTTAAGAATTTTGGGAGTTTGGCCATGGTCAATATCGGGTCAAGACGACCTCTTTTCAGTGTTTTGAGTGAGCGAGCAGGTCCGTAGCATATTTTATGATTGAAATTCATATATGGTTTGTGTCCGGAAGGTTCTGGATGAGTTTCGGGATGAGTTTTGAGCGAGTCCGGGCATTTCGACACTCTAATATTGTTCTGACACTTTGAGGGACGTGGACAGTGCATTTTTGGGCGCTGAGGCAAAGGAGGGATGCGGTCAGCCGTAGAATTTTGCGGCCGCACTCAAATTTTCGCGGACCGCGCAATTCTGTCAGCGGCCACGCTCCAGGAAGTTCTGTAGTCCGTTCGTCTGACTTCGGAAGCCTATATCTTTTGATCCACAAGAAATTTTGAGATGATTCAAAACAAAAGTTGTAGCTCTTCGTGTCTAGTTTCCATAAAGGTAAAGAAGTCATCATTTGGACATCTGTAGAGAAAGTTATGGCCAAATTACTAAAGCCTAACAGTGCAGCCCCAAGAATTTCGTGTTAGCGGGACCTGGGGTGCGGCCGCACTTGGAATTTCGCAGACCGCGAAGTGGAGTTCAGAGGGTGCACTATATAAACGGGGTTTAGGGCATTATTTCACATTTTCGACCTAGGGAGCTCCGTTTGTGGCGATGTTTCGTGGGGTTTCCAAGAAATTCATCGGGGTAAGTGATTATAACTCGGATTTGGTTAATATACATGAATATATCACTAATTTCATCATTTAATTAGTACTTTGATATGAAAATTTGGGAAAAATTGTAGAAACTTCATAAACCACACATTTAAGATTTTAAGGTCCATTTGACATCGGAATTTGATAATTTTAGTATGGTTCAACTCGTATCGGAATGGGTGATCAGATTTCATGAAATTTATGTCGGGTTCCGAGAGGCGGGCCCCGCGTTGACTTTTGGATTAAAATTTTAAGTCGACGTATTATTATTCGAAATTATTTTCGATAAATTTTAATGAAGTTATGCGATTAATTTGGGTAGATTTGGGCGGTCCGGAGGGCAATTCAAGCAAGAAGGCGATTTTTGGAATATCGGCATAACTTCAAAAAGGTAAGTGTCTTGTTTAGCCTCGAGTGGGGGAATTACCCCTTAGGCATTGAGTCTTATGTGCCATTTGTGAAATGTGAAGAGCCGTGTACGTGAGGTGACGAGTACGTACTCGGGCTTATATGTGCAAAATTCATTGAGTTAAAGTCTTGGAAAAATTGTGTAGTAATTTGGATAATTGTTAGTATTTATTAAATTATTTATTTGCCATGCCTAAATCCTTGTTGTGAAATTTATTTTTCTATGACAATTTGATGTGGTTGTTACTTGAAAATTTATGTAATTTCGTGAGTATTGTTGGTTTGATATTTCTTGGAATTTAATTTCAATATGAATCTTTCCTCTGCAAATAATTAATTAAATGAGCTTAAGAATAGGTGTTTATATAATTATTGAAAAATTTAAATTGTTGTGGCCATTGGACAAATTGTGATATGAATTGATTTTGTTATGTTGTCCTGATAATTTCCCATGTAAATCGTTGTGTTGTGTTAATTATTATTTTGAGGATATAAGGGTGGTATTTCACCGTTGATATTATGTGGGTATAAGGCTGGTATTTTACTGTGGCTGTGTTTGTTAGAATATTGTCTGGGCGGAGCGATAAGGGTGGCTATAGGAGTGATAAGGGTGGCAATAGGAGCGATAAGGGTGGCTATTGTCAGGGACGATATGTGATGATGTGGGGTTATGGTGTTGATGATTTTCATGTGATATTGTGATTTTCTTGTGTTTATTTTTATACCTTGTGTAATTTATCTTGTTGTTGGTAAATTGATAACAATATGATTTATGTTGAAATCGAGAGCCTGTGGCTATTGCCAGCGGATTATAAAATAAAATGTGGGCACGAGGTGTCATGAGTAAATAATGAGGTCATTTGGCACGTGAATTGTCCGTGTAGTTGTGATATGAAATGTGGGCACGGGGTGCTGTGATGAAATGATAATGATATTTGGCACGTGAATTATCCGTGCAGTTGTAATATAAAATGAGGGCACGACGTGCCGGAGAAATATGATGATTTAATTATGGGCACGAGGTGCCGTGGAAATATGAAAAATGGGTTGAGACCCATGTTTACGAAAAATATGAAAATGGGTTGAGACCCGTATGTTTATGATTTTGAAATGAGGTGTCATATGGTGACTCTTTAATCGAAAGAATTATATTCAAAATATTTATTCAACGAAATTATATTTGAAAAAGAGTTTTATTCGTAAGAATTTTATGTGAAAGATATTTAATTGAAGAACTTTATTTAACTGGGTGTAATTGTATTTATTAATTATTGACCGATATTAATGGTGATTTTATTGTCTTACTGTGCATATCATTGGTTGTTTTATGTTGCCTTGATGTTATTTGTTTCCTATTATTTTGTATATTATATTGCACAGATTATTAGACTAGTGAGTGTCTTGACTGTACCTCGTCTATACTCCATTGAGGTTAGTCTTGATACTTACTGGGTACCGACCGTGGTGTACTCATACTACACTTCTGCACATTTTTGTGCAGAGCCAGGTATTGGAAATATCGGGCTTGAGCAGAGTTAGAGCGGGATCATAAAGATTCAAGGTAGAGTTGCTTGGTCATCACAGCCTCTTGGAGTCTTTTCATTTCATTGTACTGTTAATTTTTAATCAAACAGTATTCTATATTCGAACCTCGTGATCATTCCATGTATTCAGTTAGAGTTCGTGACTCAATACTACCAATCTTGGGAAGGTTGTATATTTATATTTGTTCTGCTGTATGTTTTAATTACTTAAAAAAAACAAATGGCTTCAAAATGTAATTAAAATCGGCTTACCTAGTCTTAGAGACTAGGTGACATCACGACGTCTGTGGTGAGATTTTGGGTCGTGACAAGTTGGTATCAGAGCTCTAGGTTCATAGGTTCTACGAGTCACGAACGAGTCTACTAGAGTCTTGCGGATCGGTACGGAGACGTCTGTACTTATCTTCGAGAGACTACAGAAGTGTTAGGAAATTTCCATTTCTTTCATTCCTGTCGTGCGGAATTTGTTAAATTTGGAATTTGAACCTTTGTATCTCCATTTTCTCACAGATGGTGAGGACACGTGCTACCGGGTAAGCTGAGCAGGCATCCGCACATACTGCTAGGTCTACAAGAGGCCGGGGCCGAGGTAGAGGTCATGGTAGAGGTCGAGGAAGGGCACGTGTTATGAATAGAGCACCTGTCACCTCCTCTCTTTCTTCAAAATTTCTTGCATGAATATTCTTACACGTTGTTTTCCCTCGAACTCTTTTCTTCTCTGAGGTCACTAGATTAATATAACAAGCAATACATATGAAAAAAATACAATATATAAAAAAGTTACAAAATTTAAGACATACCACTTGCAGCACAATCGATGTTCATATCCTCATCTCTAATAAACTCATCGTCACCAACTTCATCTTGTGCAGCAAAATTATCCAATTCTATTTCACGCTCATCTATTGGGTGAATATCAGGATGTTTTCACCATCAACGTGTATCCCATACTTTTCTAGAAATTGATTAAAACTAGTTGACGGTAGTACCGAGTTTTTCTTTACCTTTTTGCAATTTTGTAGCTCCTGAATATCAAATTGTCTCTGTCTTTCACCTTGTGCTCTTCCAATCATATGTGAAGTATTAGGATCTTTCCTTGAAGATGATGGGAGCATGGATGTGTGCACAGGTAATTTACTCATTCTTTGCTTTTGAATGAGCTCCTCCAATTGAATTAACCCTTGTTTACTTTGTCCTTTTATTGCTATGTTATGTGAAGTATTCAGATCTTCCCTTGAAGGCGATTGGATCACTGATCTGTACATAGGCAATTTACTGTTTCCTAACTTTTGAATTGACTCATCAGATTTCCGTTCATTTTTTGCTACTATTGTGAAGTGTTGTTATAGAAAACATATATTATAACATAACATAAAAATCAATTCCCAAAAAAATTTGACTTTTATAATAAATAGTTGTTATATAGAGATGCTATTATAAAGAGGTCTCGCTATATCAACAATTACCACTTTTTTCAACAAAAAAAAAAAAGATAATTGTTTATTCCCAAAAATGAGTAACAATTAAATTTTTACGCGGTTTAAAGGATATGTGATTTAATTCAATACGAATGATTTAAGAACAACAAGTAAATAGAGATAACTAGAACTCTTCCACCATGGAGGAGTAAAGCATTAGAACTCTAGTTAATCCTTATTCTACTAACTCTATATATATCAGTGTTGTTCTCTTTTACAGGCGACACATACATACAGAAGTGAAAGCACGAATTGAGAGAAAAATAGCAAGGCTTTTTATGAGCAATTCCTGTGAGATTCAAGAGTGTGATCTTGAAGCTACATGAACCAGATTGAAGAACTAGTTCCATAAAGAGTTTTATGTATCTTTCTTTATTTCTAGTTTAGAGTGTAGTATACATTTTTGTACCTTTCAGCTTTCGTAGAAGCAAATTGTACTAGGTACATGAGTTGTATCATTCAAGTTAGAGTTAACTTGAATTAGTCGCAACAGTCTGTGGTGTGTTGCTACAAGGGTTAGAGTTAATCCTTAGGTTTGCAAGAGTTTGTAAACTTTGTTGTTGGCTCAGAGTTGTAGTGAAGTGTTTGGGAAAAATCCTACTGGGTAGTATGTCGTAGTTTTTTCACTTTTTAAGCCGGATATTTTCCACGTAAAATGTCTTATGTTCTTTAATTGATGTATTATTTATTCCGCAACGGTAGATTAAGGAACGCATAGAAGAACCAGGTCCTTCGATAATCTAGGGCACGCAAAAATTGGACACCACACAAATCACTCATCTCTTGTGTGGCATTGAAGTATAAAAATCAGTACGCCATGAACCTATTAACGTATTCAATATGGTGTAATTGGCACAAGCCATGGTCCATGTAGGAGATGAATATGATATATATACACTATGAAACTTAATTAAAGAGAAAAATATTCGGATACAAATTTTAATAATGGACATGATGCGTAAGCGGGGGACGCGCATACATAGTAATATAGGAGTACAAATTACAGTAAATACTAAACTTAGATATTCAGCTACCTGACATGGTAGGAAAATATATCCTTATTAAACCGAGAAAAGAACATAGCTAATGTTGTGAATAATCTATGGTTCATTGTCTGAAACTAGTAGTTTTGACTTAAACCCTTTATACCATAATATAAGTAAAAATAATAAATTTTAAACCCAATAAAATATATTGACCGGATATTTTACTTGCTTCATCCAGCTTAGAAATAGCAGAATGTAGCACAAGCCGTGGCGGACACCAAGTAAGTGATAGAGCAGATTTTGCAGAACTTTGCTGCCTTCGGCCATTTGCTGCTCAAGTACAACGTACTGAACGAAGTCGCGAAAGATAACATAAGAAATACTACAAATGCACGGAATAGAGATTGCATTTCCATAGAAATGAATACAGGAACTCGGTGTTGGCCTATGTATTTGTAGGGAAGAAAAAGCAAGAAAGTTGCTAAACAAGAAGTGATAGTCACAATCTTGGCTGCCGTTAGTCGATCTTCATCAATTGATGTTAGGAGCAGCAAAAGATTATCTCTTTGCTTAGTTTGTTTCAGAATTCTCTTAAGGAGTTTTTCGTTATCCATGCATGCATAATATAAGGATTGATCTATTTAGTATGGCTGTTGGATTGGTAGAAATGCTGGTGTTTGAGTTTATTTATCATGGTTACATCCGATGATTTCCAAGAAACATGATGTGATGGGTTGACTTAGCAAATTTGACCCCAACAACTGGAGGTAACTCATAAAGCTAGATTTGCTAAGAAAGATTTAACAAAGGGAGTTTCCCGGCAACTGCATAGAAAATTAGAAGAAATTCAAGTCCATGCATTTGTTTTCGACATAACTCATAAAGCTTGAAATTGTTTAAGAAAGGTAGATTTCACAGTTAGTAGGTTCAGGGAAATTGTGGACGAAATTAGGGGAAACTCATGAAGCTAGAAAATATTTTGATGAGGTAGATGTGAATTTCTGGGCAGCACAATAGAAGTTACCAACTGACTGAACCTAGTAATTTTGACTCAAATTATATATAAATATTAAGTGATTACCGGGTTCAATCAGCTCAAAGATACTCTAAACATGGTATAATATTGAATATTTTAGGTCAAGCTCGCACGGTTTTCTCCAAGAGATCAGACCATTAAGAAATTCATACACCTTATATTTTGCTTCCCAATCTTTTCAGCTATGGGGCTTAGTTCGTACACCTAAAATATGTAAATATTAAATTTCGAAACTAATAAATGATCAGTGGTGTAATCAGCATCTCGAATCATAAAATTCAAATGGTGAATCCACTTATGACGGATTATAGATGTAAACTCGATCATAAAACTAAAAATTGCTGCCAACGATACTTCCAACCAAGGAGTCTTTAATTTCATACACTTTTTTTGGCAATTGCCTAGAAATTCTCTTTGCAAAGAAAAGTGTAGGAAATATTTAAAGACTTCATAGTTAAGGAAAGGCAATTGAGCTACATACGTAGGCTCTCATTCACCATGGTATTAGAGCTTGTATATTTTCCTTCACTGCTTCTAATTTATTTTTACTCTACTAAGTTCTGTTTTTCACTTTTTTTGTGAGAAATTATTATTAAATTAAAGCTGATCGTAAATTAAAACTGAGTCATAAGTCAATATATTAAGTACAATGATGCAGCGTTATGTAAGATGGAAGAAACAAAAATTAAATTTTTCATAAAGGATTAAACCCATTGATCAGTTAAAATGTAATTTTATCATACTACACAATACGAAAGATATATGACTATTGTAGCAAAAAGCGAATGTAAAACGCGTTAACTAGTAGAAATTCTACGGTCTCACCTCAATTTTATTTCTTGGAAAATGCTAGCAGAACCCGAGGCAATTACTTTTTCATGCTTTCACTCTCCTTTATAAGGTAGAGTTAAGTCAGTTCAAAAGGCAAATCCAACTCTTGATTATAAGTGTTGACATCTTTTTTACCTATATTGAATTCATGTTGTCAACACTCAGAAACCGGAATGTTCTAATGGGCGAAAATGATATAGAGAACCAGTTATCTTTTGCTGGAGAGCCGTCACAACCGTACAATAATGTTCTTGATCAGTTTGTCAATCGACGTGATACATTTCCAGAGCGGCTTTACACTTTTCAGAATCATCACGGGCAGATTCTTGGCTCGTTCAGTGTTAAGAATAACCCCATTTATGTGCCCAATTATCAGGAGCTGGAGCTGGTAAACCGCAGCAGACATGTCAATGTTTCTCCCAGTGATCAGGAGAACGGGGAAGTAACCGAGGAGGTACAAGCCGTGTCTGCAGAGAGCATTGTTTTAGGTGGAACAAGATCTGCACCTATGAATTTTATGAATGTACCATTTCCACACCAACCTGCTGCTACCGTAGTTGAAGAGATACGCTTCTTGATAGGTGAAGACATTGATACGGATTTCGTGTCCAACAGTAGTAATTTTCCAGCAGTAAAGATTGTGATTGCTTATTCATCGAAAGAATTCACAGCAAGATTGATGGAGATAACACTCGGAATCACAGGTCAGGCAGCCGTTTCCCTCTTGGCTTATGCAGCAGCTTCAACGTCCAGCCTATCTTCGAATTCTCTTCGAGGGCTGCACTTTGTGGTGGCGGCTAATGCCCTGGGATTTATTGGCACTTTCATCGGTATGTGGTTTAGAAGGAGCAAGAAACGGGTGGCTGCGCCTGCGTCTATCATTGTGGGAAAAATAGGTGCCATTGCAGCAGCTTGCGCAGTCATTGTCGCCATGGGACTGTTCCTTCCTGCCAATGCTATCTCTATCTGGATTATTGGATTTGCATGCCTCTTCCCTGCTGTTGCTGTGGCTTTCTCTTAGGCAAGGGATCGAGATTTCGTTTTGTCGTCTTTTAAGAATATATTAAAATCTGTAAATAATGCAAAGAGATATTTAATTTGTAGGCTCGTTGCACGAGTATAGGATATCATTTCCTCGAGGGGGCGTAGGCTTATGGCTAAAGTTGGTAGTTGCGGATGTCGACCGCTAGTGGTGTTGGCTTATGGTGGTAATTGTTGTGTGCATAGGTCAAAATCTACCTCCGAGCATTTAGGGCGAGGTAGTATCGAGGAAAGAGTCAATCGAGGTCGATCAGGAAACGGCGAACCTCGGGGTCGGAATGTCAACAATGACCGAAGTCGAGCACCGTGGAAAGGGATGTAACGACTAGTTTTTAGAATAGTGTAATAGATGGAATATTCAAAAGAATATTCTGGGCATATGTACTATTAGAGTTTTTTTAGGGATATGTCCCATATAAAGAGGAAAAAAGATAAGGAAAAGGGGTATGTGATATTCACTAGATAAGAAGAGACTTCTAATACAAATTCTCTCTCTCGTAAAAGATATAAAGATTATCTTTTCATCAAGATTCTTGTTCATATTATTCCACACTTTCCCATCATATCCGAGAATAGTTCGAACATTCTAGAATTTATCTGCCACTCATCATTGTCAGGAGGAACAATCATCTGATTCATTCATTATTGGGTGAAGCACTTCTCATATTTACTTAAATATTATTTATTAATTATTATTTATTGCTAGATACACCTCCATTATTACTCATACCATTGGAATATTTAATGTATGTTATTGTTAGTCTCCCACCACATGTTCCACATTATCCACATGTTTATAATTCGCATTTAGAGATATTATAATTGACTAGATTTAACTCTTCATTACATAAATACAATAGTTTTAACCGAAAGTTATACTTTTGGTCAAACAATTTGGCGCCGTGGGTGGGGATTTCCTAGTTAAATTTTTAGTTTTCTCTAGATCTATAACTAACACAGGTCATTTACATAAAAAAAAAAAAGGCAAGAACAAGATCTCTTTTCTTTGCATGTACAAATCCAATATGGCATGTAACAAAGAAGAAAAGACGAGGATAAGAAGTGACCTCCCAACCAACCTCATGAACATCATCAACGAGAGCTGTGAAACAACAGACGGAGACGCAATGCCCAATGCCTCCCCTGGATGAGATGGATCACCTCCTCCTCGCTGCAGCATCACAAAATCTCTTGGTAAAGGAGCCTCTACATTCGTCGCAAAGGAGACGCCCCCAGCAGTAAAAACACTCATTGACGCTTGGCTAACTCACACGCCATCCAGCGTCCTCCATAAGATCGCTCGTGACACGGCTATAGAAAACACAAGGACTTGCGTTGTACTACCAAAGGACGAACAACATGACCAACTTCCTCCTCCCCCAACGATAGGATGGAGGGAATGAAGAATGAGAACAAAGCGCTTCGGGACCAAATGAGAGAACACCAAGAAAGGGTCGATAAGATACCGGACGCCCCTAAGCTCTTGCCGAAAAGGGATGCTGTCACGATCAAAAATCCTAACATGTCGTGATGGCGCCTATCTCAATACTAGGCAAGCCGATAACCTTAATAAATCACAATTTCTTTTAAGTTTGAAAACATAATATTTAAATACAATCCAAAATCCCACAAATACTGATACGAACACTCCTTAAAACCTGGTGTCACTGAGTACATGAGTATTTATTATGAATACAAGTCTGGAAAATATGATCTATAATAGTTTGAGACCAAATATAGTAACAAAGGAGATAGGGAAGGAGAGGCAAGGTCTGCGAAACACGGAAGCTACCTCTGAATCTCCGAAAAATCAATTGTACGAGAGATTCAACACCCGCTATGTCCGGGAACACCTGGATTTGCACACAAAGTACAGGGTGTAGTATGAGTGCAACCAACTTAGCAAGTAACAATAATAAATAAGGAACTGAAGATAGTGACGACCTACACAGTCACAGTTCATTTTCATTAATTCCAGCAGAGAGTAGACATACTTTTAATTCCAACAGTTTAAGTCAAATCAGTGTTATACAGTTCAAGTTCATGTAATCCGGATATAAAATCTTTCAGAGAATTTCACAACAATAACAAATAGCAACTAAGTGCAATAACAAATGAAAAGCAAGTACAACCTCTCAGGACAATAGTCACTCACTAGGCTCCCAGCTCTCAGCACTCACACTCAATGGGTACCCGCGCTCACTGGGGGTGTACAGACTCCGGAGGGGCTCCTACAGCCCAAGCGCTATAATTCTCACGGACAACTCACGTGCTATAGTACCAATATCTGGATCCGCACGGATAATTCACGTGCTATAGTATAATATCTGGATCTGCACGGACAACTCACGTGCTATAGTATAAATATCTCACAATCAGGCCCTTGGCCTTGCTCAGTCATAAATCTCTCCAGTCTCTCGGGCTCTCCACAATCATGAAATCAGCCCAAACAACAATGATATGATGCATCAATAATGAATAATAGAGGCTGTGATAAAATAATCAAGTAAACTGTGAGTGGGTATAAAACAACAATTAAGCAGATAGTTCAACATGTACACGACCTCAATGGGTCCCAACAGTACCAACATATGGCCTAAACATGGTTTCTAACATGACTTACAGCCAAATTTCCACAACACATAGAGAGCACATAGCGAACAACAAGTTATTCAACTTTACAGTTTCCACGGGACGGACCAAGTCACAATACCCTCGGTGCACACCCACACGCCCGTCACCTAGCATGTGCGTCACCTCCAAAGTAATCACATGATACCAAATTCTGGGGCTTCATACCCTCAGGACCAGATTTATAACTGTTACTTACCTCAAACCGCGTAATTCTTTATTTCGCTATGCCCTTTCCACGAGAATTGGTCTCTGAAAGCCTCGTATCTAGTCACAATTTATTCGATTCAGTCAATACCAATTATTATAATTAATTCCATAAGGAAATACTAATTTTCCAATAAAAATCCGAAATTAACTAAAAAATCGTCAGTGGAGCCCATGTCTCGGAACTCGATAAAAGTTACAAAATATGAACGCCCATCCAACCACGAGTCCAACCATACAAATTTCACCAAATTCCGATATCAACTCGACCCTCAAATCTTCAATTAAAGTCATTGAAGATTTTTATCATTTTCAACCCAATCTTTACCCATTTGAACTCAACAATATTTCCATAAACCTTATTAATATGTATAAATAATACTATTACACCCAAGAATCATACTCTTAATCATCCATCTTTACCCAAACTCGAAATTGAAGACTAGAAGTTAGAACCTTACCTATTGGGTGAAGATCTTGTGATATTTTCTTGTTGGATTTCAAAGCTTGAACAAGATCTTGATAAACAAAGCACTTGAGCTTATTCCTCTCTCTAGAACAGTCTCCCTTCTCTCTAAAATGTCAGAGTTTTGCTCCAAAATGAGTCCCAAATCCTATTTATCAAAATGGGGTCGGATTATGAAAAGAGAAAATTAACCCTCCGAAAGCAGGTCTACGGTCGCATAATGGACTGCAGAATGGGTATGCAGGTCGCAAAATGGTCACAAAAATCGGTGCCCAGAAATGTGCTTTTCTAGTCCATTCTGCGACTAGTTTGTGGTCGCAGAATTATTCTGCGATCGCAGAATTGTCGCAGAATCTCATTTTTCCTAGCCTTTGGTAATTTGATCATAACTTCTTGTAGGAATGTCCAAATGACAAACGGTTTGATGCGTTAGAAACTACACTCAAAGATCTTTTATTTGATAGGTAATAAACTATATAGCACTTCGTCATGAGAGTTATACTCATTTGAAATTAGGTCTTGTGCGAACTCACTTGAAACTTTAGTCTATTATGAAATTTCCAACTTCTACATTCGATGTCGAAACCTATCGAATCAAGTCCGATTGACCTCAAATTTTGCACACAAGTCATAAATGACAGAAAAAACCTATTCTAATTTCTAGAATCAGATTCCGACCTCGTTATAAAAAACTCAACCTTCGATCGAACTTTTCGAAAATCTTCTATTTTTCAACTTTCGCCAAAATGCGTCGAATTGTCCTATGGACTTCCAAATCCAAATCCGGGCATACGCCTAAGTACGAAATCACCATACGAAGCTATTGACATCATCAAAATTCCATTACGGGGTTGTTTGCTCAAAAGTCAACTCTCCGGTCAACTCTTTCAACTTAAGCTTCCAACATGAAATTCATACTTCCAAGCTAACTCTGAAATACCTTAAAACCAATATAAATAATTCACACAAGTCATAATACTTTGTAGGAAGTTATTCAAGACCTCAAATAGTCAAAAGGAGCATAAATTCTTAAAACGACCGGTCGGGTCGTTACAACCGGCCGGTTCGTCGATCAGCCGTATAGTGATGAAACTGCCTCACATGCCATACCAAAAACCTTTAAAATGTTGCCCTATCTGAAAATATGTGATGACACGACCAACCAACCCCGAAGTCCATGCGACTCACTACGTCACTATCGTGGAAGGCCATGATCTCGCCAAGGAACAATACCCTCCATTTTGTTGTAAATATTCGGCGAGACCCTCACGGGAGGAGCATTGACATGGTATTCATAACTGCCTGCATGCTCCATCGAAACTTTCGAAGAAATGGCCGACAAGTTCGTAACGGCCCATGCTGGGGCTAAGAAGGCCGAGGTGAGACTAAATGACATATTTGCTATTAAACTATCCCCATGGAGAAGGATTGAGGTACTTCCTCGCCCGGTTCAACCGAGTAAGAATGACCTTGCCAAATGTATCGGAAGGGATGGCGGTCGCAGCCTTTCAGAACGGGCTGAGCAGAAACGGTTCAAGGGCAGCAAAAAAGTTATTAAGTCTGCTCATGAAGTACCCTCCAACTACTTGGGATGAAATACATAACGCGTATTGTGCCGAGGTCCGAGTAGACGAGGATGATCTCAATGGACGGACTCATCGATTGACCTCAGTACAGACCGAATCCAAAAAAGATCGAAGGAATGATATCAGAAGGGCCCTCGCAACTCCGCGATCCAACATGGAGCGGCATCGACCTTATGTCAGAGCTGCCACTGCATCCTCCTCCCGCCACAAAGAGGGCCAACCCAAATCAAGGACAAGGACTCACCGGAACGAAAGAGGTATGCCCCATTTATTATCCGCTCACAATTTTTGTGTGTCACCTATAGAAATAGTCTATGCCCTGGAGAAGCTCGAACCAAAGGTGAAGTAGCCGCAAAAGATGAGGTCTGACCCGAATACCATAAAATTAGACGCCCTTTACGAGTTCCACCAAGAGTGAGGGAACAAAACCGAGGATTGCATCGCTCTAAGATAGAAGGTCGTAAATATGTTACGTCGGGGACACCTCAAAGAGTTGTTGAGCGACCGGGGAAGGACCAACTTTGCCAGAGGTCGTGAACAACATCAAGGACAGCCAAAACCACCCTCGCCGAGCCGCACCGTCCACATGATCATCGGCGGTGGCAACGATGCTTCCATCAACAGTGTGAAGTTCTCCACAACTCATAAGCTCAAACGGACAATCACACACGAACGGTATGATGAACTCGGAGAAAGTTTCATCTTCGATAAGTCAGATACCAACGGTTTGGTTTTCCCGCACTATGATGCCTTTGTTATCACTTTATGAATTTTAGATACCAATGTGAGACGCATTATGGTAGACGATGGGAGTGGCGCGTGCATTATCCACTCTCGATTGCTTGCACAAATGAAACTCAAAGATAGGATAGTGGCACATTGCATCACGCTAACGGGTTTTAACAATGCAGTTAAGCGAACATTCGGCAAAATCACAATCTCTGTCCTGGCCGGTGGCGTCACTCTCGAAACCACGTTCCATATCATGGACCAAGGCACAACGTACAATGCCATAATAGAGCGACGATGAATACACACCATGAGAGCCATCCCTTCCAGCTTGTACCAAGTCATCAAATTTCCAACTCCATGGGAGATAATCAGTATACGAGGGGAACAACGCACATCCCGGGAATGCTACCGCATCGCCCTAGACTGTACGACCACTCAACAAATGAAGGACAAAGAAATAAAGTCATAGAAATCAGCAGGATCGAGGTCGACACGTGATGATAGCGAGTACGTCATCAGGGATCCCGATACGGTCGAAGCCGCAGGATTGGCCATAGAAGACCTCTACCTCGTCCAATTAGACAACAATGACCACAACAAGAAAGCTTACATCGGCTGTAAACTTCAGGAACCAGGTAAATTTCATCAATTCTTAACTGCTAACGCGGACTTGTTTGCTTTTAGCCATGCAGATATGCCAAGAATCCCAAATGAAATCGCCACGCACAAGCTGAACATCGATCCATTCCACCCCCCGGTGAGGCAAGTTAGGCATAAGTTCAACTCCGCAATTAATGATGCAGTACGCGAAGAGGTGGAAAAACTACGGGAAAATGGCTTCATCAGGGAGTCAAAATACGCCCAATGGGTCGCCAACGTGGTCATGGCGAAAAAGAAGAATGGGAAATGGCGGATGTGCGTAGATTTTACCGATTTGAACAAAGCATGGCCCAAGAATTCATTTCTGTTACCCCATATCGACCAACTCATCGACGCAACGGCCGGACATGAACTACTGAGCTTCTTGGACGCCTACTCGAGTTAGAACCAAATCCTCATGTAAGAAGAGGATCAGGAGAAAACCACTTTCATCACCCATCAGGGGACGTATTGCTACATGGTCATGCCCTTCAGGCTGAAAAACCTAGTTAGGAGACTCGAACGTGGCACTTGCGTCAAGGACAGAAGCCAGCACGACCACTGGACCATTCAGAGCTATTGGAACCATCAAAACTCTATTCCGGAGTCGTTTACACATAAGTCAACATCCGGTCAACCTTTTCAACTTAAGTTTTCATCCTTGAGATTAAGTGTCTTAATTCATTACGAAACCTCACCGGACCCAAACCAACTAACCCGGCAAGTCACATAACAACTGTAAAGCACAAAATGAGCAGTAAATGAGAGATCGGGGTTGTAATACTCAAAACGACAGGCCGAGTAGTTACATATAAAAAGGGTATTACGTATATGGGGAGTTGGAAATGTCAAAGGGTAGAATAGACATTGTGTAGGATAAAAGGATGAAAATGATAATAGTTTAAAGTTGGAGGATGAATTTGATTTTTAGAGTAAATTTGGAGGATGTAAATGATTTTCACCCCTTTTTCTTATAATATATATATATATATATATATATATATATATATATATATATATATATATACTAGTTTATAAATACGTGCGGTGCACGTGTATTCCATGTCAATTAATAAAAACTTTTTGAAACAGTATAGCTAACAATAAAACATGTGTGTAATTAACAAGCAACTTAAAATTCGAATGTGAAAATTACAAGCTCAACGTGATGAAAGTCAGCCTATTTTAAATGACTTGATTTTTTAAACGCTACTTGAACAACTAAAATTAGATAAGTATGTACAATGTTAAATGAGCTAATTTTTTCTGCTATTAGGTGCAAACATGTAAAATGATCATATCGTACCACTACAAGAAAGTAGGGATACGACCACATTATATAAATGTCGTAAAAGGTCACATAAATGTCACAAAATCATTTTCCGACATTTATTTTATATTTGTCTCAAATGTCGTTAATTTCAATGTCGTTTATTTTTCGACATTTATGTAAATATCGACAAATAACTAGCGACATTTATTTACAGATATTTATCAAACTGTGAATAATCAAAGGTATAAATTTAATCCCATTTGCGACACATATAGAAATGTCGGTTAATTATCAAACTGATCTTATTTACGACATATATAGAAACGTTGGCAAATTTTTCTTCTTTTTATATTATATATATATATATATATATATATACTAAATTTAACCTGATATTCAAGATACCACAATTTAAGTACTCACATATTTCAGGAAAGAGCTGAGAATCTACAAAATAATCATAACATCAAATCTTTACATCTCTCGAACTGTAAAAGATGATAAAGTACAATAACAGAATACAAAGCCATAGAAAATATTCATAAAAGTAAAACAATTGGTATGAAATCTTTAACATATGGTGAATGTCTGGCCTCTATTCTTGACAGTAGAATGAGTCTGGTAGAGTATCTTGTGATACGCTTTGGGGTGATTGTTACTCTATCACTTGGCATATAGATGGTAGACGGTACCTTCCCAATCTTGCAAACTTCTTGTTTCATTCTCTATTTAACTCTCCCAACCTTTGAAAGCTTCATTCTGTGTTTAATTGGGAGACTGCATCTTCCCATTCACTCTTTAGCTCTGCCAAAATCTGCAAGTTTCACTCTCTTTAGTCCTCCCAATCTGCTTTGACTTGCATGTCTTGCTTCCCAATAATCAAACTCCCTCTCATTCTCTATATCACAAACATCAAAAGCCATATAACAAGAGAATAAGTGACGAAAAATGGAACAAGAAAAAACAAAAAAAAAAAAACAAAAAAAGGGAAAACAATGTACGTAGGACATGTATGGCATTACCAACTTTATAGAGCTTTGCGTGATGACCCAAAAGGTCATATTTAAATTTAATAATTATTTCTGTGATCTAAGACCTCGAAAAGTACTATTCATCATTTTTCGACTTGCGTACGCAATCCGTATAATTTTCCGAAAAGTTTTTATATGAAAAATTGATTAAAAGATGAAATAGAGCCTTAAAACTTAATTAAGTTGAATTTGGTCAACATTTTGAGCAAACCGATTCAGATCAGTGTTTTGATAGTTCCGGTAGGTCCATATCGTGATTTGGGATTTGGGCGTATGCCCGAATTTAATTTGGAGGTTTCTAACTTGAATTATCACCAATTGGCAAAAACTAGAAGCCTAAAGGCTTAAAGATTTTAAAGTTTGACTACAAATTGACTTTTATTGATATCGGGGTCGGATTCGAGTTTCGAAAATTTTTATAGGTCCGTTATATCATTTATGACTTGTCTGTCGAATTTGGTGAGAAACAGAGTTGATTTGACGTGATTCGGAACTTCGGTTGTAAAAATAGAAGTTTTAAAGTTTTTTTAAAAAATTCATTTGATTTGGTGTGTGATTCGTTATTCTAGGTGTTAAATTGGTATTTTGATCGCGTGAGCGAGTTCATATGAGATTTTTGGACTTGTGTGCATGTTTGATTTGGAGCCCTGAGGGCTCAGGTGAGTTTCGGATAACCTACGGACCATTTGAATTTTGGAAAAATCTGGTATTTCCCAGTTTTGGTTTCCTTAATTGCGATCGCGTGGCATTCGCGATCGCGAAGGCTTGTTGAGCACTGATGAAAATTTGTACAATGCGATTACATAGTATTGTACGCGATCGCACAGTTGGAAAAGCTAAGGCATCGCGAACGCGTGGGCAAAGCCGCGTTCGCGAAGAAGAAATGAGGCAGAAACGGAAGCACCAAATTTGTGCTATGCGATCGCGTAAGACTAAGAAAATGTTCTCTGCAATCGCATGTCCATTTACGCGATCGTGTAGAGTTAATAATCTGGGCAGCCAAAATATGCTTCGCGATCGCGAAGAGTAAAATGAACCTGGGAAAAAATTATTCTACGCAATCGCGAACGAATTTCCGCGATAAGTAAAAATCTGGGCAAACAGAACTTAAGTTCTCGAAATTGGATTTCGACACATTTTCCACCATTTCGATTTTAAGCTCGGGTGAGACGATTTTTGGGCGATTTTCACGAAAAAATATTGGAAAAAGTGTTCCTTATCCTATGTTGATTATATTTCATGATTCCATACTCATTTACATCATGAATCCGTGAATTTATGAAAGAAAATTCATATTTTTATAAAATCTTCCAAAACTGTAAAATGAGGATTTAAAAGTCAATCTGATGTCAGAATTTGATAATTTTTGTATGATTGAACTTGTATCGGAACGAGTGTTCGGATTTCACGAGTTTTTTCCGGATTCGAGATATGGGTCCCACTGTTGCTTTTGAAAATGAATTTCGGATTTTTATCCAAAAAATTTATAAATTCATATGGAATTAATTCCTACGATTTGTATTGATATATTGAATTGTTTATGATTAGATTTGAGAATTTCGGACACTAATTCGCGCGGCAAGGGTGTATTGGAAACTTGAATTTGGTTGCGAAGCGAGGTAAGTGTTGTGGTTAACCTTGACTTGAGGGAATAGAACCTTTAAATTATTTGTTATGTGAGATGCATGTGAATCAGGTATAGGCAAGGTGACGAGTGTCTATACGTAGTCAAATTAATTGTTTGCATAATTACTTGAAAAATCATAAATCGTTTTAAATCATGAATGAATTATTATATTAATTGTTTCACTCATATTCATTGTCAAATATTAATTCTTGAATTCCTGCAATAATTGTTGCATTCTTATTTGACTTATGTGTCTTAATTGCTATTTGACATTTACCATACTAAATATTAAACTGTCTATTTTCTCCATGATTTTCACAATTAATTGCCAATTGTCATTGTTTGTTCATAAATAAATTATAATTATTGTGTGCCTTGATGCTTAATAGTTTCTCATTGGACGTGGCATTTATTGGAGTAATTTTTTTATTATATTTATGAGTTGTTAAAATATATTGGGGGATCGGGTGTTACACCGCAACAGAAATGGAAGTAAATCTATATTAGGGGATCGGATTGCACACCGCAATAGACTTATTTAAAAGTCTATATTGGGGGATCAGATTGCATACCACAACAAACTTATTTAAAAATCTATATCGGGGGATTGGATTGCACGCCGCAACAGACTTATTTAAAAGTCTATATTGGGGGATCGGGTTGCACGCCGCAACAGAATTTTTTAAAATTTATATTAGGGGAACGGGTTGCACGCCGCAATAGAAACAAGTTGAGGGGTTGTGACTGCTGAGTTGATTTTAATTTTTAATATTATTTACTGGTCTTACTAATATTCCCGTTATTATTATTGTTATTATTACTATTATTGTGTACAGGTTAAATGTAAGTGACTCGCCTTAGCCTCGTCACTACTTCGTTGAGGTTAGACTTGACACTTACCAGTACATGGGGTTGGTTGTACTGATACTACACTCTGCACTTCTTGTGCAAATTTCAGAATTGGTCCCAGCGGCGTACGGTAGATTTTCTCGGATATAGCTACCAGTGGAGACTTGAGGTTATCTGCATAGCATTCGCAGTTCTGAAGTCCCCTTCTATATTATCTCATCTGTGTATTATATTTCAAAGAACTTGAGTTTTATTCAAACCTTTATTTGTATTATTCTAGAAGCTCGTGCACTTGTGACACCAGTTCTGAGATAGTATTTAGACATCGCTATTATTATGGATTATTCACTATATTTCAGACTTTACTTCCGCATTTGTTTCTTTGTTATTTATTAATTTAAAATTATTTTAAAATGTCTAATATTATTCTATCGTTGGCTTGCCTATAAAGTAAAATGTTAGGCGCCATCACGGTCCCGAAGGTGGAAATTTTGGGTTGTGACAGTTGTTATCAAAGCGCTAGGTTACCTAGGTCTCACGAGTCACGAGCAAACTTAATAGAGTCTGAAGGATCGGTACGGAGATGTATGTAATTATCTTTCAGAGTCTATAAAGTTTAGGAATAATATCACTTCTTTCTTATTCTGTCGTGCGATCTTATTCTATCATCGATAGTTGAACTATTATATTATTATTCTCTCGCAGATGGCGAGAACATGTAATACATCTACCGACGGACAGGGACCAGAGCCCCCGGTGGCAACTATGGCCAAGGGTATAGGTCGAGGCTGAGGTCGTGCTAGGGGCCGAGGCAGAGGCAGATGTAGAGCTTAGTCTAGAGCTCGAGTAGCAGTAGCTGTTGTAGAACCTCAGGTGGATCTTCAGGAGAAGGTTCCCGTTCAGACTGGACCGGTTGGACCAGTTCAGGTCCCGGAAGGATTTATAGCTACTCCAGTGCTTCAGGACGCTCTAGTCCGTTTGGTGGGTCTTATGGAGGGCGTGGCCCAGAATTGTACATTTCCAGTGGTACCAGTCGTCTCACAGGCTGGGGGAGGAGCACAGACTCCCACTACCCCCGCTCATGAGCAGATAGCTCCCCAGAATTAGGCTCCAGCAGCCCCGCGAGTTGGGGTAGTTCAGCTAGTTATTGAGGCATAGGCCGGTGATAGGCCCGCCATGTCTTCTGAGGCCTTATTAAGACTTGATAATTTTACTAAGCTCTTTCCATTTCACTTCAATGGTACACCTTCTGAGGACCCACAGGATTATCTTGATCACTGCCATGAGGTGCTGCGGAACATGGGTATAGTTTAGACCAATAGGGTTGATTTTGCTGTATTTGAGATGACAGGTTCCGCTGAGAGGTGGTGAAGAGATTATACATTGACTAGACCAGTTGGATTGCCTGCATTGACCTGGGAACAGTTCTCACGGCTATTTCTAAAGAAGTTTCTCCCTATCACATTGAGAGAGGATTACCGCATGCAATTTGAGCGTCTACAGCATGGCAGTATGGCCGTTACTCAGTATGAATCCCGTTTTGTGGATTTTGCCCGCCATGCTCTCCTTTTAATACCTACTAATGGAGAGAGAGTGAGGTGGTTTATTAAGGGACTCACTCACCCTATCAAGCTTCGGATGGCCAAGAAGGCCGGAAGTGAGATTTCCTTTCAGGACGTTGCTAATGTCGCGAGGAGGATCGAGATGGTTCTTGCAAAGGAGAGAGGGAAGAGGTATGATAAGAGGCCTCGTCAGTTCGGTGGTTTCAGTGGTGCCTCATCTGGAGGTATGGGTAATTTTGGTGCATATTCAGCTCATATCAGTGCACCACCACTCCAGAGTCACTACAACGGTTATTCGACCCTTTCGGGTCAGCGGTCACAGCAGTCGAGGTTCTGTTATACTTGTGGTGATCCGAGGCATATTTTTAGATTATGCCCTATGTCTTAGCGCAGCATGCAGCAGTAGGGTTCTCGTGCTATGATTCCAGTACCGGTTGCTTCACCGCCTGCTCAGCCAGCTAGAGGTAGGGGTCAAGAAGCTAGAGGTGGAGGTCAGACCATTAGAGGTGAAGGTCAGACCATTAGAGATGGAGGCCAGCCAATTAGAGGTCATCCCAGGGATGCAGTTCATAGTGGTAGGGCCCAGCCCCGATTTTATGCTTTTCCAGCTAGGCCTGAGGTCGAATCATCTGATGCTGTGATTACAGGTATTGTTCCAGTTTGCCATAGAGATACTTTAGTTCTATTTGATTCGGGATCTACTTATTCCTATGTGTCCTCTTATTTTGCTTCATATCTGGTGATTCCTCGTGATTCTCTAGGTGCTCATGTGTGTGTGTCCACTCTGGTGGGAGATTCTATCGCGGTAGATCATGTCTATCGTTCGTGTGTGGTTACTATTGGGAGTCTTGAGACTAGTGTGGATCTTCTACTTCTTGATATGATAGATTTTGATGTCATATTGGGAATTGATTGGCTGTCACCTTATCATGCTATATTGTATTGTCATGCCAAGACGATGATCCTAGCCATGCTGGGGTTACCTCTATTAGTGTGGAAAGGAACTCTTGGTCATTCTACCAGCAGGGTTATTTCTTATATGAAGGCTCGGCATATGGTCGAGGAAGGGTGTCTAGCCTATTTGGCTTATATTCACGATCCCAGTGCGGATGTTCCTTCTATGGACTCAGTACCAGTTGTTCGTGAATTTCCAGAAGTATTTCCTGCAGATTTGCCGGGAATGCCACCCGACAGAGATATCGACTTCTGTATTGATTTAGGTCCAGGCACTCAGCCCATTTCTATCCCACCATACCGTATGGCCCCGCCAGATTTGAAAGAATTGAAGCAGCAATTCAAGACTTACTTGATCAGGGATTCATTAGACATAGTGTCTCGCCCTGGGGTGCACTAGTACTATTTGTAAAGAAGAAAGATGGTTCAATGCGAATGTATATAGATTATCAATAATTGAACAAGGCTACTATCAAGAACAAGTATCCACTGCCAAGAATTGATGACTTATTCGATCAGCTTCAGGGTGCCAAGGTTTTTTCAAAGATCGACTTGAGGTCTGGTTACCATCAGTTGAAGATTAGAGCATATGATGTCCCTAAGACAGCTTTTCGGACTCGGTATAGGCATTACGAATTCCTAATGATGTCATTTGGGTTAACAAATGCCCCCAACAACATTTATGGATTTGATGAATCGGGTGTTCAAAACTTATTTGGATTCTTTTATGGTTGTGTTTATTGATGATATCTTGATTTACTCCAGCAGTCGAGAGGAGCATGAACAACATCTTCAGAGTGTGCTTCAGACTTTGAAAAATAATCAATTATATGCCAAATTTTCAAAATGTGAATTTTAGTTGGACTTAGTTGACTTTTCCGGGCATGCTATATCGGCAGAAGGCATAAAAGTGGATCCTAAGAAGATTGAGGTTGTTCAGAATTGGCCTAGACCTACTTGAGTTACAGAGATCCGGAGTTTCCTGGGTTTGGCAGGTTATTATCGTCGGTTTGTGGAGGGGTTTTCATCTATAGCAAGCCCATTGACCAGACTGACCCATAATGGTACCCAATTCAGATGGTCAGACGAGTGTGCATTGAGCTTTCAAAAGCTCAAGACTGCTCTGACTACGGCGCCAGTATTAGTATTACCCACGGGTTCAGGATCTTATATGGTATATTGTGATGCATCTCACATTGGGCTTGGCAAATATTAATGCAAGATGGCAGGGTGATTGCATACGCGTCACGACAATTGAAAGTTCACGAGAAGAATTATCCTGTTCATGACTTAGAATTGGCAGCCATTGTTCATGTGCTGAAGATTTAGAGACATTACCTCTACGGTGTCTCGTGTGAGGTATTTACTGATCATCGTAGCTTTCAGTATCTGTTCAAACAAAAAAAAATTAATTTGAGGCAGAGAAGATGGTTGGAGTTGTTGAAAGACTATGATATCACCATTTTGTATCACCCCAAAAAGGCTAATGTGGTAGCCGATGCTTTGAGTAGAAAGGCTGTGAGTATGGGCAACCTTGCTTATATTCCGGTTGGTGAGAGACCATTAGTTGTAGATGTCTAGATTTTGGCTAATCAGTTCGTGAGGTTAGATGTTTCAGAGCCCAGTCGGGTTTTATCTTGCACAGTCGCACGGTCTTCTTTATATAAGCGCATCAGAGGGCGGCAGTATGATGATCCTCATTTACTTGTCTTTAAGGATACGGTGCGGCACAGTGGTGCCAAATAGGTTGTTGTGGGGGAAGATGGAGTTCTGCGAATGCAGGGTCGTATTTGTGTGCCTAATGTGGATGGGCTTCGTGAATTAATTCTGGAAGAGGCCCACAGTTCCAGGTATTTTAATCATCCAGGTGTCGCTAAAATTTATCAAGATTTATGGAAACATTATTGGTGGAGGAGAATGAAGAAAGACATAGTTGCATATGTAGCTCGATGTCTAAATTGTCAACAAGTCAAGTACGAGCATCACAGACCTGGTGGTTTGCTTCAGAAGTTAGAAATTCCTGAGTGGAAGTGGGAGCGTATCACTATGGATTTTATTGTTGGACTCTCATGGACTCAGAGAAAATTTGACGCAATTTGGGTCACTGTGGACAGGTTGACCAAGTCAACACATTTCATTCCAGTGGCAATTACCTATTCTTCAGAGCGGTTAGCTGATATTTAGGTAATTGCCTATCTCAATACTAGGCAAGCCGATAATCTCAATAAACTCCCATATCTTAAGTTTGAAAACATAATATCTAAATTTTAGCGGAAGAAAAACTCACAAGTACAATTATAAATACTCCCAAAATCCGGTGTCACTGGGTACATAAGCATCTAATATGATTACAAGTCTGGAAAATGCGATCTATAATAATCTAAGACCAAATACAGTAAACCAGGAGACAGGGAAGGACAGACAAGGTCTGCGAAACACGGCAGCTACCTCTGAATCTCCAGAGAATCAACTGTGCAAGAGAATTAGCACCCGCAATGTCCGAAAATACCTGGATCTGCACACGAAGTGTAGGGTGTAGTATGAGTACAACCAACTCAGCAAATAACAATAATAACTAAGGAACTGAAGATAGTGACGAGCTACACAATTATAGTTCATTTCCAGTAATTTCCAACAGAGAGTACACATGCTTTTAAATCCAGCAATTTAAGTCAAACTAATTTTATACAGTTCAAGTTCATATAATCCGGATATAAAAAACTTTCAGAGAATTTCACAAAAATGACAAATAGCAACTAAGTGCAACAACAATGCAAAGAAAGTATAGCCTCTCAGGGCAACAATACTCAACTCGTCACAACAGCTCAACCACTCGGCTCTCAACCCTCAGCACTCACACTCATTGGGTACTCGCGCTCACTGGGGGTGTTCAGACTCATGAGGGGCTCCTACAACCCAAGCGCTATAAGCACGGATAACTCACGTACTGTACGGACAACTCACATGCTATAATATCATATCTGGATCCCCACGAACAACGCATGTGCTACACGGACAACTCATGTGCCATAATATAAACATAAGGATCCGCACGGACATCTCACGTGCTGTACGAACAACTCACATGCTATAATAATATATCTCACATTCAGGCCCTCGGCCTTGCTCAGTCATAAATCTCTCCAGTCTCTCGGGCTCTCAGAAATATCAGTTCAAACAACAATAATATGATGCATCAATAATGAACAATATAGACTGAGATAAAATTATCTCAAGTAAGCTGTGACTAAGTGCAAACAACAATTAAGCAGATAGTTTAACATGTACACGACCTCTGTGGGTCCCAACAATACCAACATGTAGCCTAAACATGGTTTCTAGTCAAATTTCTACAACACATAGAGAGCACATAGCTAACAACAAGTTATTCAACTTTACAGTCTCACGGGACGGATCAAGTCACAACCCCCTCGGTGCATGCCCACACGCCCGTCACGTAGCATATGCGTCACCTTCAAAGTAATCACATGATACCAAATTTCGGGGTTTGATACCTTTAGGACCAGATTTAAAACTGTTACTTATCTTAAACAAGACGAATCCAATGTCGAGCAAGCTAAACAATGCTCTAAAAATTTCATCATGTACGTATCAACTTCCGAAAGGCTTGAATCTAGCCACAATTAATTTGATTCAGTCCACAAAATTATAGGAATTAGTTCCATAACAAAATACTAATATTTTCCACAAAAATACAAAATTACACTCCAAAATACGTCTCGAAATCCGACGAAACTCACAAAATACGACAATATACAAAAAAATTCATTTTGTGACATTAAGGAAATTTTCTTCTATTTCTCTTGAAGATTCGATAATCTTACACCAAAAATGAAGATTAGTTCATGAAATATAACCACAAGGAAGTAAAGAACACTTACCCTAAGTTGTGTGGAAAACTCCTCTCCAAAATCGCCCAAACCGTGCTCCAAAATCCAAAAAAATGGTGAACAGCTTCTGCGGGAAAAAGTCTCGCTACTGCGAGAACAGCTTGGCCATTCATGATCGCTTCTGCGATGCCTAGGACCGCACATGCGGTCGCGCTTCTGCGCTCAATGGTTCGCACTTGCGGACTTGCTTGTCCCTCAACTCCGCATCTGCGGAGCCTCACTCGCACCTGCGGGCTCGCAGATGCAGTTAACTCCTTGGCACCTGCTCCCTACCCAGGCTAGCCCAGTTCCGCTTCTGTGTAAAACTAGCCGCATCTGCAGCACCGCACCTGTGGCCAATTCCTCGCAGATGCGATTAAACCAGAAGACAGAAATGTTCTAGATTTCTTCTAAGTCCGAATTTGATCCGTTAACCATCCGAAACTCACCCGAGCCTCTCGGGACCTCGTCCGAACATACCAACAAGTTCCATAACATAACACGGACCTACTCGAGGCCTCAAATCATATCAAATAGCATCAAAATGATGAATCGCACCTCAAATCAAAATCTCTGAACTTTGAACTTTCAATTTCTATATCTTGTGCCAAAACACATCAAATCAATCCGGAATGACTTCAAACTTTGCACACAAGTCATAAATGACATAACGAAACTATCCAAATTTTCAAACCCCGATATCAAAAAGTAAACCCCCGGTCAAACTTCCCAAAAATTCAACCTTCAGCATTTCAAGCCAAATTTCACTACGGACTTCCAAATAATTTTTCGGACACACTCCTAAGTCCAAACTCACCATACGGAGCTATTGTAATCATCAAAACTCCATTCCGGGGTTGTTTACATTTAAGTCGACATCCGGTCACTATTTTAACTTAAGCTTTAAACCTTGGAGCTAAGTGTTCCAATTCATTTCAAAACCTCACCGGACCTGAACCAATTACCCAGGTGATTCGCACAACATCTGTATAGTACAATTTGAGCACTAAATGGGGAAACGGGATTGTAATACTCAAAACGATCGGCCGAGTCATTACATTCTCCCCTACTTAAACATACGTTCGTCCTCGAACGCCAAGAGTTGTTTCCAAGCCATCAAATCACTGTTCCATTTTACCACACATGTACCCGGGGATGAACCCACGTCACCCTATTCCATATAAGCTTGACAATACAATACAACTGAAATAATTGATTTAACTTTAGCCCAAAAACCTTGGAATTTTCAACTTTTAAAATTTCTCTCAAGACACGAATCTTACATTTAAACGCTGTATAAGTTTGAACAAGTTGTATCAAGCCATAACCACAACCATAACCACGTGCATAATCACCTAACATATTACACAACTCGCATGCTCATAGCACCATTCCTGATCATAATGACTACTCCAAATCCAACAAAATACTAGTATTAAACCCATATCGAACCAAACCTCATCCCAAAACTTTCGTACACTGTTGATAATAAAAGAAACACGCGAAATTTCATGACCACTTACCAGAACAACAAGTCACGGAGCTCTCTCGCCCCAATCAGAACCATAATCGCTTTCTGAGCCGACTTTCAATATTATCCTTCCGAACATACCGTAATCAAACCTGATAGTACCCATTCTAGGTCCAATGACCTTATATTACTAAACACAACTATTCCACAGACATGCCGCACCAATATAACTCAGAGCCACAACCCGTGCCATCCGTGCACCAATACGCAACAATTAAGATGTACCTAGTCATGGAAAATGACTCAAATGAGAGAACTGCCCGGCCAGATTAACGAGTACTGCCATAAAGGAATGCTGAAAATCCATCACACACCGAAGAACCATCACACGATTCTAATGCAAGGTTCAAACCTCAACATAACTCTGCTGCAATGCGCGACCCCATCCAAACGTTGGTCCATATTATCTACCTCGAGTCACCCTGCTCAAAATCAATAACGACGGAGACGCAAATGACAAAAATGCCACACGAAACCTGAAAGAACATAACCATTACGCAATCGATCATGCAATACCCAAATACTCATCTCGTTTGAATTCCGCCATGAGGCCACCCAATAGAATCACACCATCTGTGCACATACCCAATGAATCACAACTCCTCGTAGCATAAGGAGTAACTCACATATCATTTCAGAACATGAATAAGTTCAACATCAACCGAATAGCACATCCCTCAACAATAGCAGTATGGAGCCAACATTTCGGCTCGGTGTAGAATACATATCTTAATTGGGCCTACCAATGGACAACAAATCAACTCTGGTCACCCACAAATAGACAAATAACCCTCCGAAAGTCCACAACGACTGAATCATAGCACATACTATCATCTGGCTAACTTCGTCCACGACTTCACAGTCCACCGCCATGAAACAATCTGCTCCTGACAACCCCCAGTCTCCAAATCCATAAAACACGCGAACTGCCATTTCTGGTCTCATCTCCACCGCCTGAATGTCTAACACATCTCTCATACACGATCATCCCATGAGGAATATTTCTCCCATTAATTCGTGCCACACAACAGCGTCTTAAAAATCAGCAGTCGATCAACCAGGAGAGTGCCGCAATACTTACGAAATAACCATAATTCAAAACATAGTGCACATTCTGAAATGTACACTCTACTCACGCAATGTCAAATAGTTATAGCATTCATCTAAACATCGAAATTTTTTCATTCCCTCTAAGAATTTATGACCTACCTTTCAAAGTTAAATTGTGACCTTGCACACGCCAACCTTAATCCCACACAACACACCGCATCTATCATGCCATCATTTGAAAAATACGAGAACCTCATAATCATTCTGATTCATAAGTAGAATACATATACGATCAGCCAGAAGCCTTCCATTTGATCCCATCCGGTGGAAAATCACAATACTCAACATGCTCCTGAGGCCGGTAAGAAAATACCCATCTCAAACCATGGTAGAAATCCTCAAAAATGCTTTGGAATCCATTTAAACATAATCAAGCCATCAGAGTTGAACCTCTCTAGCCCGACCAAGCCACGCAAGTCGCCAAACCCAGGTGTATTTCCACAAAGCACCTGTAGAAAACCCCCACATCATAAGCACCTAGAGAACCGATCATATCCATTACCATACTGATCCAACTTACTACCCATTTGTCTTATTTTCTCCGAGATTCTTCCGAATCTGTCTTCAGATTGATACTTCTCCTTGCTAAAACGCCACGATCTTTAGCCACAGCTCAACCCACAAACCTAGCATAGAACTACATCGCCCTATAGCCCATAAGCAACTGTATTCTTTTTAAGCACCTTCAAAAATACCACAACTGTAACACTAACTCTGAGCTTATGTGAATTTGAAATTGTTCGTCTTACTTTCCTTACACAAAAGAAAATGTAGAATCCATAGTCATACATAATTTCCGCAAGTCCAGGCACCATGAAACGCAAATCTCATATTTTATCCATACACAAGTCCGGAAACATTCTCAATTGCTATATATAATTCTCAAACCTATTAGAATTTTCTCGGGAGTCACCCACTTTGCTCAAATCTAAATTGCACCGCCTATACGGGCTGACAGGCACAAGCCTCGTTAGCACAACAACCCCCAAAGAAGTAACCATGCCTTGACACTACTAGTCAAATTCATACTTCGTGCGCACTACGTTCTTCAAAATAACAATTTAATCATTCCATCATTTCCGTATTTCTATAAAGTGCCATATAACCCGTATTCAGGAATTTCCTTACTCGAGTCATCCTCGATCTACCTCGCTACAAGTCATAACTGATCCATAAGTATGCTTCCGACCAACTAAAATTTTAACACATAACCATGAAATCAAATTGTCAATAGCAGGCTCCCCCACTTTGCTTTAAGCTGCAATTATATAAACTTAGAACCCGCAAGGATTTCTCCTTCACAATTACCATGATCTCGCACCGTTAACCCGCCAGACTTCTCAAAGTCTTTTGTTAAGCTTTTCGTGAACGTTCTGAATCACCCGCCATAGTCACACACTCGACCTCTTACCGACTAGAAAGTAATATTTCTCGCAGAAGCTTCATCAGTATCACGCTACCGCTAACTGCTCACAAGAGATAACCCACATGTGGAATTCCTTAGCGACATCTTCCAACAACGATGCACTGGGTGCAACGATCACGTAATCAGTAAATTCTCCTGAGCTCATGCTCTCATTTGTATAAGTCTGCACTTTCCCTATTGACATCAACTGAAAGTTCAACAATACCTTTCAAAGTCAAGTCATATTGCGCCTGAAACGATAATCAGATCTTCACATCCCTCTTCATTTCAAACAAACGCCTTTCTGGCATATTCAATCTTTCTTCCTACAGTAACCATCACTCCAAATAAGGTCGGTAGGCCAAATCACATTCTATCACGATTCCAAACCGTTCTACATTTCCTCAAGGCACGCGACTACCCTACCATAGAATCCATAAGCTAATCTTTCACTCTTACTTCGGTTAAACTATCTCCTATAAGAAACTTCTCAACCTCTACTTCTCCTACTTGACCTGCTAGTACTTTAACCACCCCGAAACACTTCCCGTCATGTCTTCCCACATACTTTGCTGCCTAACTATTGCATCAAATCAAAATGCATCTATGTCACACCTGAACCAATAAAATATTATCGACTATAAGCCACTTCGAAGATCATCTTTCCTGAGCCATCAACATTAGAAATGCCCATTCGCAACCACAATTACTACACAATCACTTACTCTTCTTGAGTCCAAACTTATTAACAAGACATGGGAATTTAATTTGCCCCCACAATTTAACAACGCGAAAGATCCTTCAATACACTCGCAACTCGAGACTATACGTCAAATCGAGTCAGAATTCAAGTACCCAATAACAAACTATTGAGTCATAAGCAAACTTTATTCATCTCATTCAATCCACCTAAACACATCAAAACGAAAATACAGCACCCAATGGCCTTCCTTTACATTTCAAGAAAAACACTTCTCGTCGCATTCAAATTGTCTTAACACATCCCGCAGTTACGTCATGCTCATCACAAAGCCATTCCACCGCTCATCGAGCCATAAATTCCACCCGTAGGGACATTACCAGACATATGAGTCCAATTGTACATGTTACAACTGAAGCTACCGAGCTTAAGCTGCGATCTAAACCTGGTCTCAAGTCCTCTAGACTAGCCCATCACCAAAACACAAAATACACATCTTGAATCTCATTCATAGAATCACAAGCCAACGATGCATAGCTGATACCTAGCGCTCATGTGCGCATACGAATACATAGAAGGAATTCAAAGAGTTATGTTTAAAGCTGAATCAATTCCGCATGATAGAATACAAGAAAGTGAAATTTTCCTAAAGGTTCAGCAGCCTATCGAAGATAAGTACAGACGTCTCTGTACCGATTCGCAAGACTCTACTAAACCTGCTCATGACTCGTGAGACCTATGTAACCTAGAGCTCTGATACCAACTTGTCACGACCCAAAATATCACATGTTGTGATAGCGCCTATCTCAATACTAGGCAAACTGACAATCTCAATAAACTCTCATATCTTAAGTTTGAAAACATAATATCTAAATTTTAGCAGAAGAAAAACTCACAAGTACAATTATAAATACTCCCAAAACCTGGTGTCACTGAGTACATGAACATCTAATATGATTACAAGTCTGGAAAATGCGATTTATAATAATCTAAGACCAAATACAGTAAACCAAGAGATAGGGAAAGAGAGACAAGGTCTGCGAAACACGACAGCTACCTCTGAATCTCCGGAGAATCAACTGTGCGGGAGAATTACCACCAGCTATGTCCGGAAATACCTGGATCTGCACACGAAGTGCAGGGTGTAGTATGAGTACAACCAACTCAGCAAGTAACAATAATAACTAAGTAACTGAAGATAGTGACGAGCTATACAATTATAGTTCATTTCCAATAATTTCCAACAGAGAGTACACATGCTTTCAAATCCAGCAGTTTAAGGCAAACCAATTTTATACAGTTCAAGTTCATATAATTCGGATATAAAAATCTTTGAGAGAATTTCACAAAAATGACAAATAACAACTAAGTAAAACAACAATGCAAAGCAAGTACAGCCTCTTAGGGCAACAGATACTCAATTCGTCGCAACAGCTCAACCACTCGGCTCTCGTCTCTCAGCACTCACACTCAATGGGTACCCGCGCTCATTGGGGGTGTTCATACTCATGAGGGGCTCCTACAACCCAAGCGTTATAAGCACAGACAACTCACGTGCTATAATATCATATCTCGATCCGCACGGACAACTCACGTGCCATAGTATAAACATAAGGATCTGCATGAACACCTTACGTGTTGCACGGACAACTCACGTGCTATAATAATATATCTCACATTCAGGCCCTCGGCCTTGCTCAATCATAAATTTCTTCAATCTCTCGGGCTCTCAAAAATATCATATCAAACAACAATAATATGATGCATCAATAATGAACAATGAAGACTAAGATAAAATTATCAAGTAAATTGTGACTCAGTGCAAACAACAATTAAGCAGATAGTTCAACATGTACACGGCCTTTGTGGGTCCCAACAATACCAACATGTAGCCTAAACATGGTTTCTAGTCAAATTTCTACAAGACATAGAGAGAACATAGCTAACAACAAGTTATTCAACTTAACATTCTCACGGGACGGATCAAGTCACAATCCCCTCGGTGCACGCCCACACTCCCGTCACCTAGCATGTGTGTCACCTCTAAAGTAATCACATGATACCAAATTTCGGGGTTTCATACCCTCAGGACCAGATTTAAAAATGTTACTTACCTTAAATAAGACGAATCCAATATCGAGCAAGCTAAACAATGCTCCAGAAATTCCATCCTGCGTATCAACTTCCAAACGGCTCGAATCTAGCCACAATTAATTTGATTCAGTCCACAAAATTATAAGAATCAATTCCATATCAAAATACTAATATTTTTCACAAATATCCGAAATTACACCTCAAAATCGCCTGTGGGGCCCACGTCTCGAAATACGACGAAACTCACAAAATACGACAACTCACAAAAAAAATCATTTTTGATATTAAAAAAATTTCCTTCTATTTCTCTTGAAGATTTGATAATCTTACACCAAAAATAAAGATTAATTCATGAAATATAACCACAAGGAAGTCAAGAACACTTATCCCAAGTTGTGTGAAAAAATTCTCTCCAAAATCGTCCAAACTGTGCTCCAAAATCCGAAAAAAGTGGTGAAAACCCACGAACCCTCGAACTTAAAGGTTCTGCCCAGTCAATCCGCACCTGCGGACAAGAGGTCACATCTGCGACCTTCGCATCTGAGGGAAGAAATATCGCTTCTGCGAGAACAGCTTGGCCAGTCATGATCACTTCTGCGATGCCCAGGACCGCACTTGCGGTCGCGCTTCTGCGCTCAAAGGTTCGCACCTGCGGACTTGCCTCTCCCTCAACTCCACATCTGTGGATCCTCGCTCGGACATGCAGGCTCGTAGATGCGGTTAACTACCTCGCACCTGCGCCCTGCCCAGGCTAGCTCAGTTCCGCTTCTGCGTAAAACTAGCCACATCTGCGGCACCGCACCTGCGGCCAATTCCTCCCAGGTGCGATCACACTAGAAGACAGAAATTTTCTAGATTTCTTCTAAGTCCGAATTTGATCCGTTAACTATCCGAAACTCACTCGAGCCCCTCGGGACCCCGTCCAAACATACCAACAAGTTCCATAACATAACACGGACCTACTCGAGACCTCAAATCATATCAAACAATATCAAAATGATAAATCGCACCTCAAATCAAAATCTCTGAACTTTGAACTTTCAATTTATATATCTTGTGCCGAAACACATCAAATCAATCCGGAATGACTTCAAATTTTGCACACAAGTCATAAATAATATAACGAAGCTATCCATATTTCCAAACCCCGATAACAAAAAGTCAAACCCTCGGTCAAACTTTCCAAAAATTCAACTTTCGGTATTTCAAACCAAATTACACTACGGACCTCGAAATAATTTTTCGGACACGCTCCTAAATTCAAAATCACCATACAAAGCTATTGGAATTATCAAAACTCCATTCCGGGATCGTTTACACATAAGTCGATATCCGGTCACTATTTTAACTTAAGATTTAAACATTGGAACTAAGTGTTCCAATTCATTCCAAAATATCACCGGACCCGAACCAATTGCCCCGACAATTCACACAACATCTGTATAGTACAATTTGAGCAGTAAATGGGGAAACGGGGTTATAATACTCAAAAAGACCGGCCAGATCATTACAGCAGTTTATCTCACACTTCTAGAAGGTTATACAATGTGAGTTAGGCACAAGGGTTGAGTTGAGTATAGCATTTCATCCACAGACAGATGGACAGTCAGAGCGCACTATTCAGATATTGGAAGATATGCTTCGCGCTTGTGTTATAGACTTTGGAGGTTCTTGGGATAAGTTCTTGCCACTTGCGGAATTTGCTTATAATAATAGATACTAGTCAAGCATTCAGATGGCTCCATATGAGGCATTATATGGAAGGCGATGTCGTTCGCCAGTGGGCTGGTTTGAACCGGGAGAGGCTCGGTTGTTGGGTACCGATTTGGTACATGATGCCTTGGATAAAGTCAAAGTTATTTAGGATCGACTTCGCACAGCTTAGTCTAGGCAAAAGAGTTATGCCGACCGTAAGGTTCATGATATTGCATTCATGGTTGGAGAAAGAATATTGCTCCGGGTTTCACCTAAGAAAGGTGCAATGAGGATCGAAAATAAGGGTAAGTTGAGCCCTAGGTATATTGGACCCTTTGAAATTCTTGAAAGGGTGGGTGAAGTAGCCTATAGGCATGCATTACCACCTAGTTTATCAGCGGTTCATCTGGTGTTTCATGTGTCTATACTTCGGAAATATCATGGTAATCCGTCCCATGTGTTAGATTTCAGCTCAGTCCAATTGGACAAAGATCTGACTTATGAAGAGGAACCGGTAGCTATTCTAGCACGTCAGGTCCGACAGTTGAGGTCTAAGAGTTACCCTTCAGTTCGTGTGCAATGGAGAGGTCAGCCGGTAAAAGCATCTATGTGGGAGTTCGAGTCATACATGCGGAGTAAATATCTACACCTTTTCCCCAACTCAGGTACTTTTTCTAACTCCGTTCGAGGACGATCGTTTGTTTTAGAGGTGGAAAATGTGATGACCCAAAAGGTAATCTTTAAATTTAATAATTATTTATGTGATCTAAGACCTCAAAAGCACTATTCATCATTCCTCGACTTGCGTGCGTAGTCCATATAATTTTTCGGAAAGTTTTTATATGAAAAATTGATCAAAATATGAAATAGAGCCTTAAAACTCAACTGAGATGACTTTGGTCAACATTTTGAGCAAACAGACTCGGATCAGTATTTTGACAATTTTGGTAGGTCCGTATCGTGATTTGGGACTTGGGCGTATGCCCGAAATTTAATTTGGAGGCCCCTAGCTTGAATTATCGCCAATTGGCGAAAACTTGAAGCCTAAAGGCTTAAAGATTTCAAAATTTGACTACGAACTGACTTTTATTGATATCGGGGTCGGATTCGAGTTTTGAAATTTTTTATAGGTGTGTTATCTATTTAAGACTTTGTCTATCAAATTTGGTAAGAAACGGAGTTGATTTGGCATGATTCGGACGTTCGGTTGTGAAAATAGAAGCTTTCTTAAAATTTTCATTTGATTTGGTTTCTGCTTCGTAATTCTAGGTGTTAAATTGGTGTTTTGATCGCGCGAGCGAGTTTGTATGAGGTTTTTGGACTTGTGTGCATGTTTAGTTTGGAGCCCCGAGGCTCGGGTGAGTTTCGGATAGCCTACAGACCATTTGAATTTTGGAAAATCTCCTATTTCCCAGTTATGGTTTCCTTAATCACGATCGCGTGGCTTCATCCGCGATCGCGAAGGCTTGTTGAGCATTGATGAAAATTTGTACTATGCGATCGCATAGTATTGTACGCGATTGCACAGTTGGAAAAGCTAAGGCACCGGAACCCGTGGGCAAAGCCGCGTTCTCTGCGATCGCATGTCCATTTACGCGATCGCGTATAGTTAATAATCCGGCAACCAAAATGTGCTTCGCAATCGCAAAGAATTATCCGAGATCGCAAAGAGTAAAAGGAACTTGAGAAAACATTGTTCTACGCGATCGCCATGAGTAAAAATCTGGGCAAACAGAACTTAAGTTCTGGAGATGGGATTTCGACCCATTTTCCACCATTTTCGATTTTGAACTCGGGTAAGACGATTTTTGGGCAATTTTCATGGAAAAATATTGGGGTAAGTGTTCCTTATCCAATATGGATTATATTTCATGATTCCATACTCATCTACATCATGAATTCGTGAATTTATGAAAGAAAATCAGATTTTTATAAAATCTTCCAAAAATATAAAATGAGGCTTTGAAAGCCAGTCCGCTGTCGGAATTTGATAATTTTTGTATGGTTAAACTCGTATCGGAATGGGTGTTCGAATTTCGTAAATTTTTTCGGGATTGGATACGTGGGTCCTACTGTTGATTTTTAAAATAAATTTCGAATTTTTATCCAGAAAATTTATAAATTCATATTGAATTAATTCCTACGATTTGTATTGAGTATATTGAATTGTTTGTGATTAGATTTGAGGATTTCAGACACTAATTCGCGAGGCAAGGGTGTATTGGAAACTTGTATTTGGTTGCTAAGCGAGGTAAGTGTCGTGGTTAACCTTGACTTAAGGGAATAGAACCCTTAAATTATTTGTTATGTGAGATGCATGTGCATTACGTATAGGAAAGGTGACGAGTGTCTATACGTTGTCAAATTAATTGTCTGCATAATTACTTGAAAAATCATAAATCGGTTTAAATCATGAATGAATTATTATATTAATTGTTTCATTCATATTCCTTGTCAAATATTAATTCTTGAATTCATGCAATAATTGTTACATGCTTATTTGACTTATGTGTCTTAATTGCTATTTGACATTTAGCATACTAAATATTAAACTGTCTATTTTTCTCAATGATTTTCACAATTAATTGCTAATTGTCATTATTTGTTCATAAATAAATTATAATTGTTGTGTGTCTTGATGCTTAATAGTTTCTCATTGGAGGTGGTATTTATTGAAGTAATTTTTATTATATTTAATTAATTCTTAAAATATATTGGGGGATCGGGTTGCATGCCTCAACTGAAATGGAAGTAAATCTATATTGGGGAATCGGACTGCACGCCGCAACACACTTATTTAAAAGTCTATATTGGGGGATCAAATTGCACGCCGCAACAGACTTATTTAAAAGTCTATATTGGGGGATCGGATTACACGCCGCAACAGACTTATTTAAAAGTCTATATTGGGGGATCGGGTTGCACGCCGCAACGGAATTGTTTAAAATTTATATTTGGGAAACGGGTTGCACGTCGCAATAGAAACAAGTTGAGAGATTGTGACGACTGAGTTGATTTTAATTAATAATATTATTTACTGGTCTTACTAATATTTCCATTATTATTATTGTTGTTATTACTATTATTACGTACAAGTTAAATGTAAGTGATCCGCCTTAGCCTCGTCACTACTCCGTCAAGGTTAGGCTCGGCACTTACCACTACATTTCAGACTTTACTTCCACATTTGTTTCTTTGTTATTTATTAATTAAAAATTATTTTAAAATGGCTAATATTATTCTAGCGTTGGTTTGCCTAGCAAATGAAATGTTAGGCGCCATCACGGTCCCGAGGTGGGAATTTCGAGCCGTGACACACGACACTTACCAGTACATGGGGTCGGTTGTACTGATACTGCACTCTGCACTTCTTGTGCATATTTCGGAGTTGGTACCAGTAGCGTATTGTAGATTTGCCCGGATACAGCTACCAGTGGAGCCTTGAGGTATAATTGCACAACGTTCGCAATTCTGAAGTTCTCTTCTATATTATCTCAGTTGTGTATTATATTTCAAACAGCTTGAATTTTATTCACACCTTTATTTGTATTATTCTAGAAGCCTGTGCACTTGTGACTCCAGTTCTGGGATGTTATTTAGACATCGCTATTATTATGGTTAATTCACTACATTTCAGGCTTTACTTCCGCATTTGTTTCTTTGTTATTAATTAGTTTAAAATGGCTAATATTATTCTAACATTGGCTTGCCTAGCAAGTGAAATGTTAGGTACTATCATGATCTCGGAGGTGAAAATTTTGGGTCGTGACACTTTGTCAAAAATTCCCTTAGTATTCCTACTCCACCAGCACTAGCAACCAAAGCCTGAATTGTAAGGCCAACTGAGTGGATTGAAAACAATGAATAGTAAAAATGTGAAGGACATAAGGCAAAACCAAAAGCAAAACAGAGGCATATCTGCTACTTTTAGACATTCAAGCTATAAGCTCCAATATATTAGTTAACTCTTCTCATAAAACTCCAAAATAAAGAATGAAGCTCTAGTATTCATGGCTTCATTAAGTCATGTCGTTCTTGTATAATCATGAAAGATATATGAAATCGAACAACCAGCAATGTCAGCGACATGGAACAACTACCATCCATCATTTTTTTTTAAATCAGTTATAACTACCATCAAACATTAACCATAAACTAGCAATAATCAGTAGATAATAACAATCAGCAACAGCCTACAAAGTAATTTATGAAGTTATTCAAATAAGTCGTAACAAATTCTCATCCTAGAATCCTCTGTCCTCGAATAGAATGCACTCGTGTGAATATTAATTACCAATTCAAGATAGTGAGATCCCGTCATGGTCTGCTACTAGCATGCAATTTATACAAAAAGTTCTTTTCTACCCTATAGAAAATATAATAAAGAAAAGGAGAGGGAAGCCATAAAATTTAAGATGTATTGTTGTCATCACATATATCCAAAGATGATTATTAGAGCACAAAGCCGATGAACAATGCTGAAACAAAATATAACTAACACTTTTTAACTAATTGCTTATTACTTGGACAAAAATGTGAGTTGGTTGACACACTCATTTTACCCCATTTGCACTCCAAAAAATAATAACGCCGCACTAGATAAAATTATGAAATAGTTCTATCCCCTTTGATGTATCTATGTTGTGTACCGAGCAAACTTATGCATAATGAGATGGTATTAAAGACAAATCAAAGGAAAATGAATTAGTAATATAAGTTTCATCCGGGACAAGGCCTAAATCACTTTAAAGATGGATAAATTTTTCAACAAGAGCAATAACTGGAACAAAGAAAGATTCTTCTTACACGGTTAACACTTTCCACGAGCAAGCAATAGCCAAATTCCTGAATCTCTCATTGTGTTGTGGCAGTGGAAGGGGAAAACAGGAAAAAGAACCTGAGAAGATATTATAAAAGCATGTCTTCAAATAGTCAACCTCGTTGAACTCAATCAAACAAGAAATATCAACTTGAACTAAAGAATTAGGCCAGATTTCACAATTAAAAGCCAAAAAGTTCACCAATAAAACTTCTGATTACATTTGTTGTCCTATATTTGGCACTAGATCTCTCCGTCGTTTCTCCTTCGTTTGGGAATAATAGGATTGAGGGTTTTCTAGGGTTTTTGCTTTTTGTGAGATTGGGTAAAAGAGGGTGACAAGTATGAGTGTCAGAGAGGCAATGAGTCAGATGGATTACCAGCAGATTTTGAGGATTGACGGCATCTCTTCGTTTTGTGTATTCGGAATTCAATTGTAGGCATACGGCAAAGAGGATGATGATTTTACTATATTAGTTAGTGTCCTGAAATATTGCTAATTTACCCTTTTTTATTTTAAAAACTTAATTACTGAAGTGGTAAAATCCCCCACTTTTAGTATATAAAAGTCGTTAAATACCGACAAATGTTCTGACACTTAAATCATATGTCACCGAATTGTTTACATTTTTTATTAACAGTCGTTATTTTTACAACGTTTTTTTAAAAATGTCAAAAAATAAAACTTTTACCGTCATTTATTGCAAAGGTCAGTAAATAAACATCGCCATAACACCGATTTCTTGTAGTGTACCTAATATTTCTTATAGACAACATTTTGGTGGGTGTGTTCCGGGAAGAGGCAGACAGACACCAATTCAGAGAAAGAGAAACAAAGCTAAATAATATATAATCTAAAGTTTCTTCTTCTTCTTTTAACCTTACAAATTAGCTATCAGTCGTAATGAGGTTTAAAGCTCAAATAAAAATATACACACTACAATATATTCGGGCAAAATTTCACAAATAGTCACTTTTCAACCTTTATCTGCAATTAAAAAATAACCATTGTTTATGGAGTTATACTTGTGGAATTTGAAACTCCATGTCATCCCCATTCCAAATGATAAATCATATCATTTAGAAAGAATCAAAAGCAGTTAACTATTGACTGAATAAGGCATCTTAGAATTCTTATATTTTCCATTTTTTGTATGTCATTTGTTGATTGTTTTATGTATTACTACTTCGTAAAAAAATGAATACTATGAGAGTAATTTTTTTTTAAGAATACTCAATTCGTAAAAGAGAGAAGATCATACACATTAAGAATCCAAAAAGATCTCAATATATTGCCAAATACTCAATTTCTAATACCTCTCCTTTCACATCAGCAAAATATGTGCAATGTAAGTCAATTACAACATTAACCAACAAAAGCAAAATGAAAATATCAAAATAAGATTGAAATTGGCATCAATCACAATCCGAAAAACTGCAATAGACAAGCAAATGTATATCAAGAAATCACCTTTAGTTTAACACTAATCCAAGCAAAATCTCCGAATGCCACAATCTATATCTGCTTCTAGCTCAACAGAAAAAGACATGACCATGACAACCTTCAACATATGAAAAATAAGTCAATAGCAAGAAAACAAGAAACTTTGAAAACATGTGTGGTAAAATTCACAAATTGTTACCATAGAATTGTATGGCTGGCCAGTTAAATCCTACAACCAAAAAAAAAAAAAAAAGAAACAAACAATAACCGAAGCTAAAGGACAAATAATAATCAAATGAAATGATTCATAAATTAAAGGACAAAAAAGAAGAATGAATCAAACAGAAAAAGAAGCTCTGCAACCTGCAAAACAGAAGGAATAAATAATACAAGCAAAGGCTTTCCAACCGATTGCTTATATAAACGAAATGAAATTTCAAGTTTACGCTTTTCTAAGGCGGGATCCTGGCTCAAGGCTTGAACTTCCCCTACAATTTGTCTAACATTATTCATTGTCCTAATAATGTTTGGAGTTAAGACTATCACTGCCCTTCATTTATATGAGAAAACTAAGAGTTTCTAAAAACTAAATAGTTTTTGGAACATGAAAAGTTTTGGAAATAGAAGTCTTTTCAATTTCTTCCTTAAATTGTGTAATGTATCTAGACACTTCCAGAAATTTTAAAATAAGCTAAACTGTAAATAAATGAGGAAAAAACTAAACAATGAGAAAAAGGATAAAAGGGTTTTCTAGTAGCCTTTTAAAAAGTGACAAAAAAGAAACATGAATATTATAGCAATAATCTCTTCATTTGTCCACAATTTCAAGTTACTTGAACTTGAATATTTGTAAAGACTTCATTGTTTTTAAAGAGCATAATAATGACCGGAAACTACAGAGAATCAACATTACTATCTTGGTAGTTGTTATTCATGATAAGGAATGATCATTTCCTTAAATTCTTCACATTTTGAGAGAAATGACGAGAAGTTAGGTTAATGCATCAGTTTTAAACAATAATTTAAGTTACTTTTATAGATATTTAATTTATTATTTATTGGAATGTAAATTTACTTTTTTGTACAAAACTATTATAGGAATTATAGTGTTTAAAGGAAGGGTAAAATTGTCTTTCAACTTCAGAGGTTCCCGCTATATATATATATATATATATATATATATATATATATATATATATATATATATATATATATATATATAAATGTATACTAACATATTATATTAAAAATATTATATGTATACTAACATATAATATTTGTATTATTAAAAATGTATAGATGATGAAATGATAAAAGAATGGAGAAAAACTTTCATCCGAAATTATGCAACGTATTTTAGAGTATGTAGTGTATATGAGATAGTGTTAACTGTAACAAATGTATTTATAGAAATATTCAGTAGTTAATAAATTCAAGAATTTTTATGAGCTAATTATTGGATATGTTTCAAAATAGAATTCCCCTTTATTAGGAAAGTAACCTTTTTTTAAAAAAAAATCCCCTATATTAGGAAAGTTACCTTTTCTTAGAGTATAAGTTTTATATATTTGTTGTAGATTATGTTATTCTATTACAAGTTGTAGATAATGAAATGTTTTCAGAATTCATAGGTAATTATGAAAACCTCCCTAGCCTAAGAAAAAGCCACAGCAAGACCAGGGAAGAGGCAAGCAAATCCAACAATCCAGATAGCAATATTAGCAGGAAGGAACACTCCCATAGCAATAATCATTGAACAAGCTACTGCAATGGCACCTATTTTTCCCACAACAGACGCAGCAGCCACCCGTTTCTTACTTCTAAACCACATGGCGGCAAAAGTGCCAATAAATCCAACAGCATTAGCGGCCACCACAAAGTGCAGCCCTCTAAGAGAAGATGAGCTTGTTGAAGCATAAGGCAAGAGGGAAATGGCTGCCTGACCGGTTATTCCGAGAGTTATCTCCATCAGTTTTTCTGATATGGAATCTCTTGGCGAGTAAACAATCACTATATTATTGGCTGGAAAAGTAATATTGGATCCATCTTCATATATTCTAATGCATAGCTCTCCAACTGTACTAGCAGTCTGTGGAGTTGATGGGTAATTCATTGTAATATTATTTCGAGTGAAATGATCAGGATCAGTCAATTGACCTAAAGGACGCAGATATATTGAAACTTAGATCTAACAGTTCTGCTCAAGAGTTGGAGTACGGTAATTTTGACTGTAGAATTTTTTAATTAATTAATCTTCTTTATATATAGGGAAAACTAGAAACAAGAGGAAATATAATTGTCATCTACATTTGAAGATTCATGGGTTCTGCTAAACAATTTACATAAGTAGAAAAGTCGAGGTGACAAGTGTAGAATTTCTACTAATAACGCATTCTACTCGCGTAGAGCTCATATTTGCAAGCTTCCTTTCTTTCGTATTCTACATGTGTGCTGATACAACTACTTTAGTATCCGGGAGGTAAACTCTATGGTTCAACTTAGTATTGGACTCTTATATCCTTCCAGTTATGAGTTTATAGCTACAATTTGTTGTGATTTAATTTAGTGAACTTATGGATTCAATTGAACCCGTTGGTACTGGTCTACGTTCGCTCTTGACTATAGACTAATGGGTTTTCCACTAAAATAAAAATTTATATTTATGTATGCCTACTTAGTAGTTCATGATATATTTCCGTAAAAATATAAAAATAAATTTAATTTATGTTTTTATATATGAAGGATTTTACGCAAGTAATATATGAATTTAGTTTTAATTTACGAGACTTTAGAAAATAATTTCTCATGAAGACACAGAAAACAAATAAAATTTATAAGACTAACAAATAAAGAAGTGAAATACAAGCTCTGACTTGTGCCGATATTAATTCTTGGTCTTCGCTTCACTTTCTTTTGCAGTTTTCCAGAAGTTCACATTGTCAATTAAATGTATCTTTCTCATGAGCAATCGCTATCTTCATGTTGACTTGTGCCATCAATAATTGGTTTAGTCTCCTCAAATTTCCTCCGCAATTACTGCTAACGTATTTTCTTTATCCTTTTAAATTCCTCAACAGTTTCTAGCTTTAAGGGTGTTTTTGTTACTAAGGAAAATATTTTTTGAAAAATAGTTTTCAATTTTTTTTTAATGTTTGATTTACTTAGTTGTTTTGAAATATATTTTTTTTGGAAATGCATTTTTCTCTTATCGGAAAAAAATGATTTCCATACCAAAAGTATCAAAATCAACCTTCCACTCCCACGGTCCCACCCCCGCTCTCCACACCCCAGCTTGTGTCCCCCCGCCACCTTCTGCCGTTGCACTTCCACCTCGGGCCCTAGGCCCCCACCTACCATCCTCTTTCGCGCTTATCGACTTACCCATTTAGTCTATTATAGTATTTTCTAAATTATACCCTCTCCGTTTCAATTTATATAAACTCATTTGATTGAGCACAGAGTTTAAGAAAAAAGAGAAGACTTTTGAACTTATGGTGTAAAATGAGGCAGATATATTTTGTGTGACTATAAATCATTATATAAAGGTATATTGTTTCCAAATAGAGAAATTGATCATTCTTTTTGATACGGACTAAAAAGAAATAAGTTCACATAAATTAAAACGGAAGGAGTATATTTTTAAAAAGTATTTTCTATTTCCAAACCAAACACTAGAAAATACCTCCGTTTCAAGTTACGTGAACTCATTTGATTTGGCACAGAGTTTAAAAAAAGAGAGAAGACTTTTGAACTTGTGGTGTAAAATAAGACAGATATATTTTGTGTGGCTATAAATCATTGTATAAAGATAAATTATTTTCAAATAGAAAAATTGGTCATTCTTTTTGGCACGGACTAAAAAGAAAATAAGTTTACATAAAGTATATTTTTAAAAAGCATTTTCTATTACCAAACCAAACACTAGAAAATAAGGTTGTTTTCCAATAAAAATATTTTCCATCGTAAACACACCCCAAGTGTTATGCCGACAGCGTTAGCTTGGTCTTTCCTCGAATTTTCCATGCAATTGCTCAGAACCTTTCCTTATTCATTACGTGGATACCGCTTGGTCATACGTCAAATTGTTGGGTCAAATCTTTCAAGTCAAGGCAAAGTAATTATCCTTGTTGGCTGTTGCACGTCATGTTTCTTGGCATCATCAGATGGCAAAACGGTATAAAGACATAACCATCATTTCTTTCCTTCCACCAGCCATACTAGAATTCATATATTTGCATGTGAAGATCTTGATCTTATTTGAGAGAGAGAGAGAGTAAGAGGAGATGAAAGGCAAAAATCTCCTTAAGCAAAGAGGTCAGTTGATGCTGCTAACATCAATTGAAGAAGATCGGCTAACGGCAGCCAAGATTGTGACTATTACTTGTGGGGTAGCAACTTTCTTGCCTTTTCTTCCCTACAAATATATAGGCCAAAACCGTGTCCTTGTATTCATTTCTAAGGAAATGCAATATCTTTTCCATGCATTTGTGGTATTTCTTATGTTATCTTTCGCGACTTCCTTCAGCGCGTTGTACTTGAGCAGCAAATGGCCAAAGGCAGCAAAGTTCTGCAAATTCTGCTCTATCTCTTACTTGGTGTCCGCCATGGCTTTCGCTATATATTGCTTTTTCTAAGTTTGATGAAGCAAGTATTATACTCCCAGTCGCTGTATTGTACTGGATTCATAATTTACCACCTATCACCATAGCTGCCGTCACTGTCAATAGCCACCATCATCATCAACCAATATAGTTATCCCTACACCCACACAATCACCACCATCAGTGACGAAGCCACATGGTCATATTGACCACCCTAAATATTATGTTTTAGAGATATATAACACATATTAAACACCCTTTATCGAAATTGTTTTTTCACTTCTTTTAAATTTGAACACTCTTGGGAAAATTTCTAGCTTCGCCACTGACCACCATCACCCACCAATACCAAACTACCGTAATCAGCCGCCACCAACAACTACATTATCAACCACCACTGTTAACCAACTGTCAGCCACACCACAACTAGCTACTACAATTAAATCTCTCTATAACAATCTTGTTTGTTCCGATAATATTTTGCTGTTATAGTGAAGTGTTGTTATATAGGACATATATTATAACATAAATAAAAATTGATTCCCCAAAAATCTTGGTTTTTATAGTAAATGATTGTTTTATAAAGATGTTATAGAAAGTCTTCCATATCAACAATTACCACTTTTTTCAAACAAAAAAAAACAATTACGACCATAAGCCAACACCACTACCATTCAACATCCACAACCACCAACTTTAGCCACGGCTACACCCCCTCGAGGAAATGATATCCTATACTCACGCAACGATCCTACAAATATCTCGTTGAGTATTTATGATTTTAATATATTCTTAAAAGACGACATAAGAAAATCTCGATCCCTTGACTAAGAGAAAGCCACAGCAACAGCAAGGAAGAGGCATGCAAATCCAGCAGTCCAGATAGAGATAGCATTGGCAGGAAGGAACAGCCCCATGGAGACAATGACAGCGCAAGCTGCTGCAATGGCACCTATTTTTCCCACAATGATAGACGCAGCCGTAGCCACCCGTTTCTTGCTCCTTCTAAACCACATACCAATGAAAGTGCCAATAAATCCCAGGGCATTAGCCGCCACCACAAAGTGCAGCCCTCGAAGAGAATTCGAAAATGGGCTGGACGTTGAAGCTGTTGCATAAGCCAAGAGGGAAATTGCTGCCTGACCTGTGATTCCGAGTGTTATCTCCATCAATCTTGTTGTGAATTCTTTCGATGAGTAAGCATTCACAATCTTTACTGCTGGAAAATTAGTAATGTTGGACGTGAAATCCGTATCGATGGCTTCACCTATCAAGATGCGTATCTCTTCAACTACGGTAGCTACAGGTTGTTGTGGAAATGGTACATTCATAAAATTCATAGGTGATCTTGTTCCACCTAAAACAACGCTCTCTGCAGGCGCAGCTTGTACCTCCTCGGTTACTTCCACGTTCTCCTGATAATTGGGCACATAAACGGGGTTATTCTTAATACTGAACGAGCGGAGAACCTGCCCGTGATGATTCTGAAAAGTGTAACGCCGCTCTGCAAATGTGTCACGTCGACTGACAAATTGATCAAGAACATTATTGTACAGTTGTGATGACTCCCCAGCAAAAGATAACTGGTTCTCTATATCACTTTCGGGTGCTGACAACATGGTTTCAGTATAGGAAAAAAGATGTCAACACTTTTAATCAAGAGTTAGATTTGATTTTTGAACTATTTTACCAACTGATGATTTGACTCTAGCTAATTTATAGAGGAGACTGGAAGCAGGAAAAAGTAATATGGCTTTTGCCTGTGAATCGTAGGAAAAAGTTCTGCTAGCATTTTCCAAGAAAAATTGAGGTAAGAATCGTAGAAGTTCTACAAGTTAACGCGTTACCTTAGCGTTTTACATGAGAAACTAGGTACGTAGCTCGATTGCCTTCCCTGAACTGTAGCACCCTTTGCTCAAGTAATTTCTAGTTTTATGAGTTACACTTATTATGTTGGGTCGTCTTTAATTTCCTCCACTTTTCTTTGCAATTTCTTAGAAATTCTCTTTGGTTGGAAGTGTCTTTGTAAGCAATTCTAGTTTTATGATCGAGTTTACAGCGACAATATATCATAAACGGACTCACGATTCGAGTTTTATGGACTCGAGATGCCTCTGACACCACTGATCATTTTAGTTATTGGTTTCGAAATTTTTATATTTTTATATATTTAATAAATTACTTGTTGAGTGTGCAAACTAAGTCCCGTATTCGTAATTGAAAAGATTTGGAAGTAAAATATAAAGTGTAGGTTCAGTGGGTAAACTACTCTTTTGCAATCTATATTACTATAATATATAGTAAACATAAATTTCTGCAACATAAAACAGAAACAAGAAAAATAGAAATAAGACAGAAACTGGAGATTGTCAGAAATCAGTCGGAATAAAATCGAGTTCACTGAATGTATAGTGTATTCTTAAGGAAATTATTTCTCTCAAGTAACCGAGGTGTTGGAATATTATCCTCCCAGGATAGAATGATTTATCTCACCAGAGTATCGGTACCAAAAATGCTGGTGAACGGCGTGTCGCGTCGCGTGTCCTTGGTTATTCCGGGTTGACTTTTCGTTAATTAATTAAATAATTTAAAGAAATTTTATTCAAAAATATTAATCAATCGATCGATCCGAAGCCGAGCGATGACGACGACGACGCGAGACTTACCTTCTTTCCAACCCATTTAACACCAAGGGAAGTGCTTTCTAAATATACGCACATTCTTTTTTCTTTCCACCACCAATGAAAGATAATTGCTCTTTCCAAAGCATAAGGGAGCTTTCTTTCCCTTCATATTTCTTCCTTCCATTTTTCATTCACCACATTTATTCCCAACAATCCCCCACATAAATGGGGAATGGCTATAAGACAAAGGAATGCACGAACGAGTATGTGATTTACATGCAATGATTAATTGCATCTAGATAAGTAGGTTTTCCTTTGAACTTTCCGCAGTGAACTTATATCGGATATACTCGGTCAATCGGTAGATTTGATATCTTTGAACCGTCGAGCTTTGTTGTATACCTAGACAACATAAGTCACACAATCAACCCTTAACCATCTATAGTTCTCCAGGAGGCTAACGGTTCGCGGTACTCCATTCATCTAGGTGCCACGAAGATGTATCGGGATTTGAGGTAGCACTATTGGTGGAGGAGAATGAAGAAAGATATAGTTGGGTTTGTAGCTCGGTATTTAAATTGTCAACAGGTGAAATACGAGCATCAGAGATCGGGCGGATTGCTTCAGAGACTTGAAATTTCGGAGTGGAAGTGGGATCGTATTACAATGGACTTCGTAGTTGGGCTCCCACGGACTTTGAGAAAGTTTGATGTTGTTTGGTTGATTATATATCGGTTGACCAAGTCCGCGCATTTCATTTCAATTGGTACTACTTATTCTTCGGAGTGGTTGGTTGAGATTTATATCCGCGAGATTATTCGCCTACACGTTGTGCAGTGTCCATTATTTTAGATCAGGGCACGCAGTTTACATCACAGTTTTGGAGAGAAGTGCAACAAGAATTAGGTACATAGGTTCAGTTGAGTGTAACATTTCACCATCAGATGGACGAACAATCCGAGCGCACTATTCAGATATTGGAAGATATGCTACGCGCTTGTATCATTGATTTTGGGGGGTTCTTGAGATCAGTTTCTGTCACTCGCAGAGTTTGCTTACAATAACAGCTACCAATCAAGCATTCAGATGGGCCCGTATGAGGCTTTATATGGGAGACGATGTCGGTCTCTGGTGGGTTGGTTTGAGCTGGGTGAGAGTAGGCTATTGGGTACTGACTTAGTTCAGGATGCTTTGGAAAAAGTTAAATTAATTCAGGATCGAATTTGCAGGGCGCAATCTAGACAGAAGAGTTATGCTAACCGGAAGGTTCGTGATGTTGCTTGCATGGTAGGAGAGAAGGTACTACTCAAAATTTCTCCTATGAAGGCTGTTATGAGATTCGGAAAAAGGGGCAAGTTGAGTCGGAAAAAGGGGCAAGTTGAGTCCTAGGTATATTGGACCTTTTGAAATACTTAAGAAGATTGGAGAGGTGGTTTATGAACTTGCATTACCGCCTAGTTTATCGGGTGTTCATCAGGTGTTTCATGTATCCATGCTCCAGAAATATGTCGGAGATCCGTCCCATATTTTGGATTTCAGCACAGTGCAGTTGGATGATAATTTGACTTATGATATGTAGTCGGTTGCCATTTTAGACCCGCAGGTTCGAAAGTTGAGATTAAAGAACATAGCTTCAGTGAAAGTGCAGTGGAGAGGCTAGCCAGTCAGAGAAGCTACTTCGGAGACTGAGCGAGAGATGCAGAGCAAATATCCACACATATTTGAGGCTCCAGGTTTGATTCTATACCCGTTCGAGGATGAACGTTTGTTTAAGAGGGGGAGAATGTAACGACTCGGCTGATCGTTTCGAGTATTACAACCCCGTCTCATAATTTACTGCATAAATTATGCTTTACGATTGTTATTTGACTTGTCGGAGTAATTGGTTCGGGTCCGGTGAGGTTTTGGAATGATTTGGAACACTCAGTTCCAAAGTTTAAAACTTAAGTTCAAAAAGCTGGCTGAATGTTGACTTATGTGTAACGACCCCGAAAATTATTTTGCTAAGGCAATTAAGGTTTTATGGTGCCGAGGTAGATTAATTAGTACAAAGGTTGTAGAAATTTCTCGGCTCGAACTTTTTGGGTTGAAAAATACACTTAAGTGTTGAGGAAAAGTTTTGACAGAAGGACATTCTGCGGTCTGTTTTGTGACCGTAGAAATGTTAAGCGGATCGCGGATTTAGCGCAGAACGAAGCGGAAACTTGAGAGAATTTTGGGCCATTATGCGGCCGCAGAAGTGTTTTGCGGTCCATTTTGCGACCGTAGAATCAGTATGTGGACCGCAGAATGTCCGCATACTCGGAATTTGGTGAAAATTATATGGTTAGACTTGTGGTTGGATGGACGTTCATACTTTGTAACTTTTGTCGGGTTACGAGACGTGGGCCCCACAAGCGATTTTTGAGTGCAATTTTGGATTTTGTTGGAAACTTTGTATTTTCATATGGAATTCGTTCATATAATTCGTATTGACTTAATCGAATTAATTGTGACAAGATTCGAGACGTTTGGAGGCCAATTCACGAGGCAAGGGAATAGTAGAATAAATAATTACACGGTTTGAGGTAAGTAACAGTTCTAAATTTGGTCCCTAGGGTATGAAACCCCATATGATGTGTTATATGATTGGTTTTGAGGTGACGCACATACTAGGTGATGAGCGTGTGGGCATGCACGGTAGGAATTGTGACTTGGTCAAATTCCATGGAACTAGGTAATTGAATAATTTGTTGTTATCTATACATTCTCCATGTAGTAGAGAAATTGAACAATGGATCATGTTTAGATTATGTGTTGGCACTGTAGGGACTACATAGGTTGTGTACATGTTGAATTATCTGCTAAATTGTAGTTTTGTACTCAGTCACAGTTTACTTGTTTATTTTATCTCAGTCTCTATTATTCTTTATTGATGTATCATATCATTGTTGTATAGGAGGATTTTCATGATTATTGAGACCCCGAGAGACTAGACAGATTTATGACTGAGTTAGGTCGAGGGCCTGGTTATGAGATATTATACTATAGTACATGAGTTGTCCGTGCAACACGTGAGTTATCCGTGCGGATCCAAAGATATTATACTATAGCACGTGAGTTATCCGTGCGGATCCAGATATTATACTATAGCACGTGAGTTGTCTGTGCAGATCCAGATATTATACTAGCACGTGAGTTGTCCATGCAGATTATAGCTCTTGGGCTAAAGGAGCCCCTCCGAAGTCTGTACACACCCCAGTGAGCGCAAGTACCTACTGAGTGCGAGTGCTGAGCTAGTGGAAGGGCTGGGTGACTGTGGTCTTGAGAGGATGCATTTGATTTCATTATTGTTTCACTTCAGCTATCATATATCACTGTATTGAAAATTTCTGAGAGATGTTATCTTCTGTTTCAGTTGAACATGGCATGAAATTACTGTTTTGGCCTTAAATATTGAACATGACAGCATACCTACCTTATTATGTTGGAAATTACTGTAATCAGACTCAGCTATGAAGCTCATCACTACTTTCAGTTCTTTATTTAGTATTGTTACTTGCTAAGTCGGTTGTACTCATACTACGTCTTGCACCTCGTGTGCAGATCTAGGTACTTCCGGATACGACGACTGTTAGATCTCACAATGTTATTAGTTGGAGACTATCAAGGTAACTGTTTGGCGTCCGCTGACCTTGACTCTGTTCCTTTCAGTTATTGTATTGTTCTGTATTTTTAGATAATGTTTTTATCAGTCAGACTTTGGTATCATTTAGATGCTCATGTACTTAGTGACACCGGGTTTTGGGAATGTATTTTATGCCAGTAGTTTGTGAGATTTTCAATGGAATTCAAATATTATGTTTTCAAACTTAAAAGAAATTATGATTTATTATGGTTGTCGGCTTGCCTAGTATTGAGATAGGTGTCATCATGACAGGTTAGGATTTTGGGTCATGACAATGGAATAATAAAAAATTATACTTTTTGGTATCACCATGGAGAAGTTTTAGTTGAGCCACAATCGGAACTTGAAGATGAAGATGATAATGAAGCAGAAGATTACAAGAGTGAGGATGAAATACAAGAAATTTTGAGAGATGTATATCCCAATCATGATGGAAGCAATGGAGACATTGGTTGTGATGATTTACTTCAGTAGGAACCGAGTGTTGAAACCAAAACATTTTACAGTCTATTGAGAGATTGTGAGAAGCCACTATACCAAACCTCAAAAATTTCAAAGCTTTCCACTTTGAATAAATTGCTTCCCATAAAAAGTATGGGTCGCTGGAGCAATGAGTCATTTACAATGCTATTAAAAATGTTAAAGGATGAGTTGTTGCAGGATGGAGCGGATTTGCCAAATTCATATTATGAAGCAAAGAAGGTAATTCGAAATCTTGGGCTTTCCTACCATAAGATTGATGCTTGTATAAATGATTGCATGTTATACTGGAAGGAGGATAATTTACTTGATTCTTGTAAAGTTTATGGTACATCCATATGGAAAATAAATAAACATAGCGGGGAAGCAAAGAATAAAAAAGCCAAAAAGATAGCAGCAAAGACTTTGCGCTATTTTCCATTAAAGCCTAGACTTCAAATGTTGTATATGTATACAAATACATCTTTTCTAATGACATGGCATCATGATAATAACCGGAATCTGATTTTGAGAGACTATTTTTCTTGTCGCTAATAATCGTTTTTCTTGTAGTGTCTCACATTTGTGTTCGTTTTAGCCATGAACACTGCCTGATTTCATGAGTGCTTAGAGAATGGGCCCTTACTTTCATTCCCCTTGAAGCGGCTTAAACTTCACACTCATATAGGTGATTTCTAAACGTGTAAGCCTATAGACACACTATCTGGTGATTTCCTGCTAGACTTAGCAAATCATTAAGAAGCTTTAAGCTTTATTGACTCATCAAAAAATCTTAATGCTTTACCTTGATTTCTGAACATTGTCTTTATCACGAGAATGAGTTGAGTTATTTGATAATGTTGAATCGTCATTCATAATTTTATTTGATCTCTTTGAACCTAGCTCTTGGGATCTCCAGTCTTCTAGGTAGAGTTACCTCCATAATGACTTGTCCTATGCCTTAATCCCATTCCCTTCGATAATCTTTCAACGACCTCTCTAGATAGGCCTTTTGTAAGTTGATCTGATACGTTATCTTTTGACTTTATATAGTCAATTGTGATAACACCACTAGAGAGTAGTTGTCTAACAGTATTGTGTCTATGTCATATGTGACGATATTTTCCGTTATACATAATACTCCCTGCCCTACCTATTGCCGCTTGACTATCATAATGTATACATATAGGTGGAAATAGTTTGGGCCAAAATAGAATATCTTCCAAGAAATTCCGAAGCCATTCAGCTTCTTCACCGGCCTTGTCTAAAGCTATGAATTTAGTTTCCATTGAGAAGGGGTGATACACGTTTGTTTGGATGATTTACAAGACAATGCTCCACCCCCAATTATAAAAATATATCCACTCATGGATTTAACTTCAGATGATCTAGTGATCCAATTTGCATCACCATATCCCTCAATCACGAAGGGATATTTGTTATAATGTAGAGCATAGTCTTGGGTATGTTTCAGATACCCCAAAACTCATTTCATTGTCATCCAATGTATTTGATTGTGATTACTTGTAAACCGACTCAGTTTTCTAATAGCACATGCTATATCTGGTCACGTACAATTCATGATATATATCACACTTCCCAATACTCTTGCATAGTCCAATTGTGAGTCACTTTCACCTTCATTCTTTTGAAGTGCATAACTTACATCAACTAGAGTCTTGGCAATCTTGAAATCCAAATACTTGAATTTGTCAAGTACTTTTTCAATATAGTGAGACTGTGATAATGCTATACCTTGTGGAGTCTTGTGAATTCTAATTTCTAAGATCACATCAACAACTCCTAAGTCTTTCATGTCAAATTTTCTAGCTATCATGCGCTTGGTAGAATTTATATCTATCATATCTTTGCTCATTATCAACATGTCATCAACATATAAATAAACAATGACTTCATGACCTGGAGCGTTTTTAATGTAAACACATTTATCATACTCGTTGATTTTAAAACCATTTGCCAATATTGTTTTGTCAAATTTAGCATGCCATTGTTTGGTTGCTTGTTTAAGTTCATAAAGCGACTTAACAAGTTTGCACACTTTCTTTTCTTTACCAGGAACCGCAAAACCCTCAGGTTGTTCCATATAAATTTCTTCCTCCAATTCTCCATTTAAGAAAGATGTTTTAACATCCATTTGATGGATTTCAAGACCATGTGTTGCCGCCAGTGCCACTAACACCCAAATAGATGTTATTCTTGTTACTGGCGAGTAAGTGTCAAAGTAATCTAGGCATTCTTTTTGTCTATAACCTTTGACAACAAGTCTTGCTTTTTATTTGTCAATAGTGCCATCAACTTTCATTTATCTCATAAAGATCCATTTCGAACTTAAATGCTTATTTTCTGGAGGAAGATCAACCAATTTACATGTTTGATTATCCAAAAATAATTGAATCTCACTATTGTTCGCCTCTTTCCAAAATGCTGAATCAGAAGATGACATAACTGCTTTGAAAGTTTGAGGCTCATTTTCAATCAAGAATGTCACAAAATCTGGTCCAAAGGAAGTAGATATTCTTTGACGTTTGCTATACCTTGGATCCTCTTCACTTGGAGCATTTTCCTTTGGTTGTTCCAGTGGTCGTTTAGTTCTTTTACTTGACGACTCACATTCAGTTTTATATGGATAGATATTTTTAAAGAATTCAGTATTATCTGATTCAATTACAATATTAACATGAATTTCGGGATTATCAGATTTATGAATCAAAAATCGACATGCTTTACTATTTGTTGCATATCCAATAAAAACACAATCCACAGTTTTTGGTTCAATCATTACCCTTTAGGGTAAACATACTTGTACCTTTGCTAAACACCCCCACAGTTTGAAATATTTCAAGTTGGGTTTTCTTCCTTTCCATTTTTCATATGGAATAGATTGTGTTTTGCTGTGGGCTACTCTGTTGAGTATTCGGTTAGCTGTAAGGATAGCTTTCCCCCACAAATTATGCGGTAATACAGAACTTATTAATAAGGCATTCATCATTTTCTTTAATGTCCGATTTTAATTTCTGCAATTCCATTGGATTGAGGTGTGTAAGGGGCAATAGTTTGATGGATAATTCCATATTCCAAACATATTTATGCAAACAGAGATTTGTATTCTCCACCCCTATCACTTCTAATCATTTTAATCTTTTTATTCAATTGATTCTCCACTTCATTCTTGTATTGCTTAAATGCTTCAATTACTTCATCTTTACTATTAAGCAAATAAACATAACAATATCGAGTACAATCGTCAATAAAAGTTATAAAATACTTTTTTCCACCATGAGATGGTATTGACTTCATATCACAAATATCAGTATAAATTAAGTCTAAAGGATTTGAATTCCTTTCAACAGACTTTAAGGATGTTTGACATTTTAATTTATTATACTCGAATTTTGGCAATACTTATTAATTAATTAACTTCGGCAAGGTTTTGTAATTAACATATCCTAAACGAACATGCCATAATTCATTTAACTCCAATAACGAAGAAGAAGTTAATATTTTATTAATACTGTCAACAACCATTACATTGAGTTTGAAAAGGTCCTCTATAAGGTAACCCTTTCCAAGATACATATCATTCTTGCTTACAACAACTTTGTCAGATACAAATATATATTTGAATCCATTCTTAACAAGTAAAGAAGTTGAAACTAAAAGTTGTTGAGCGTTAACACCTTGTCGAAAGTCATGTTCAAGAATATCTTCCCATAACCTTCAATCTTGGTTGTTGTAGTATTTCCCATGGAAAGTTCTTCTTCGGGACCAGAAGTAGAGTAAGTCGCAAATGGTTCTTTGACAGCACAAATACGTCGAGTGACTCCAGAGTCAATCCACCACTCCTTCAAATTTTAACTAAGTTATATTCCGAAAGCGTTGCACATATATCATCAATGCCATCATTCTTCTCCACTATATTGACATGTCCCTTTTCTTATCCTTTTTTAGGAGACGACAATCAGGGGCTTTGTGAGCAACTTCTCCACAATTGTAGCAGTTTCCCTTGAATTATTTCTTGTTCTTCTCCTTAGTATGTCCAGAAGACCTCTTCCTCTTCTTACCTTTTGGAGCAGTCTCCTCAACGATATTAGCTCTCATAATCGTTGAATTTTCACGAGACTTCTTCTAGGTTATTTTGTTATCTCCCTCAATCTTGAGACAAATCACAAGATCTTCCAACTTCATTTCTTTGCGCTTGTGTTTTAGATAATTTTTGAAATCTCTCCATGAAAAAGGCAACCTTTCAATCATTGCAGCCACTTGAAATGCATCATTCACTACCATACCTTCAGCACTAAGGCCGTGAAAAATAAGTTGAAGCTCTTGAACTTGGGTTCCAACGGTTTTGCTGTCCATTATTTTATAGTCTAAAAACTTGGCAACCACAAATATTTTCAAGCACGCATCTTTAGTCTTGTACTTCTTCTCAAGTGCATCCCATAATTCTTTTGAAGTATTCATAACATTGTAGACATTGTACAAGTCATCCTCCAAAGCACTTAGGATGTAGCCTTTGCAAAAAAAATCTACTTGTTTCCACGCCTCAACGATCATAAATTTTTCATTGTCTGGCATGTCGGCCGCAGGCACTGGAGGGTCTTCACTGGTGAATTTCTGCATACCAAGTGTGGTAAGCCAAAAGAACACCCTTTGCTGCCATCCTTTGAAGTTGGCTCCAGAATATTTCCCTGGTTTTTCGGCCAATGGCACAACAGTTCGGCTTGACGAGGCTATCGTCGTTGCCGCAACAGTCGCAGAAGGATTTTCATTATCAATTGCCACTTCTCACTACTAACAACAGAAGAGTTCAATTAATGACAAAATATAGAATAGTAAACAGTATTGTAATTTATAATAGACGGTACGTTTAATAAACAAAAACCGAAGTTTTGTATATACTGTTTCATAAGAAAAACGATGAAGTTTTTATGTTCTTCAAATCGTTTCTAATTTTTAATACTCCGATGAAGTTTTTATATTTTCAAATTAGAAATAGAAAAATTCAGAAGGAGTAGAAAACCACGAAGGTTTTAATCTCCAAAACAGAATACAAATTACAGTATAGAAGTAATTTCCTTAAGATTGTTAGCAATCTGTATTACTATAATATAATATTACAAAACGGTAAATTTCTGTAACATAAAACAAAAACAAGAAAAACATAAATAAGACAGAAATTGGAGATTGTCAGAAACCAGAATTAGTAAATATATTTCGGAATAAGATTGAGCCCATTGAATGCACGGTGTGTCCTTAAGGAAATTATTGCCCCCAAGTACCCGAGGTGTTGGAATATTATCCTCCCAAGATAGAGTGATTTAACTCACCAGAGTATCGGTACCCAAAACGCTGGTGAACGACGAACCACTTAATGGCTGTAAATCACAATGGAATTTTCATTGTGTAGAAGAAGGAGAAGACGTTCCGAAAATTTCGTAAGAAAAGATTCTGGGATCAAGGCATATTTATAGCCATTTTCTAGTACTGTTTCTGAATAGTTTGCAACCTTTCAGAAACAGTTATGGTTGTTGGAACAGGCGGAAATGTTCAAAATATTCCAAAAAAATAATTTATAATAATTCGGGAAAGAAACGGACCGGGTCGCGCCGCGTCGCAGGTCCTGGGTTATTCCGGATTGACTTTTTGTTAATTACTTAAATAATTGAAAGAAATTTTGTTAAAAAAGATTAGTCAATCAATCTTTGACCAAATCCAAATTCAAATCTCAAGCCGAGCGAATAACGACGACGGCGCGAGGCTTACCTTCTTTCCAACCTATTTAACACCAAGGGAAGTGTTTTCTCTATATAAGCACAATCCCTTTCTTTCCACCACCAATGAAGGACAATTGCTCTTTCCAAAGCATAAAGCAGTTCACTTTCCCTTCACATTTCTTTCCTCCATTTCCCATTCACCACCTTTAATCCCAACACTTCTATTGTGCTGCCTAGAAATTCACATCTTCCTAGTCAAAATATTTTTCTAGCTTCATGAGTTACCCTTAATTTCGTCCGCAATTTCCCCGAACCTACTAACTATGAAATCTAACTTTCTTAAACAATTTCTATCTTTATGAGTTATGTCGACAACAAATGCTTGGACTTCAATTTCTTCTAATTTTCTATGCCGTTGCTGGGAAACTCCCTTTGTTAAAATCCTCTTAGCAATTCCTAGCTTTATGAGTTACCTCCAGTTGTAACCATCACATCATGTTTCTTGGAAATCATCGGATGTAACCATAATAAATAAACTCAAACACCAGCATTTCTTCCGATCCAATAGCCATACTAAATAGATCAATCCTTATATTTTGCATGGATAACAAAAAACTCCTTAAGAGAATATTTCGGAAACAAACTAAGCAAAAAGATAATAATTTTTTGCTGCTCCTAACATCAATTGAAGAAGATCGACTAACGGCAGCCAAGATTGTGACTATCACTTCTGGTTTAGCAACTTTCCTGCCTTTTCTTCCCTGCAAATACATAGGCCAACACCGAGTTCCTGTATTCATTTCTATGGAAATGCAATCTTTATTCCATGCATTTGTAGTATTTCTTATGTTATCTTTCGCGACTTCGTTCAGTACGTTGTACTTGAGCAGCAAATGGCCGAAGGCAGCAAAGTTCTGCAGAATCTGCTCCATCTCTTACTTGGTATCCGCCATGGCTTGTGCTACATTCTGCTTTTTCTAAGCTGGATGAAGCAAGTAAAATACCCAGTCGATATATTTTACTGGATTTAGAATTTATTATTTTTACTTATATTATGGTATAAAGGGTTTAAGTCAAAACTACTAGATCAACCATAGCTTATTCACTAGATTAGCTATGTTCTCTTCTCGGTTTAATAAGGATATATTTTCCTACTATGTCAGGTATCTAAGTATCTATAGTTTAGTATTTACTGTAATTTGTACTCCTATATTACTATGTTTGCGCGTCCCCCGCTTACACACCATGTCCATTATTAAAATTTGTATCCGAATATTTTTCTCTTTACTTAAGTTTCATAGTACATACTATATCATATTCATCTCCTGTAGGGACCATGGCTTGTGCCAATTACACCATATTGAATACATTAATAGGTTCATGCCGTACTGATATTTTATACTTCAATGTCACACAAGAAGGGTGATTTGTATGGTGTCCAATTTTCGTGTGTACTAGATTATTGAAGTACCTAGTTCTTCTATGCATTCCTTAATCTACTGTTGCGGAATAAATAATGCAGAAAGTAAAGAATACAAGGATTTTTATGTAAAAAATACCCGGCTCAAAAGGTGAAAAAATCATGATCTACTACCCAATAGGATTTTTCCAAACACTTCATTATAACTCAGAGCCAACAATTAAGTTTACAAACTCCTACAAACCTAAGGATTAACTCTATCCCTTGTAGCAACACACCACAAGTTGTTGCGACTACTTCAAGTTAACTCTAACTTGAATGATACAACTCAGGTATCTAGTACAATTTGCTTCTAAGAAAGCTGAAAGGTACAATTCAAAACGCCTACTACACTCTGAACTAGAAATAAAGAAAAATACATAAAACTTTTTATGGAACTGGTTCTTCAATCTGGTTCGTGTAGCTTCATGATCACACTCTTGAATCTCACATGAATTGCTCACAAAATATCTTGCTATTTTGCTCTCAATTCGTGCTTTCACTTCTATATGTGTGTGTTGCTCGTAAAAGAGAACGCAACTGATATATATATATATATATATATATATATATAGAGAGAGAGAGAGAGAGAGAGAGAGAGAGAGAGAGAGAGAGAGAGAGAGTTAGTAGAATAAGGATTAACTAGAGTTCTAATGCTTTACTCTTCCATGGTGGAAGAGTTCTAGTTATCTTCAACTTCTAACTCCTCCCTTATCTAGGATAGAGTTCTCTTCAAGTAAGGAGTCCTTCTCCTTATCAATTATGCAATCTTTTCGTTCAAGGGATATCAGATATAACCACTTATGAATATCCCCTCCACGTGCATGCCTTGTGCTTGAATCTGCTCGTGCCATGCATACATTGTGTATGGACATGGTTCATGTATGTGTTCCTTTGTCAATCATCAAAATAAAACTAACTCAGGCCAACAAATTCCCCTTTTTTAATGATGACAAACTCTATGCCTTTCATAAGCGTGGAACCTATTTTAACTCAGCTCAACATCAACACAATGTTAGAACACATTCTATTTTAAAGTCACAAATCATCAAGGACCAAGTTCATTAGGTTATAAATATTACAGCCCAAAGCAAAAACACAACCTATCTTCCACCTTTTGGCATCATAAAAAAATTACATAATTAAGTTATATAACCAGATTTTAGTAGATCTTACTCATGGTCATTGAGGCTACTTCAATTGCAAGCATGGATTCATGTTTCTCTTATCTATCTAAGGATATTATCCATATAAGAAATATCAACAAACAATTAGAGCAACAAGAGTGGTTATCATTGATAAAATTCATCCACAAAGCATAAAAAGAAATAAAAGTACTGAACCATGAGCAAAAAGACAAAAAGAAACACCCCACTCGGATCACTGGTTACAAACTAGGCTAGGAAGGATTTAAGATTGTGAAGAACCAGGTTCTTGGTTTCTGGCCTGAAGCAGCTTTAACATGTCTTGAAGAATGCATCCATTCTTCTATTTTTCCTTTGCAAGCTTAGACCTGAGAGAGTCGTTTTCAACCTCTACTTCAACCAATCGTTTCTTTAGCCTTTCAATTTCAGCATCCTTCGCCATTTTCTTTCACTATTTGAGCCTCCTTGCTCCTTTTGGCAGACCTAGTTCTTTTAGAGACAATTGAGCCCTCTGTCTTAGCCTCTGTTTCTTGAGAATTCTTTTGAGAAGTCTTTCTCTTTTTGACACTAGGGGTGAGTACTTCCACATCCTCATATTTATCTTCAAGAACCAGGTTCATCTCCTCAATCTGTACTACTACACTTGGCTTACCAGCCTTTTTTCTTTCTTTTCCAAGCGACTTTCTTGGCACTCTCAACTAAGGCCCTTTTTACATTGGCCTCACTCTGGTTCTTCTGGGTCCTTGTAGTTCTTCCTCTTATGAGAGGAATTTCTACATGGATTGAAGGAGAATTTTTCTTTTTGCCACCCATGCCCTTTTCCTGCAGTCTTTCCAACTTTGCTCTTCTTCTTTTAATTATAACTATTTGACACCTTTTGCAGCAGATCTGGACTCTTTTCTATTTTAGCAGGAGAAGGAACTGATTCATGAAACCGTTTTCTTAACCTAACCAACACATATGCTGCACTTCTATCACCAGACCTATCACATATATCCTATGATTCTATCCCTATACTTTCATTCAAAGTCTTATCATCTTCACTAATCTTTTCACTCCAAACCACCATTGCACATGTCTCCTCATGTAATCCATAACCAATAGGTAAATCAAATCCATCCACTTGTTCTTTTACCCTTCCCCTCGCATCAACCTCAACACCTCGCTCTTGTTTTATTTTTATTTTTATTTTTTATTTTTACCACCAATGTCTTCAGTAACAACATTTTCCTTTTCAATACCAGCCATAGACCTAACCAAAACAAATCGATTCTTAAGATTTTCTACAATTTCAGAACCAAACTTAGAGGTGGGAAACTTAGAGGTTACATGTTCAGTTTTAGAAGAAACTAGTTCTTCCCCCTCAGTCGCAGACCAAAAAGAATCATCGGAATTTTGTGGTTCTTTTGCTTGATTGGCTTGTAGCTTCTTATTCAATTTCTTGGCTTGTTCTTTGCTTGCTACTATTCTACGTGCAATCATTTTGATATGCTTTTTCTTGGGGGTTTGGGTGGTTGAATTGTGGGTGAAGGTTCTTTGGGTGATGAAGGAGGATTCTCAGTGTTCTTGGGATTTTCAGATAAGTTGGCCATTTGATCAGTGTAGGTAGATGAAGAAATTCAAGAGAATATTAAGGCTTAGAAACTTTGGTCTTTGGAAAATGAGAAATGAGAGGATATGATAATTATAGATCAATTTAAAGGAGGGTAGGTTGAGTGTGTAATGACACTTTTTGAAATCAAGAGGTCTAATCACTTTGGGAGTTTCAGTATGACACAATGTTGGGCTCTTCCCTAGAATTTCGGCAATTATGGCGCGTGAGACTCTTGGTAAAACTGGTTCGTTGATAACTGATTGGTTCAAAATTTGTTTGGGACAAAGTGGGACTCTTTTTAAATCATGATTCAAATACAATTATTTCAAATTATGCGCAGTGTTTAATACAAACCTTATAAGCTCGATGAACCACGTTCTTCACTAAAAATTCTCTTGTGTAAGATTGATTTTTTCCAAAATTATAAGGGAAATATCATTAGACATCAGTGAGAATTTTTAGCACACAACACAAGAGTATACTAATAAAAGTATGAGACTGAGAAATATCTAATCTAATTATTTGCAAAATTCACAAATTATCTAACCAATCATTGGGTTAGAACCAGTTTAGTTTAGGTGATCTTAATCATCCCTAATTCTAACCTGTTACTTTCAAAGTGATCTCTACTGAGAGCTTTTGTGAAGATGACAAGTATTTGTTTATCAGTAACACAAAATTCCACAGTGATCAAACCCTTCTCAAAGTTTTTCCTCAAAAAATAATGCCTAACATCTATGTGCTAGTCCTGCGCCATTTTCTAGAATCCTCTCCGTACAGGCGACTGAAAGCTACAGTAACGCGCCAGTGGCGAAATGGCCCCAGCGCTTTCGTCCACCAGTGAGAAACCACCGGACCACCACCAAAAGATACATCCTATAAATGCACACCTCCCCTAACATACCCTATTCCCAAATAACACCCTAGTCATGACAGATCTCCAAAAAGGCACAGGGATCACTGTTAACAAATATCGCCTGGGAGCCTCTGAAATTTCCCAAGCGAGTTCTGGGCCAAATTTCAAAATTCTAAGCCATGGAAACTCTTATCCATCATCAGGCGCAGGCATTTCCACCGTGGGAATAGTCGTCTATGATGAGTTGCAGATTTTCGGCATAACAGAAATGGCCGTCGATAGTGTTCCAGGGGTCCAAATAGGGAAAACTCGATACCAATCTGCTCGTTTTGATGAGGAGGATCTGATTTCACCTCCAATTTCACATGGGTGTCAATCACAAGCTCCAATTTTGGAATCAAATATTCCTGGCAGCGTGAACACTCCAGGTGTTCGACAAACGGACAAATCCAATTTTGGTCCAAATTACGATCAATTGGCTATTGGAAATTCATCTCCAACGCCTAAGGACCATGCAAGCAAAGTTTTATACCAATCCATTATGGCATTCTTTCATCATGATCAGCTCAAGAACCCAGAAATGCACTAGTTGGTCGGCGATGGTGTTCCGGTGATCCAAAATGGCCAAGACCAATGCAAAATTATTTGTTATGCTCTGGAGATTGATAGTGAGCAATCCAATTTCCTCAACAATGTTTCAATCGATGCAGCAATCCAAAAGACACTCCCAGCAGACTTAACTATCACAAGTGTTCGACGAAATGTATAGAAGAGTTCTGAAGCTAATTTGATCGAGCCTGACATTTCCCTAATACCACAATGTGATATAAAAGGTAATTGTCAAAGAAAATTTCAACTACACTTCCTCCAAAGTGATGGTCATACCCTTTTTCCACTCAGTCTGCCATGTTGGTTGAGCCATGTGCCCCTGTTGTACCTATGGCCCCTATTGAGCAAAACCACAATGAAATCCCTACAACCAATGTGCAAAATACCCTTGCTACATCCCCCTTGCAATCCCATGATCCTAAAGATAAAGGTGTGATAACACCTGTTGAGCTGCAGGGACAAAAGACTGGCGAGCCAAAGTCCCAACCTAGCCAACAACAGTAAAAAAAACTTGTCCCAACCTCTACAAATAACCACCCCTAAGATCTCAACAAACTTTGACAAACATGCCAAGAAGACCCCCCCACATAACCAAACCTCCCAAGCAACGGTTAATACTTCATCCAGCCCAGATGCCAACAAAGAAAACCCTCAGCTTTCTGGAACAAAAGAACAGCCCAAAAAGAACCCCAACAATGCTGAACCACCCCCACCTACAGTCACCCATTCATATGCTACAAAGATAAGAGTAAGATTTGAAGCAGAAAGAACATCAATGTCTTTCACCCCCCACCCCCCAAAACTGACCACCAAACAAGGCATACCTGCAGTTGTGTTCAAAAAGGAAGACTACATAGTCTACTTAGCTACCAGGGGCAAATACACAGTGGTAGGTAAAGTTTCCAATACCATGCCTAGAATGAAGTCATTAGAAGACGTTTCATCACTCAAACTGAGCTTAAAGGAGGAGTCAAGATTGCCCATTTCAATGATAAGACTGTCTACATTGACTTATACAATGAATATGATCATGCCACAATCTGGAATAAGCAATTCATGTACATCCAAGGTCAAATGATGAAGCTGGAAGCATGGACACCTCTTTTTAAGCCAAATGAAGACTCTCTAATTGTGCCAGTGTGGATTGTCTCCCAGAACTCCCATGGCATTTTTATTACATGGAGATCCTCACCCCACTACTATCTCATGTTGGCAAAGCATTATTTCTGGACCTTGTATCATTTCATAAAATAAGGGGAATTGTAGCTAAGGTTAAGATGCAGATCGATATCACAAAGGACAGACCACACCATGTTTGGTTGGGCTATGATGACAATCAGGATGAAAATAGGGATGGTCAATGTCTAGAGATACAGTATGAAAGCATTCCTGATTATTGATCCTACTGTAGATTGCTAGGACACACTAATCATGCATATCCTGCAAAATCCAAGAATGAAGACCTACAAAAGCAAAGGATCAGTGAAGCACAATAGGAAAAAGCAGCAGGATCAGCTCAAGTCCACCACTCATAGTTGCATCAAACTCAGAACAACAACCAAAACTTAGAAGGTTAGCAATCCCAACAGAACATTCAATCAAAAGACAATGCACAAAACAAGACAAAACCAAAGACACTAAGGGCTAACCCTTCACAGGAAGAATGGCAAACACAGAAAAAAAATAAATCAAAAGGAGGTGCTCATAATAAGAAGCAACAGGATGTTTTTCATAGCCAAACAACCAACAAATCAGCAACATCAGATCATACCAAAGGAGAATCAGCAACAGAACCCCCAAACCTCAGTTATGGCTTCTAGCAATCCTCCAGCTCCACTGGAGATGAGTGCAGATTCTGGTGCCTAGAATCAACCCATTTCCCTTGCTCCCCCTATTTTTTCTGCTGCTAAAGTTATTGAAGGAAATGAGATCTGTCAAGAGGAAATAGTAGATACTAGAGAAGGGGTTCCAAATAGGGGTGGGATTCCTCATATTTTGTATGAATGTGCTGATGCACAAATGATTGACCATAGGATTGGCCATACCCCTGCTACCACTATTGCTAATCCTGCTCATGACACTACAATTCCTGTGAGTTCTGAAGAGGACATTAAACAATGATTGATCAAAAAAAGTAAAAGAAAAGATCATGTGCAAGACACCAGCCACACAAAGAGCGAAAAGAAGAACAATCCTAGCCAAACGAAAAGAAGAGCACTTCAGAGGAAATAGGAGGCATTAAGAATTCAAAAAGACTCAGCAGTCACCAACAAAGAAAATGCAGTTATAGAGGTACAACAGGAAAGTGTTGATGTTGCTGAACTACAACCTCTCTTAGTTGACAAGGAATCAAAAAAGGATGAATTTTTCAATACAAATGAAGAACAGGAACCAAATACTAACAGGAATCCCCAGCACAGAATGCTCTCACAAGAAGCTGATCAACCCAGTGATTATCATTATGTCCCTGATCCCGAAGATGGCCAATTGAATAGATTCTCTCCTTCAGGAATGGATCTTGATGAGTACAAGCCAATCTTGTTAGAAGATGAATTAGAAGATGGATGTGTGGACCTGAATGAAGATCAACATTGTGATCTTCTCATTAGAGCCATTAATGGGGATACTGACAAAGACCACATGATAGCCAGTCAAGGTTTGTTACCAAGACATATGGGACCTTCACTAAGAATCACCAGAAGTAGGGCTGCAGCTGGCCCTAGTACCACCCAAAGGTCCAAACACCTCCCCATTTCCTGATGATTAGTACAATCATTTGGAATGCAAGAGGCATCAGAACCTCTAGAGCTATTGAAATTCTTAAACTTCTGAAAAAACTTCACTAACTCTCATTCATTGCTGTCCTTGAAACTTTCCTTCAATCCAATTCAATTCAACCCAATTACCTCAACTACTTTAGACTCCAAATCTCAATGCATAAAGAATCTGCCAATGTTAATGACAAGATTTGGGTTTTTTGGGATCAAGAATTCAGTGGTACTGTGTTGGACCATGATTGGGGGAAAAGCAAAAAAAAATAAATTAAATAATAAAGTTAATCAAATACAAACATTACTACCTTAGATAAAGAGCAAAAACTGATATGCATCTATCCTGGAGAAACCCAAAAAGGAAAATAAATAACTTGTGTATGAATGGAGCAAGAGAAGTCCCGAGATTTCGATTTTTAAATCGAGATCCAGTGGCAATGACATTAACATTATGCCCTGGCCTCTGGTGTTTCTCCAACATGAGGACTCTTAAAAAATCGCTGGCTCATTCAACACTTAGTATTACCTTGTCAAAAAGTACATGGGAAGTAATCCCAACACTATGAGTTTCTTTTGCTAAACAGCTAGAGGTAGTTTTATGACTCATAGTCCAGTTGATGTCTTGCAGTTCTATAATTAAAACTAATATCCCATAGTAACAAACAACAATCAGCAATTGAGAAATCATATTAGTAATATTTGTGAGATTTCAGCAATCGAAAAATCATACTATCTTTTTTTCCCTTTATCAGCCTGAGCTTGAGTTATTTCCCGAAATTAATACATTTATAAATTGGTCATCAATCCTGAAAGTTTTTTTTATTTTTAAGATCTTTACGTATTCCGAGTTAATCCCTACATTTAACTTAATTTTATCAAGAAAATGATAATTTTTACCATATAAACATAAAAGCCATAGATATACAGGAAAAAAGAAGATTTTCTTTCTTCCTAAGAAGTTGGTATGGTACAAAATAGGGCTAAGATGCTGAAAATACAAAGAAAAGGGAAAATAAAAGGGAATAAGAACAAACCATGTATTTGTTAGCCTCAAACATCTTCCTGCGTGAATAGACGAATCAAAAGCTAAGAAGATCAAAATCCCAAAAAGTTACAACCCATAAACATTAAATATGCATGGAACATATAGTATTAAAGTACCAAACACAACATATGATCTTACAAATTTGATCATAACATAATCTGTCGCATTGGATCACTCCTCGGATTGGATGGAAAAAGCACAGGGTATCTGATGTTGAAACATGATTAAGCCAATCTCTATCTTTGTGTCTATGGATCATAATTTCAAACAACTTCTTCACTACAAGTATATATATCTTCTTATCGCTTTACAATTCTCTTCTTCTGACCCTATTAACTCTGTAACTTGCTTGTCATCATTTCAACAAATGGAACATGTTTTTCTCTCCTGTTCTTTGCCTTCAGAGTCATTGATTATTTTGTCCTTTCATCTCCAAAGTTCGTTCTTTTATTTTGGCAACATGAGCAGCAGTAGTTTATCTGGAAAAGGAAAAAAATTGAAGGGCATATAGAATATCTCTGCAAATCTGCAATCTATGTGTTCGCCTTTTTTTCATATAAAATTCTGAAGCAAGAAGAGAGTTAGAAAGGGATTCCAAGTAGCCCATTTGTGTATAGAAAATTAAATTTGATAGAATGGGATTACCAACACCGATTTTTGAGGCTGAAATCTTTAGCAGCTACTTGTTCCCGGCAACTCTGACGCATTTCATTGAAGAGCTACAATGAAAAAAATTCCAAACAAAAGTGTAACACACTCTAGCAAAGTCAACATTCAAAGGCCATGAATTGCTATAAAAATTAATACCAGGGGCATCAACTTTCACCGACATTCTTAACTGGTGTTATAAGTAGTCGCAAAGCCATCTTATCGTTTTAACCCCTATACAACAATTAGTATGGGACATTTTTCACCATTTAAGGAAATCAAATTCTGATTGAAGTGATAGTTTAGGATAATTCAACTTAATTTAAGAGGGCAACATACTGCACATAAGCCGATGGAATATTGCAAATGCCCACTTTATCCTCCCCTTTTCAGTTTTCACAAGAAGTTTTATATAAGTTTTGATGCGCTAATATTTAGAGGTAGTTTTACGTGTTAGGACAACTTGAAAGTTAAATTAAATAAACTCAATAAGTTGAAAATCAAGTCATAATTAAAGGGTTACATATGAAATTGTGCCCCAACACGAAAGTAAAGAAAGACAATTAATATTTAAAATATATTGTAATACGTTTATATGTGTATATTGATATCTTTTTCGACCTTTTGAATAACATCGAGTACGGGTATTTAATATTTATAGGGACAAGGAACATAACATCTGAAATAAAATCTTAGCCAACTCAAAAAGATATAGACATGGGACTATCTTAAAGACTTTTAAAGAACTTCTTGAACAATTCCTTGCAACTCATGCTCCTTCTACCAATATTTATAATGTTCAATATTATAGTAGACTCTGTTGATGGATCTAAAACTTTCACTCTTTATAGCATCAGCAGGGAAAAAATAACAACGGAAAAAGATAAGAAAAGAGAAATCTTGATGACTCTGGAATTAGACATTATTATAAGAATTTCACCGATAAAATCCTTTGAGTGGTGTATATTTGAAGAATTCCCTTATTGAAGAGTTGCTAGTTGTGCATATAAATCTTATGGAGGCAACTTTTCACCTACACCAAGGAAATAGAGTAGAAGAATATAATACCTCAAGATAATTGAACCATTGGAAGTTTCTAGAGTGACCTTTTAGGCTCTTATTCTACACTCCTCCCACATCTCTGTTACAAAGCTATAAATAATCATAATAGAAGAGGGAATAGTGAATTATTCAACACGGTAACAACAAATAAGTGAAGTGTATCACCAAATAAGTTAATCACAAATTTAAGAAGAGCAGTTAAAATCAGAAAGCACAAATGGGTAAGATTACCTTTGGTCACAATTGTTGAAGGAGAAAACCCAGACTTGATCGTAGAGAGCGTTTGTTAAAACCTGGAAATGACGCTTCAAGCACTGAATTAGCCAATAAGTGCATGTATTAATCAAATCAGTTAGACAAACTTGAACAACAAAGTTGTATTAGAAAGCTAAAATATTAACAAAATAATTATCGACAACATCTAACCTCCTTCAGTGCTTTATAAAGCTAAAATATTAACAAAGTTGCATAACTGGAACAATGGGAGCAAAAAAGGACAATTAGATGGAACTCTCAAATGGAAAAGGGAAAAGGATAAATTAGGAGAATAAAAAGCAGTAGGGGGAGAGAAAAGGGATTACCAATTTCTTTTTAGTGCTTGTACTCTATTGTAGATTCAACTTAGTATATTGTTTCTATGCTAATTTTGCACTGTCACAATTACGAAATAGGTAAAAAAAAAAAAAAAAAAAAAAAGCAGTTCTTTAGCAATGGAGGAGGGGAAACTGATATCATCGGTTTCAATTGCGGGTGAGAGAGATTCTGGAATAAGGAAGGTAGGTTATTGAAATGGACGCCTCTTTTTTGCTGGCAGTTACAGAAGTGTAAGAAGCGTCGGTTGGAATGACACATATTTTTTCTCATTTTTAGCGGTGTAGGAGTAGAATGAAGGAGATTTTTTTTCTTTTAAAAAAAAAGAAGAGAAAATAGATAAATATGGATGCTGGTATCTGGATGCGCCACATCACCGGGTCTATACCTCTCTTTTATATATATATAGATCTTTCAAATTCTGATGTCGTCCGCCAGCTGTTATATATATATATATAGATTATTACAAAGTATTTATTAGACTTATGGCATAGGTAAGTCATCTTGCCTTCCAACCCCAACTTAATGTTGTTCCCCAGGTAATAATGCATCATACCCTTAGGGGTCATTTGCTATGCGGACTAAATTATTTCGGGATTATAATCCCTAAACTAATTTATTCTATCAGGGAGGTAGAATAATATAATCCCAAGTTTGATGGGATAAGGTGAGATATTCTGTATTAAGACTGGAATTAAATTTATATCATGTTTGGTTGACAGTATATATTTATCCTGGAATAAATTTATACCGTCAACCAAACATGGTATAAATTTAATGCCACATCTTATTTCATCTTATCCCGCGTACCAAACGACCCCTTAGGCTGTGGCCCTTCTCCTAATCCTGCGTGAACGCGAAATGCATATGTGTACCGATTTGTCCTTTAATATTTGATAGTAATTAAATTTACAGACTTTTAAAATTTTAAAATAATATTTATCTTATTTATTATTAACACTTAATTTTTTGAATCAGTACTGAGAAGCATGTGCCCATCACTCCAGCAATGGCACCGAAGATGAAATAAAGAGTCCCTATATCCTTGTGGTTAGTGGAGAACAGCCATCGGACCGGATTTGTCGTAAAATTGAGATTATTTCGTTTCCTTCCTTATCAGAGAGGGGCCCGCGGGGCTTATTTATTGAAAAAGGGGGAGTGAGGGGGGGGGGACGGTCTGTTTTTTGAGCAAGAATCACAGCCTTACCTTATCTTCACCATGATACGGACTCCAAGTTCTTATGGCAGAGCACGAGGAGATTTATCATCAATATGATGATTGGAATGGAAACCAGAAGCACGACTGGGGTCCTCGTGGTCCAAGATAATCAAACCATCAATAACAGTAACGTAAGCATGAGACTTTTTGGTAGTACCGGTGAACCAGATGGCCGCGGCGATGGAATCTGGGACGGAGGACTTGTAGTATCTCTCTAGATCTGGCAAAAGCGAAAGACCCCCTAACATAATTCGAATGGAGGCTGACCGCTGAGCCCACTCTGGCCTCGCGGGATCATGCGTGAACTTTAGATGCATTATGCATCGAGCTACTCTTTATATTTATTAGTAATTAGATATACAACCTTCTAAATTTTAAAATAATATTTAACTCATTTAAGTATTAACACTTGTTTTTTTTCTTCCTTTTCTGTACTTTGTTGTCATGTAAGGGTTTTTTGTCATATAAATAGATTTATGTTTTACCTATAGAGATGCAACAATATTTTTTGTTCCCCTTAAAACATGTAAAGAATTTTTGAGCATACGTAATAAATTTTAAACATTATTTTTCCTTACTATATGTATATAAGTATCTAAAAAAAATTATTAGAGAATTAAATTTTTGTGGTATTATGATTTTTCCTTGTAAGGCAACTAAAGGAGAAACAAAGCAAACCCGAATCCTTCGGCGCAAATTCACAAAATCAAAAGCCCCTTAACATGTGTAAGTATCTAAATTTTTTTCCATAGCGAATTAAAGATTTGTCTTATGATTTTTCCTTGTAAGGCAAGAAAAAAAAGAAACAAAAAACCCGAATCCATCTGTCATAAATCCACAAACCAAAATTTTATGAGTCTTATCTATAAGTTTTTTGGCTTTCTTTTTCTTTTCATTTTTTCTTTCTAAATTACCTAACCGGCCTCTTCATTTTATCAGAGAAACTGTCAAATATCCCTTTTTCCTAGCTTGGTAACCAATTTTTTCCCCGAAGAACTCTTAGTTCTTTTATATTCTAGGCCCATACATATCAAGATGACAATACACAATAGTTAAACAGAACTTTTCTAGTCCTATAGAGCAACTTATTTGTTGTTCCAATGCAAAAGACACATCATATGAAGCAAATATTTTTGTTGTAAGGCCGACATGATCAGTACCTTTAGATGGGCATTATGCTTACTCCTATGAAACTTTTCAAAAAACAGCATTACGTTCTTTTTTCTTGAAATCAACAATTAAGTGTAATAGAGATGAAATTATTTTTTCACCTGATCAAACTTTTACATTGTATATAATTAGTGATTCAAATTTCATTTGTGTCAAGTCCCATCTTTACTTGGCTATTGCCAATCCAGAGAATATATCAATCGTCTCATACAGTCACAAACAGTAAAGAATAGAGTCTATAACCACATTAGTATTTTCCTGTTACAAAATATTCAATGATATTAAGTGGTGGATTTTTTTATTTTTTTCTTTCGAAGAAAGTGCCCAAAGAAGAGAAAGGAAACATTACTAAAAACTTTAATTAAGAGACTGTTGTTCACTGCATGGCATAAAAATCATAGAGTGACACGGAACGGTTGCCCCGTAATATAAAAAAATGTAAGTATGAAAGGGAAAACCTTTGTAAGTGTCTCGTAAGAGTTTGCATTTGGTGTATGCAAAGTTAGTGTCAAACGACTTTTGCAGTTGGGAGTTTTAGAATGCAATGTGTACGCACCCGTCTTAACCTTCCTTCTTGGCAAGTTTGGTCTTTGACTATGGTCGATTGCAGTTTGGGTGTAAGAAGTAGCAGAAGGGCACAAAGTGCAGAGAAGTTTAGATTTCCAGGAGGTTTGAATGTGCGTTTTCCAGAAGTTACAGTATGTAATGGTAGCCGTAATTAATAGACGACGGTTAAGGAAAAGATAATGTAATAACTTTTTAAAAGATGTGACTATTGAATTTTTTAGTAGAGCTATGTTATTTAAAAGGTACAAAAAAGCAAAATTCTAAGAAAAAAGATAAATAGAAAACTTGGCATAACAGAATGCCACATCAGCTTGGCTATCGCCTTGCATTATATTAATATATAGATTTAACTCTAGATATTCTTATTGTACCTTAATGAAATGATTTACGGCCACAAAAATATTTATGGTTTATTTGAGGCTACAAATTTAAAAAATCTTCATTCTTTCATATACTCTGTACCGAATCAAACATCACCATATAAATTAGAATATAATGAAAAGGAAGTAATTATCAAATCCTGTTTCTCCTTGAGGCGGGGACAGTTTTAAATGTAGAACATGACTCTACTCTCTCAGAATTTTCATAGAAGTATCATATCTTAGAATTTCCTCTTTAATGATATTTTCACTGTTCCTAGGCGTGTGGTTGATGTAAATGTACAGTATCTAGTATTTAGAGTTTCATATAGTAGAGGATGCGCAGTTTTTTGACAACCAGTTCATTCGAACCCCAATATTAAATTCGAGCTTAATATTAAAACTATTGCTAGTTTAATACTAATAAGAATGTCGAATGTCATATCAATACAATTAAAATTCTGAATTCGCATCTAACTTAGTTTGATAAACAATGAGCGGTCTTGTTTCATCTTACAAGTTCTCTCATCTGGGACAAAAGGTACATAATTTAATAAATTGAAGATTAAATGTGGTTAATTAAACATCACAATAACCAAAATAGAAGCTTGCTAATAGTGGTATCATCCCTTTCTAATTTTCTTGGTTTTAAAAGGCTTCAAGGTCCTATCAAGAACTTGACAAGTTTTTGGTACAATCAGTTGTACCACATTCTCATCCCACTAAACCAAACCCAAAATATATTATTTTAAAAATCTGTTTTTCTTTTCAATTTTTTACCATGATGTCATCGAGCTCTGATTGGTTCGTATAGGATAAGCTCGTCATTATTTTGTAGTTTGAATTTTTAATAGTTAATCATGTCCTTATACTGCCTTTGTACTATTGATTTTCTCCAACAGCAGTATTTAAGGATATTTTTTACTTGTTCGGCTCGTGTTTGATATTCACCTTGTGTTTTCGGACAAATGCGGTTTTATATTCGAGGTTCAAATTTGGAGTCTTTAATTAAATATATAAAGTATTTACTATTCTATCACAATGTTGTAGTATATATTTAGTAGTAGAGTTGTTAGCACATCAATTGTTTAATTATTGTATACTTTATCTGATTACATATAGTGGTGGTTTGTGCGTCTATAGTAATACTTCACTTTAGCTTGCACGCATGTTATGCTTTTGCTTATGTACCATGAATTAAGGTCTTAATCCACTCCGATTGAAAGTGGTTAATTAATTAATTAATGCTGGAGTTATTATTTACCATATGTTTCGCATAATTAACATGGGGTGTATTGAGAGATCGGATTAGACACTAGTTATGGTTTGACTTGTAATTTCTTGAGTATTGCATTGTCACTTCAACGACTAAACAATTGTTTTCCAATTGATAGTGTTCATGGGTATTAACCTTAATCAATACACATCAAGGGTAATTAACGGTTTGTTTTCGTTAATTGATTGGTTGGTTTAGCCTTTTGACACCATCATATTCATCTGAAAACAAATATTGGACCTCAGGAAGTTTGTATATCTAATGATCTGATCTTTATAATGATGTTTGAAATCTCAATGAAATCCTTAGGGAGGTTTCTTATTGTGAAGTCATGACTAATTCACCCCTATTCATTGCTCTATTAGCATCGCAGAAAATATCCTACACGGATGATTGGTGAAGGCCCTTAATGTGTTCAATATGTTTTGAAACATTGTCTAGAGTTTTTAAAATTATTAAAACGTCCCATATTTCGAGTGTAATGATAATCGGCTTAATGTATTCATATTTTGATATATATCGCCTCATATTTTGCTCATGTCTCGACGATTTGAGATGTTTAATATGATTATTTATGCTAAATTTTGGTATTTCTATGTGTAGGTACCATTCAGATGCAATTTGGGACGAAAGGGCGCGAATTGGAGCGAAATCGGGACAAAAAGGCAAAAAGTAAAATTTGAGGGCCACAACCAGCGTCCCAGGGCCAGTGCCACATGCTGCCCTGGATGCTCAAGACGGGAAAGTAGCTTTTTTCGACTAGGACTCGGTTATTTCGACCCCTAGAAGCCCCCAACTCATATAAAAGCCAACCTAAACCTATTTTTACAGGAGGGAGGTGCCAAACACTCGGGAGCACGGATTTGATCAATTCTTCCATCCCTTTCCTAGTACTCATTGATTTTATGTTTGAAAGCTTTATTTTTTATAATTGTATGAACACGAGTGGCTAAGAACCCTATTGTTCGAGGGTCATGGGTGATACATGAATGTTGATGTTTGAAGTTTAATTTGACGAAGTTGATTTTATCATATTGGGTTATTTATTTAATTCTGTTCTTAATTATTTTACTGAGTAACTAATAGTGAAATACTATCTACGAATCTAGAGTTGAACTCGAAAGTGGAAATACTAAATTGCATATAGAATTAAATAGAGCAAGTTCTTGAACTCGGGCATTGGGGAACGGATTCGCAATTACGATAGACATATACCTAATTGCCTTTCTCGGTTGAAATACAAGAATTGTAAATGCATTCTTGTTAATCTTAATTCTATAGACATATAAGCATTGAGTTAGCTTGAATAGGAGAGTAAGGACTCGACAGATTCTTATGAGTAATATCAACCCTGTCAACCAACAATCCAGATAAAATAATTAGTCATTTTAAGCTAAGAACGCAACATAATTGATAGCTAACCCGTGACCCTAGAATTTTATCTCCTATTGATTGTTGAAATTGTTTAATTATTGTGGTTGATTTCTAGTATTTCATTACTTGATAGTTTTTAGGTAATAAATTAGGAAATTATCTATTTTGTGAGAAATCGCTTGAATCGATAAGTTATTTGAGTTTGAATTAGTCAAAAGTTAATCATAAGTTTTCGTGGGAACGATACTCTACGCACTACTCTATTACTTGACGACCACGTATACTTGTGTGAGTGTGTTTGGTCGCAACATGTAACTACCCGACCGATCATTTTGATTTATAGGTCCCCGTCCCCCTAATTAAGACTCCTCATATGTGTCTTTACCATTTTATGACGTGCGGGGATGATTGACTTGGGTTTGGAAGGGTTCGAGTTGAAATCTGAACACTTGGTTCCTTAATAGTGGCCTAAGATGGCCAAGTTTGACTTGAGTCAACGATTTTAGTAAACAACCTTGGAATCGGGATTTGACGGTTCCAATAGGTTCGTATGATGAATTTGGATTTGGGTGTATATTCAGATCAGGTTTCGGGTGATCCGGGAGCATTTCAGCACTTAATTTTGAAAGTTGGTTCATTGATGGTTTTCAAGTTCTTTTAATTTGGTTTGGAGTAGTCTTTAGTGTTATCGAGGTCCATTTGGGATTCTGAATCTGGGAATAGTTCCATATGGTGATGTATGACTTGTATGAAAAATTAGGAGTCATTGTGAGTAGTCTAAGTATGATTCGGTACGTTCGGAGTAAGTTGAAAAGCTTGAAGTTCATAATTTGATTCAATTTGGTATTGGGGTGTGATTCTTAGTTTTGATATTGTTTTACACATTTCGAGAGTTTGAGCAGGTCCGTATTATCTTTATGAACTTGTTGGTGCAATTGAACGAGATCCCGGGTGGGTCGGGTGAGTATCGGCCTACTCGGACCTAAGTCCAAAAATTTGCTATTTGCTGTTCTAGTTTCCTTCTTCTCGAACGCGAAGAAGGCCTCGCGTTCGCGATGAAGGAATTTGGGCTGGGGAGATTTTGTTCTACACGTTTGTGAAAAAAAGCTTGCGATCGCGAAGCTTTGTGCCACTAGCCTTCATGTTCGCATGAAGGGGTCCGCGTTCGCGAAGGGTATGGCGAGCTGGGTGGGGTGGCACGTTGTGGGTCTTCACGTTCGTGTAGGGCAAGTCAGGCAAGCCTTCGTGTTCGCGGGGCTTTGGTCGCGTTCGCGATGTTCATTTTTCTGGGGCTTGGGCAGCTTGCCTTCGCGATCGCGAGGCCTCTTCCGCGATCGTGAAGAAGGAATGCCTGGGGAGAGACTTATTTTAAACACGGGACGTAGGCCATTTTCTCTCATTTTACATTTCCTTGGCTTATTTTGGAGCTTCTTGGAGAGAGATTATCACCTAGATATTGAAGGTAAGTAATTCCTACCTAATGTGAGTTTAATGCATAGATTATGGCTAAATTTTAACATGTAAATTATCGAAATATTAGGATTTTGGTTGAAAAAATAAGATTTTGATAAAAATGATATTAGACCATGAAAATGATTATGGAATTGGGTAAAAATTATATATTTGTGTTTGTGAGATTATAGGTAATATTTATTTATAAATATTTCTGAATCCAGGCACGTGGGCCCGTGGGCCCGTGGGTTTATTTTAGGAACCTTCCAAATTGGGTTGGGTAATCACTCTAATAGTTAAATTATGAACTTTTGAGATATTATTGATTAGTTTGTACAACCTTTGGCTAGTTCCCGATTGTTCGGGACCGACTTGAGGCTTTTAGAGTAATTTGTGGACCAAGTGGACTTGAAAACGAGGTAAGTCTCTTGCCTAACCTTGTAAGAGGGAATTAACCCTATAGTTGTTTAAATTGTTATTTGCTACTAATTGTGGGTGCTACGTATACACGAAGTGAAGAGAGTCCGTGCGTAGCAAAAAATTCATGTTATGTCCGGGTAGACATAGGCTTTTATTATACTATTACTTGTACTATTTGGACTCAACTTGCTAGTTTAATTGCTTGTATTAAAAAATAAAACTTGGTTAAAGATTATGTTTAATCGAGCTTCATTACTTAGAGAGTTGGAAGAATATTTAATTACTGACGGAAATTATATTCTTTCATAGGCTTACCTCGGAGTTGTAAATTTGAAATTCGTAGTCCGAAGAGTTTCCCTATTTCTGTGGATCGGGCCGAACTTCTCGGCAATATATATATATATATATATATATATATATATATATATATATATATATATATATATATAATGGGATGCATTCATGGATAGGGTCGTACGACCTTGGTAATGTATGTACACGATTATTATGGATTGGGCCGTACAACCTCAACATAACTCGTTCGTGTTGTCACTCGTAGTCGGAAGAGTTTTCTTATTTCTGTGGATCGGGCTGAACGCCTCGGTAATATATATATAATGGGATGCATGCATGGATAGGGTCGTACGACCTCAGTAATGTATGTGGATTGGGTTGTACAACCTCAGTATAACTCGTTCGTGTTGTCACTCGGAGTCCGATTATATATATATATATATATATATATATATATATTGGGATGCATGCATGGATAGGGTCGTACGACCTCGGTAATGTATGTGGATTGGGCCGTACGACCTCAGCATAACTCGTGCGGGTTGTCACTCGGAGTCCGATTACACTTGATATATCTCTCACGACTTGATGACCTATAAATGCATGTTGAGCCTTACTTATTAAGATTAGTATGTGATATCTAGGGACTTTTAATTGTTATTTTGATAAATGGTCATTTAATTATTTTCTCCCATTCCATTGTTGATGTTGTATTTCATGCCTATTAAATAATCTTGTACATTATGTACACTGCCTACTAGTAAGTGTCGAAGTCGACCCCTCATCACTACTTCTTTGAGGTTAGACTAGATACTTACTGGGTACATGTTGTTAATATACTCACACTACACTTCTGCACATATTGTGCAGTTTCTGAGGTAGGTGCATCTGGAGTTCGTCCGGGAACGTATTCGCATTACCCAGAGGCTTAGTGGTGAGTTGCTTTCGCATGCTCCATTCCACAGCACCGAAAGCCTTCTCTTGTTATGTTTTTATCATTTCTGTCTATTTTGATTTAGACAATAGTTCTTAGAAAGCTTTGCATATTCTACTAGTTTGCTCATACACTTGTGACGCCGGGTTTTGAGAATATTCTAGTAGATATTTTATGGTTTTGTGTATTAAATTCACTATTTTACATTTTTGTTATTTTATGCTTTACAGTACTATAATCACCTATTAATCATTCTCTTACTAAATAAAAATTAATTACTTTTAAAATATTAAAATGAATAATTACATAGATAGTTTACCGCTGGTTTGCCTAGCGGCGACGTTTGGCGCCATCACGGCCTATAGTGAGAATTGGGTCGTGACAACTTGGTATCAGAGCTCTAATTTCACATAGGTCTCACAAGTCATGAGCAGGCGTAATAGATTATTGCAGATTGGTGCGGAGACATCCGTACTTATCTTCCAGAGGCTATAGGGTGTTAGGAGACTTATTTTTCTTTATCTCCTATCGTGCAGTTGATGTTATGCTAAGTATCTTTCCCTAATGTTTTCACAGATGTTGAGAACGCGCGCGACAAATGTACCTGGTGATGGAGGAACTGCTTCCCCCGTTGCTAGAGGACGAGGCAGATGCTGAGGTAGGGCTCCAGCTCCTACCAGATGAAGGCATCCTAGAGTTGCTCCGGTTGTGCCACCAGTGGACCCAGTGGGGGATCCTGTTATTGAGGAGCATGGTGAGGTACTTGCGGCTGAGCCGGCCCAGGCAAATTTCATGTCTGCACTGGAATTCCAGGAGGTCATGTGCCGTATGCTACGGTTCATGGACTTTATGACGTAGGCTGGTTTATTTCCTACGGACCTAGCCACATCTCAGGCGAGAGGGGGAGCACAGACCCATACCGATCAGGCTCTAGGGAATGATGTTGCCATATATCAGACCCAGATGCATTACCTGTAGGCGGAGCCCATCCAGTTGTAGCTGCTATACCGGGGCCCAAACCAGATGCGACCGTCGAGCTGGAAAAACTGTTGTATAGATAGACCAGGCTACATCCTCCTGCCTTTGGCGGTAAGCGGCATAAGGACCCCCAGGATTTTATTGACCGTTGCAAGGACATACTGCATAACGTGAGAGTATTGGAGTCAAACAGGGTGGAATTCACCGCATTTCAATTGGAGGGCAGGGCCCGAAGATTGTGGCAGTCCTATCTTCTTAGTAGGCTAGAAGGTTCGCCTCCCTTGACTTGGGATCAGTTCACACGTCTCTTTCTAGAGAGATATATTCACCCTCTTAGAGGGATGAGCTACGAAGTCAGTTCGAGCGGCTCCAGCAGGGTCAGATGTTTGTGACTGATTATGAGGCGAGATTCTCTAAGTTGTTCCGCCATGCACTTATGATACTCCCCACAGATGCAGAGAGAGTGCAAAGGTTTATTGCCGGCTTGCATTATGGTATTCAGGTTACTATGCCCGAGAGGTGGAGATGGGGACTCCCTATGAGCAGGTGGTGGAGATAGCTCGGCGGATTGAGGGTATCCGCATCTAGGATCGATTGTATACGACAGGGGGGAAGAGGCCTCGGCATTCTGGAGGATTCTGCGGTGCCCCTTCTGGGGGCGGAGGTCAGTTCGCGAGGGTTCAGTCCAGCACAACCACTTATTCAGCACCACTGCCTTCTCAGGGTGCACCAGTGTGGCCGTATTTCAATGCCACTCAAGAGAGTTCCTATCGTCCACCGGGTATTTAGTTCCCAAGGGTTAGACTTAGAGTCAGTCCTCTTCCACTCCGAGAGGTTGCTATGAGTACGGGGATCTTGGTGAGATCTTGCCCCGGGTTTCGGGGCAAGGAGGTGCAGCAGGGCCATAAGCCCATGATTACCGCACCAGTTGCTATACCAGCCGCCCGACTAGCCAGAGGCGGAGGGAAGGTAGGTAGGGGTCGCCTTATAGGTGGAGGCCAGTCAGATGGCACTTTAGCTAGGTTTTATGCTATTCCATCCAGGCTAGATGTAGTAGCCTCAGACTCCATGATCACATGTATTATTTCTGTCGGTAGAGATGCTTCGGTTCTATTGATCCAGGGTCTATGTATTCATATGTTTCATCTTTATTCTCTCATTATCTGGTTGTCTCTTGTGAGTACTTAGGTGCTCCTGTATATGTATCCTCTCCAGTGGGCGATTCTATTATCGCGGATCGGGTTTACCGGTCCTGTGTTGTGACTTTCTTTGGTTATGAGACCATAGTGGAACTTCTGTTGCTAGGAATGACCGACTTTGAGGTCATCCTAGGCATAGACTGGTTGTCTCTATACCATGCCATTTTTGATTGCCATGCCAAGACTGTTACCATAGGGATGCCAGAGTTGCCTAGATTGGAGTGAAGGGGTTCATCTATCAGTAAATACAGCATGGTTACTTCTTTCTTGAAGGCTCGACATATGGTCGAGAAGGGTTGTTTGGCTTATCTGGCTTACATTCGGGATACTGCTACAGAGACTCCCATGATTGATTCAGTGCCCATGGTACGGGATTCTCCGATATGTTTCCTTCTAATCTACCAGGCATGCCACCAGATCGTGATATCGGTTTCGTATTGGTTTGGTGCCAGTTACCCAGCCTTTCTCTATTCCACCATATCACATGGCTCCAAAAGATTTGAAGGAGTTTAAAGAACAGCTTGAGGAGTTGCTAGCGAAGCGGTTCGTCACACCGAGTATGTTGCCTTGGGGTGCACCGGTATTGTTCGTGAAAAAGAATGATGGGACTATGCAGATGTGCATTGATTACTGCTAGTTGCATAAAGTTACCATTAAGAAAAAGTACCCGTTGCCACGTATTGATAAATTGTTTGACCAGTTGCAGGGTGTTCTGTAAGATCGACTTGCGATTTGGGTATCATCAGCTAAAGATCCATGCTTCGCATGTTTCGAAGACATCGTTTCGCACTAGGTATGGCCACTATGAGTTTCTAGTGATGTATTTCGGCGTGACCAATGTCCTGATGACATTTATCAATTTGATAAACCGGGTTTTCATGCCGTATATTGACTTATTTGTCATTTTATTCATTGATAAAATATTGATCTACTCACGTAATATGGAGAAGGTCGAGCAACATTTGAGAGTTGTGCTTCAGACCTTGCGTGAACAGAAACTATTTGCTAAGTTCTCCAAATGCGAGTTCTAATTAGATTCTGTGGCATTCTTGGGGCATGTCGTATCAGGCGAGGGTATTAATGTAGATCCTAGGAAAATTGGGGTAGTCCAGAGTTTTCCTCGTCCTACCACAACGACCAAGATCAGGAGCTTCTTGGGGTTAGCATGTTAATACCGCCGGTTGGTGGAGGGCTTCTCATCTATTGCGGAACCTTTGACTAGCTTGACCCAGAAATGTGCTCCTTTTTTATGGTCCGATGATTGTGAGGCGAGCTTTCAAAAGCTCAAGACCGCATTGACTATTGCACCAGTGTTAGTGTTTCCTACCGGTTCAGGGAAGTATGCTGTGTATTGCGACACTTCACACGTTGGCCTAGTTGTCTATTGATGCAAGAGAGGCGAGTTATTGCATAAGCTTCACATCAGCTGAAGCCCCAAGAGAAGAAATACCATGTCCATGATTTAGAGTTGTCCTCGATAGTTCATGCTCTCAAGATCTGGAGGCATTATCTTTATGGGGTGTCCTGTGAGGTTTACACCTATCATCGCAACTTACAGTTGTTTAAGCAGATGGATATCAATTTGAGGTAGCACAGGTAGCTTGAGTTACTGAAGGACTATGATATTACCAATCTTTATCATCAGTGCAAGGCGAATGTGGTTGCGGATGCCTTGAGCAGAAAGGTTGAGAATATGGGTAGTTTGGCATTCATTTTAGTAGAGGAGAGACCATTGGCTTTGGACATTCAGCCCTTGGCTAATAGACTTGTGAGGTTTGATATTTCAGAGCTAGTCGAGTTCTTGCATGAATTGTGGCTCAGTCTTCATTATTTGAGAGGATCAAGGCTTGTCAGTACGATGATCCGCACTTGTTGGTTCTTAGGGAGACGGTACTATAGAGTGGTGCCAAGGAGGTTACTATCGGTGAGGATGGTGCTCTGCGACTCCAGGGTCGTCTATATGTTCTTAATGTTGATGGATTGAGGGAGAAGATTCTAGAGGAGGCACACAGTTCTCGGTATTCTATTCATCTAGGTGCTACGAAGATGTATCGCGACCTAAGGCAGTATTATTGGTCGCGGCAGATAAAGAAATACATAGTTGAGTATGTAGCGAGATGCCTAAATTTCAAGCAGGTTAAGTATGAGCACCAGAGGTCGGCTGGCCCACTTCAACAGATGGTTATATCAGAGTGGAAATGGGAGAGCATCACTATGTATTTCGTAGTTGAGTTGTCGTGGACGTTGAGGAAGTTTGACGCCGTTTGGGTCATTGTTGACAGGCTGACCAAGTCAGCACACTTTATTTCCGTGATGACTTCGTACTCGTCGGAGAGGTTGGCCCAGATTTGCATTCAGGAGATTGTCCAGTTTCATGGTGTGCATGTTTTCATCATTTTAGATAGAGGCCCTCAGTTCACTTCGTATTTTTGGAAAGTAGTACAGAGCGAGTTAGGTACCTGGGTAGAGCCCAGCACAACCTTTCATCCGGCGACTGACGGACAGTCGGAGCGGACAGTTCAGATCCTGGAGGATATGCTCAGAGGATGTGTGATTGACTTCGGAGGCCAATGGGATCGATTCTTGCCTTTGGCCGAGTTTGTTTATAAAAACATTTACCAGTCCATCATTGAGATGGATCCATTTATATGGTCAGCGATGGCGTTCGCCCATCGGATGGTTTGGGCCCGGCGAGGCTAGGTTATATGGAACTGATTTTGTGAATGATCCCTAGGAGAAGGTAAAGTTAATTCGTAGAGACTTCGCATAGCACAATCCAGACAGAAGAGTTACGTGGATCAAAAGGCACATGATTTTTCATTTATGGTGGGCGAGAAGGTTCTCTTGAAAGTCTCGCCGATGAAGGGGATCATGAGGTTCGGAAAGAAGGGCAAGCTGGGCCCAAGGTTTATTGGCCCATTTAAGGTGTTGAGGCGAGTTAGGAGGTTGCTTATGAGCTTGCTTTGCCTCCCAGTCTATCGGGAGTTCATCCGATTTTCCACGTATCTATGTTCCGGAAGTATCATGCCGACATGTCACATGTGTTAGATTACATCACGGTTCGGCAAGATGAGAGATTGGACTATGAGGAGGAGTCAGTTGCCATTATTGACTAGCAAGTTCGCCATTTGAGGTATAAGAATATTTTTGCGGTAAAGGTCCAGTGGAGGGGTCAACCAGTCGAGGGGTCCATACCTATTTAGCACTCCAGGTATGATTCTAGACCCGTTCGAGGATGAATGTTTGTTTAAGAGTTGGAAAATATAATGATCTGGCCGGTCATTTTACTTTCTATGTTCTTGTTCCCCTAGTTAAGTCTCCTCGTATGTGACTTTACTATTTTATGACTTGCAGGGATGGTGGACATGGGTTTGGAAGGGTTCGGGTTGAAATTGGAACACTTGATTTCTTAATAATGGCCTAAGATGGCCAAGTTTAACTTGAGTCAACATTTAGTAAACGAGGTCAGAACCGGGATTTGACAGTTCTAATAGGTTCGTATGATGAGTTTGGGCTTAGACGTATGTTCGAATCGAGTTTCGGGTGATCCAGGAGTATGTTGGCTCTTAATGTTGAAAGTTGGTTCATTGAAGGTTTTCAAGTTCTTTAAATTTGATTTGGAGTAGACTTTGGTGTAATCGAGCTCCGTTTGGGATTTCATGTTTGAGAATAGTTTTGTACGGTAATTTATGAATTGTACGCAAAATTTGGCGTCATTCCGAGTAGTCTAAGTATGATTCGGTGCATTCAGGGTAAGTTGAAAAGCTTGAAGTTCATAATCCGATCCAATTTAGTTTTGGGGTGCAATTCCTAGTTTTGATGTTGTTTTACACGTTCTGACGGGATCCCGGGTGGGTCAGATGAGTTTCGAACAACCTAGAGCTAAGTCCAAAAATCTGCTATTTGTTGTTCTGGTTTCCTTCTTCGCGAATGCGGACAAGGCCTCGCGTTCGTGATGAAGGAATTTGGGCTAGGGAGATTTTGTTCTACGCGTTCACGAAAAGGAGATCGTGATCGCGAAGCTCTGGGCCACTGGCCTTCGCGTTCACATGAAGGGGTCCGCATTTGCGAAGGGCAAGGCGAGCTGGTTGGGTTGGGGTGGCACATTGTTGGTCTTTGCATTCACGAAGAAGACCTCATGTTCGCGTAGGGCAGTTCAGGCAAGTCTTCGCGTTCATGAGGCTTTGGTCCCGTTCGCGATGCTCATTTTTCTGGGGCGTGGGTAGTTTGCCTTCGCGATCGCGAGGCCTCTTCCGCAATCGTGAAGAAGGCATGTCTGGGAAGAGATTTGTTTTAATAACGTGACTCAAGCCATTTTCTCTCATTTTTCATTTCCTTAGCCGATTTTGGAGCTTCTTAGAGAGGGATTTTCACTTTGCTATTGAATACATATATTATGGGTAGATTTTAACATGTAAATTGTTGAAATATTAGGATTTTGGTTAAAAAAACTAGATTTTTATAAAAATGAGATTAGACCACGAAAATGATTATGAAATTTGGTAAAAATTATATATTTGTATTTATGAGGTTATGGATAATATTTATTTATAAAATATTTCGGAATCCAAGCATGTGGGTCCGGGAGTGAATTTTTGGAACCTTCCAAATTGGGTTGGGTAATCACTCTAATAGTTAAATTATGAACTATTGAGCTATTATTGATTAGTTTGTACAACCTTTGGCTATTTTCGGATTGTTCACTGACTTGAGGCTTTAAGAGTGATTTGTGGACCAAAAGGTGGACTTGGAAACGAGGTAAGTCTCTTGCCTAACCCTGTAAGAGGGAAACCCATAGGTGTTTAAATTGTTATTTGCTACTAATTGTAGGTGCTACGTACGTACGTACGAAGTGACGCGAGTCCGTGCGCAGCTAAAAATTCATGTTATGTCCAAGTAGACATAGGCCTTTGTTATACTATTACTTGTACCATTTGGACTCAACTTTCAGTTTAATTTCTTTTATTAATAAGTAAAACTTGATTAAAGATTATGTTAAATAGAGCTTCATTACTTAGAGAGTTGGCGGAATGTTTAATTATTGAAGGAAATTATTTTCTTTCATGGGCTTACCTCGAAGTTGTAAATACGAAATTCGTAGTCCGAAGTGCTGTAAAGAGATCGGGTCGTACGACCTCGGTAGTGTATGCACACGATTATTATGGATCGGATCGTACAACCTCAGCATAACTCGTACGTGTTGTCACTCAGAGTCCGATTGCACTTGATATGTCTCTCATGACTTAAGGACCTATAAATACATGTTGAGATTAGTACGTGATATCTGGGGACTTTTAATTGTTATTTTGATAAATGGTCATTTAATTATTGCCTCTCATTCCATTATTGATGTTGTATTTCATGCCTATTAAGTAATCTTGTATGTATATTGCCCACTAGTAAGTGTCGAAGTCGACCCCTCATCACTACTTCTTCGATGTTAGATTAGATACTTATTGGGTACATATTGTTTATGCACTCACGCTACACTTCTACACATATTGTGCAGGTTCTGAGGCAGGTGCATCTGGAGTTTGTCCGGGCGCGTATCCGCATTACCTGGAGGCTTAGCGGTGAGCTGCTTTGCCATGCTCCATTCCATAGCACCCAAAGCCTTATGTTGTTATGTTTTTATCATTTCTGTCTATTTTGTTTCAGACAGTAGTTGTTAGAGAGTTTTGTATATTCTACTAGTTTGCTCATGCACTTGTGACAATGAGTTTTGGGAATACTCTAGTAGATATTTTATGGTTTTGAGTATTATATTCATAATTTATATTTTCGTTATTTTATGCTTTACAGTACTATAATCATCTATTAATTGTTCTCTTATTAAATAAAAATCAATTACTTTAAAAATATTAAAATGAATAATTATATGTATAGTTCATTGTTGGCTTGCCTAGCGGCGACGATGGACGCCATCACGAACTATAGTGGGAATTGGGTCGTAAGATCGAGGTACGAGGTACGAGGTTTAATTACCATATTTTAGGGCTTTGGAAAAAGGATCATTATATGTGAAGAGAGTCTCATATGAAAAATGAAAAAAGAAGAACCTACTTATAAGGAGTTTGATATTCTTAATAGTGTGACGCCTTCTTGGGAAGAATTGTGCGTGCTTGGCCCAAAGCAGATAATATTACGACATGTTAAGAGTATCTTTGGGACACTTAGCCCAAAAACTAGAGATGGCAGAGTGTGGTCTGGGGCCCGGCTTAGTGCCTTTGTCTGTATACGGGGTTTACGACCTTTACCCATAGTTTTTAAGACGTAAACACAACTTTCATCTAAAAGTGTATATTTTTATATGCATGTTGCCTCACATATTTACTCAAAATTTATATATTTCCATGTATGTTGCGATAATTTATTCTAAACGTTAGTGTTATTATGTGTAGGAACCAACCGGGAGCTAAGCGGGACAAAAAAAGCAAGAAATTGACCAGAAGAAAATGGAAGAGCGAAAAAATCAAGTCCAATGCTCAGGCCAGCGCTAGGCGCTACCTGTGGCGCTGTAGTCTGGCGAGATTAGTTGGTGAAGGCAGGCTAGAACAAGGCTAGCGCAACGCGCTGCCTTGCCGCTAAGTTCGGGAGTTATCCTATTTTGTTCGGGACTTGGTTCTTTCGATCCTAAATGAACGCAACAAGTATAAAAGGAATTCTAAACCTAATTTAGGTGGAGAGATGCCACTTTGAGAGCCAACTATATGTGAGGAGCAATTTGGAGCAATGATTCTCAGTTTTCTTTCATTTATCTTAGTATTTTCAATTATCCAACACTTGTGAATTAGATTAGCATTATCATGTGTGGCTAAGACCCATTAATACTTGTAATGACCCGGCCGATTGTTTTGAGTATTACAACCCTGTTCCTCCATATACTGCTCAATTTGTGCTTTACAATTGTTATATGACTTGTCGGGATAATTGGTTCGGGTCCGGCGAGGTCTTGGAATAATTGGGAACACTTAGTTCCAAAGTTTAAAATTTAAGTTGAAAAAGGTTGGCTGGATGTCGACCTATGTATAAACGATCCCGGAATAAAATTTTGATGATTTCAATAGCTCTGTATGGTCATTTTGGACTTAGGAGCGTGTCCGGAAGATTATTTGAAATCCGTAGTTAAATTAGAGTTGAAACGGCTAAAATAGAAATTTAAGTTTGGAAGTTTAACCGGGGAGTTGACTTTTTGATATCGGAGTCGGAATCCAGTTCTGAAAATGTTCATCGCTCTGTTATGTCATTTATTACTTGTGTGCAAATTTTGAGGTCAATCGGAATTGAATTGATAGGTTTTGACATAAAATGTAGAAGTTGGAATTCGTTAGTAGTTTCGTTAAGCTTGAATTGGGGTGTGATTTGTGATTTTAGCATTGTTTGATGTGATATGAGGATTTGACTAAGTTCGTATGATGTTTTAGGACTTGTTGTGTATTTTGTTGACGTCCCCGGGGCCTCGGGTGAGTTTTGGATGGTTAACAGATCGCAATTTGGACTTAATAATATGTTGGATTTTTATGATGACTGTATATGGTTTCCTTCATCGCGTTCGCGAAGAGGAAATTTGGACTGGCCCATTTTGTGCTATGCGTTCGCGACCGAGGGCACGCGTTCGCTAAGGGTCGAGGGGAAAAGATACGCGTACGCGAAAGGGAAAGTCGACCTGGGGGAAATTGGTCTCCTCCTTCGCGAGACTAGGCTCGTGTTCGCGAAGTAGGAAATCCGGGAAGCACAATTTGTGCTTAGCGAACGCGAGGAAGCTTCCTCGTTCACAAAGAAGAAACGCCTGGACATAAGCATTAAGTTCTGAAAATGGGACTTTCCAGTTTTGTCAAATTAGAGTTCGGGAAGAGGCGATTTTCGGGAGATTTTCAAGGAAAACAACATGGTAAGTATTCTTAACTCAATATTGGTTTAATTACCCGAATCCATATTTTTTCATTTATCATTTAATTGGTGAATTAAGTTGGAAAATTTAGAAAACCTTCTTGGTTTAATTTGAAGATTTGAGGGTCGAGTTGATGTCGGAATTTGGTAAAATTTATATGGTTGGACTCGAGGTTGAAGGGACGTTCATATTTTGTCACTTTTGTCGGGTTTCGAGACTTGGGCCCCACAGGCCATTTTTAGTGCAATTTCGGATTTTGTTGGAAAATTACTATTTTCATATAGAATTAATTCCTATAATTTGTATTGATAGAATCGAATTATTTGTGACTAGATTTGAGGCGTTCGGAGGCCGATTCGCGAGGCAAGGATATAGCGGAGTAAAGAATTACACGGTTTGAGGTAAGTAATAGTTCTAAATTTGGTCCTGAGGGTATGAAACCCCGGATTATGTGTTATGTGATCGGTTTTGAGGTAACACATATGCTAGGTGACTGGCGTGTGGGCGTGCACCGTAGGAGTTATGACTTGGTCAAATTCCAAGGAACTGTGTAGTTGAATAATCTGTTGTTATATGTACATTCTCTATGTAGTAGAGAAATTAAACCACAAATCATGTTTAGATTATGTGTTGGCACTGTAGGGACCCACAAAGGTCGTGTACATGTTGAACTATCTGCTAAATTGTTGTTTTGTACTCAGTCACAGTTTACTTGTTTATTTTATCTCAGTCTCTGTTGTTCATTATTGATACATCATATCATTGTTGTTTGGGCTGATTTTTATGATTATTGAGAGCCCGAGAGACTGGAGAGATTTATGACTGAGTGGGACCGAGGGCCTTTTGTGAGATATTATACTATAGCATGTGAGTTGTTCATCTAGCACATGAGTTATCTGTGCAAATCGATAGCTTATACTATAGCACGTGAGTTGTCTGTGCAGCACGAGAGTTGTCCGTGTGGATTCAGATAATTATACTATAGCACGTGAGTTGTCCGTGTAGCACGTGAGTTGACCGTGCAGATCCAGAAATTGATACTATATCACGTGAGTTGTCCGTGTGGATTATAATGCTTGGGCTGAAGGAGCCCCTCCGGAGTTTCTACACACCCCAGTGAGCACAGGTACCTACTGAGTGTGAGTGTTGAGTACCGAGTGAATGGAATGACTGAGTGACTGTGGTCCTGAGATGATGCATTTGATTTGATTATTGTTGCATTTCAGTTGTCTTATACCACTATTTTGAAAATTGCTGAGAGATATTATCTTATGTTTCAGTTTAACCTGACATAAAATTACTGTTTTGGCTTTAAATGTTGAACTTGAAAGCATGCCTACCTTCTTATGTTAGAAATTACTGTAATTGGACTTAGCTGTGAAGCTCGTCACAACTTTCAGTTCTTTATTTAGTATTGTTACTTGCTGAGTTGGTTGTACTCATACTACACCCTGCACTTCGTGTGCAGATCCATGTGTTCTCGGACACAGTGGGTGTTGATTTCTTCGCACAGTTGATTATCCGGAGATTGCGAGGTAACTGCCGGTGTTTCTTAGACCTTGTCTCTCCTTCCTTATCTTCTTGATTATTGTATTTGGTCTCAAACTATTATAGACTGTGTTTTCCAGACATGTGATGTATAGATTCTCATGTACATTGTGACACCCCGATAGTTGGGAATTCCAGACTTTTTTTGGGTTTTCTATCTCGGTTATGCGAACTTTTACTACTAAAACTTCTTTAAATTTATTTTCGCTAAAAGTATTGGAAACATTTGGGAGAAATCGGCTTGCCTAGTAGCACGTTAGGCACCATCACGATATATTACGATTTTGGGTCGTGACAAGTTGGTATCAGAGCCTAGGTTACAAAGGTCTAATGAGTCATGAGAAGGTTTAGTAGAGTCTTGCGGATCGGTACATAGACGTCTGTACTGATCTTCAAGAGCCTGCCGAACCCTTAGGAAACATTTCACTTTCTTGTATTTTGTCGTGTTGATTTGTTGATTCCGGAAACTAATTTCTATTATTCTATTCTCCCACAGATGGTGAGGACACGTACTACTGGATCAGACGGTCAACCACTAGTGACACCAGTTAGGGCCGCGAGAGGCCGGGGCCGTGGTAGTGGCCGGGGACAAGGTAGAGGTCACGGAGTAGATCGTACAACAATTGGAGCAGCACCTGTAGCACCACCAGTTGCTCCAGCTCAGGAGCAGATTCAAGAAATAGTTGAGCCGGCGAGACCAGCTCAGGCACCCGTTGTGCCTATTGTAATTCCAGGCCTTCAGGAGCCTTTGGACCATATATTGACAGTTTTCACTAGCCTTGCTCAGGTGGTTTTGTCTCAGGCCACACCATCCACTTCTCAGGCCGGGAGAGGCACTCATATCCCTGTTGCCCGTACTCTAGAGCAGGTAGTGCAGGGACTTTAGATACTGGGGAACTACTAGCCCAGCCGGCTGCAACTGCTCAGGCCACGGTAGTCCCCGTTATGGCAGATGATGAGCATATGAGACTTGAGAGAATTGGGAGGCTTCGACCTCCATCATTTAGCGGTGCTGAGTTAGAGGATGCTTAGGGTTTTCTGGATAAGTGTCAATGTATGCTTCGGACATCGTGTATTCTGGAGACCAGTGGGGTCTCGTTCATTACTTTTCAGTTATCTAGGGCTGCCTTCAAATTGTGGGAGGATTATGAGAGGCGCATGCCGGTCGGTGCAGTGCCACTTACATGGCAAGAATTCTCTGTTCTCTTTATGAAAATGTTTGTGCCGCTGTCTTGCATGGAGGAGCTATGCAGACAGTTTGAGCAGTTTCGGCACGATGTCATGTCTGTGACCCAGTACGAGATGAGGTTTTCTGAGTTAGCTTATCACGTAGTTTGTTTGGTTTCTACTGATAGGGAGAGGATTAAGAGGTTTATTGATGTCCTCACGTATCAGCTGCGGTTTCTTATGACTAAGGAGATGGTATCTTGTGCCACTTTTGACGAGGTGGTTGACATTTCTCGATAGATAGAGGTGGTCCGTAGCCAGGAGCATAGTGAGAGGGAGGCCAAGAGGACTCGAGATTCGGGCAGTTTTGGTGGTGGTACCTTCTGGGGGGTAGTCCTACCACATCAGGGGTCGTCCTTATAGGCCCGCTCAGACGACTCGTCCAGCTCATCGTGGTGCATTAGCTAGCCACGGTTCTTATAGTGCTCACTCAAGCCCGTCTTCATTCAGTGCACTACTAGTGCAGAGTTCTCACCATGCCTCGTCCGCTCAGGCTTCTACAAGTAATTCCTCGAATTATCAGGAGAATCAGTTCCATCATAGGAGGGATTGGTTCGAGTGTGGATCATTTGGTCATTGCAAAAGAGATTGTCCTAGGCTGTTGCGTGGGGTTCCACAATAGAGTTCTCAGCCGACGGCATCAGCACTAACAGTTACACTACCCACCCACCCAGCTCGGGATGGGGCTCAGCCAGGGGTCCCCCAAGAGAGGGAGGCCAATCAGTTGACGGTCAGGCCCGATTATATGCTTTTCCTACTAGGCCATATGTTGTTGCTTCAAATGCAGTGATTACATGTATTGTCTCAGTGTGCCACAGGGAAGCTTCTATATTATTTGACCCCGGTTCCACATATTCGTATGTTTCATCATATTTTGTTCATTATCTGGATATTCCCCGTGAGTCCTTAGTTTTACCTGTTCATGTATCTACACCGGTGGGTGATACTTTTATAATGGACCATGTGTATTGATTGTGTGTGATAACTATTGGAGGACTGGAGACCAAAGTTGATCTTTTATTGCTTAGTATGGTCGATTTCGATGTTATCTTGGGTATGGATTGGTTGTATCCATGTCATGTTATTATGGACTGCTACACAAAAACGGTGACGTTAGCGATATCGGGATTGCCAAAGGTCGAGTGAAGAGGTTCTCAAGATTATGTTCCCAACTTGAAGGCTCAACGTATGGCTGGGAAGGGGTGTTTGTCATATTTGGACTTTGTGATAGATCTAGATTTAGACACTCCTACTATTGATTATGTACCGGTAATGCGGGAATTTTCGGATGTATTCCCTGTAGACCTACCGGGTATACCACATGACAGGGATATGTATTCCTCTGTATCGTATGGAACCAGCTGAATTGAAAGAATTGAAAGAGCGACTTCAGAAACTCCTTGATAAAGGCTTTATTAGGCCTAGTGTGTCACCTTGGGGTGCACCAGTTCTGTTTGTGAAAAAGAAAGATGGTACTATACGGATGTGCATTGACTATAGGCAGTTGAACAAATTTACATCAAGAATAAATATCCTTTATCGCGTATTGATGATTTATTTGACTAGCTTCAGGGAGCGAGGGTATTCTCTAAAATTGATTTGAGGTCTGGGTATCACTAGTTAAAAATTCGGGATTCGGATATTCTAAAGTCGGCATTCAGGACTCATTATGGTCACTATGAATTTCTCGTGATATCATTTGGGCTGACAAACGCCCCAACAACAATTATGCACTTGATGAATAGTGTATTCCAGCTATATCTTGACTCATTTGTCGTAGTATTTATTGATGATATCCTGGTGTACTCATGTGATGACCCAAAATGTCATCTTTAAATTTAATAAGTAATTTTGTGTTCTAAGACCTCAAAAATCACTATTTATTATTTCTCGACTTGCGTGCGCAATCCGTAAAATTTTTCAAAAAGTTTTTATGTAAAAATTGGATTAAAATGTGAAAATTGAGCCTTAAAACTCAACTGAGTTGACTTTGGTAAATATTTTGAGCAACCGTAACCGGATCAGTATTTTGATAGTTTCGGTAGCTCCGTATCGTGATTCAGGACTTTGGCGTATGCCCAGAATTTAATTTGCAGGTCCCTAGCTCAAGTTATGACCATTTAACGGAAACTAGTAATTTAAAGGCTAAAGATTTCCAAGTTTGACCATGGGGTTAACGTTTTGATATCGGAGCCGGAATCCGATTATGGAAATTTGAATAGCTCCGTTATGTTATTTATGACTTGTGTGCAAAATTTGAAGTCATTCTGGATTCATTTAATATGCTTTGGAACGAGATTTGCAAATTGAAAAATTTTAAACTCAAAGTTCGAATCGGGGTGTGAATTGTAATTTCAGCGTTGTTTGACGTGATATTAGACCCCGAGTAAGTCTATATTATGTTACGGTACTTGTTGGTATAATTAGTTGAGGTCCCGGGGGGATCGGGTGGATTGCGAATGGTTAACAGATCAAAATTTGGACTTAAAGAAATATCTGAAATTTTTGCCTTCTAGTGTAATCGCACCTGCGGTCAATTTTCCGGAGAAGCGGAACCGCAGATGCGGTCAAATTTTCGTAGAAGCAGAAATCGCACCTGCGGTAAATTTTCCGCAGAAGCGAAAATCGCACCTGCGATCAAGTTTCCGCATAAGTGAAATCGCAGATGCGGTCAAATTACCGCAGAATCGGAAATGCTCGACAAAACACATAAAGTCGAGTTTTAGCCATTTTTACTTATTTTTGAGTTTTGAGTCTCGGATTTTGGCGATTCCAAAGCGATTTTTTACGAATTTGAATTGGGTAAGTGTTCTATAACCAAAAGTGATTATATTTCATAAATCAATGTCTATATTCATCATTTATTTCGGATTTAGATGGAAGATATTGGAATTTTTATAAAATCTTTCAAAAACGAAAAATTTAGATTTGAAGGTCCATTTGACATCGGAATTGGATAATTTTTGTATCGTTGGACTCGTCTCGGAATGAGTGTTCGGATTTCGTAATTTTTCTGAAATTTGGGACGTGGCTCCCATTGTCGATTTTTAAAATGAATTTCGGATTTTAATCCGAAAATTAGTAAAATCATATGGAATTAATTCCTACAATTTGTATTAAATATATTGAATTATTTATGACCAGATTTGAGGATTTCGGACACTAATTCGTGAGGCAAGGGTATATTGGAAACATGAAATTTGATTTTGGAGCGAGGTAAGTGTCGTGGCTAACCTTGACTTGAGAGAATAGAACCCTTAAATTATTTGTTATGTGAAATACATGTGAACGGCGTATAGGCGAGGTGACGAGTGTCTATACGTCGTTAAATTAATTGTTTGCCTACTTACTTGAAAAAGCATAAATTATTTTAAATCATGAATTAATTGTTATAATAATTGTTTCTCTCCTATTCTTTGTCAAATATTAATCCTTGAATTCTTGCATTAATTGTTACATGCTATTTGAATTACGTGTCTTAATTGTTATTTGACATTTAGCATATTAAACATTAAACTACTTATTTTCTCTCTGATTTACATAATAACTTTCTATTTGTCATTATTTGTTTCATAATTAAATCATAATTTTATATTAATTGTTGCATTTATTGGGAAAATTACTTATATAAGAATTAGTAAATGAATATATTAGAGGAGCGGGTTGCACGCCACAACATAATTGATCGAAATAAATATATTGGAGGATCGGGTTGCACGCCGCAACAGACTTATTAAAAAGTCCATATTGGAGGATCGGGTTGTACGCCGCAACAGACTTATTAAAAGTCAATATTGGAGGATCGGATTACACGCCGCAACAGACTTATTTAAATGTCTATATATATACTTAATTGAATTAAATATATGACAGACTTGATTAAAAGAAATATATTGGTAGAGCGGGTTGCACGCTGCAACAGAATTGAATGTGAATATATTGTGAGAGCGGGTTGCACGCTGCAACAGAATTGATAGAAATGATAATTGGTTATGACTGCTGAATTGGCTTCAATTATTATAAATGAGTTACCTGATTTATTTCTATTATTTGTTGTTGTTACTAATATTGCGTACAACATAATATAAGTGAACCACCTTAGCCTCGTCACTACTTCGTCGAGGTTAGGCTCAGCACTTACCGGTACATGAGGTCGGTTGTACTGATACTACACTCTACACTTCTTGTACAGATTTCGGAGTTGGTCCCAGTAGTGTACCATAAACTTACTCGGATTTCAGCTACTCAGAGGAGACTTGAGGTATAACTGCAAGACGTTCGCAGTTCTAAAGTCCCCCTCTACTTTACTTTAGCTGTGTGTTTGTTTCCAGACAGCTTTATTTTATTCCGACCTTTATTTGTATTATTCTAGAAGCTCCTGCACTTGTGACACCAATTTTGGGATGGTATTTAGTCACTATTGATTTTAAGGATTATTCACTACATTTCAGACTTTACTTCCGCATTTGTTCTTTGTTATTAATAAATTTAAAAATTATTTTAAAATGTATAATATTATTCTAATGTTGGCTTGCCTAGAAAATGAAATGTTAGGCGCCATCACGGTCTGAAGGTGGAAATTTCGGGTCGTGACAACTCACGTAGCCAGGAGGAGCATGCACGAGACTTGAGTATTGTACTACAGAGGCTGAGAGAGGAGAAACTTTATGCCAAATTCTCTAAGTGTGAGTTATGGCTTAGCTTGGTGGCATTCTTGGGACACATAGTGTCCAGTGAAGGAATTAAGGTAGATCCGAAGAAAATAAAGGTAGTTCAGAGTTGGCACAGGCCATCTTCAGCTAGTGAGATTCGGAGTTTTCTTAGCTTGGCTGGTTATTATCATCTCTTTGTGGAGGGCTTCTCATCTATTGCATCGCCCTTGACTAAATTGACCCAGAAAGGTACTCCATTCAAGTAGTCGGTTGAGTGTGAAGAGAGCTTCCAGAAGCTCAAGGCTACCTTGACCACAACTCCAGTTCTAGTTTTGCCTTCAGCTGTAGGCTCTTATATAGTGTATTGTGATGCCTCTCGAATTCGTATTGGGTGTGTTTTAATGCAGGAGGGTAGAGTGATTTCTTATGCTTTGCGCCAGTTGAAGCCATATGAAAAGAACAACCCTGTTAGTGATTTAGAATTGGCAGTCATTGTTCATGCAATGAAAATTTGGAGGGACTATCTTTATGGATTATCTTGTGAGGTACTTACAGATCATCAGAGTCTTCAACACTTATTCAAACAGAAGGATCTAAATTTGAGGTAGCAGAGATGGTTAGAGCTGCAAAAGGACTATGATATCACTATTCTATATCATCCCGGGAAGGCCAATGTGGTGGCCGATGCCTTGAGTAGGTAGGCGGTGAGTATGGGTAGCCTTGCATTCATTCCTGGTGGTGAAAGGCCTCTTGTAGTTGATCTTCAGGCCTTGGCCAACCAGTTAGTGAGGTTAGATATTTCGGAGCCCAGCCGGGTTCTAATTTGTGTGGTTTCTCGGTCTTCCTTATATGACCGCATCAGAGAGCGCTAGTATGATGATCCCCATTTGCTTGACGGTGATGCCAAAGATGTAACTATTGGAGATGATGGGATGTTGAGGATGTAGGGTCGTATTTGTGTGCCGAATATTTTAGGACTTGTTGGTGTATTTGGTTGAGGTCCCGGGGACCTCGGGTGAGTTTTGGATTGTTAACGGATCGAAATTTGGACTTAAACAGCTACTGGAAGTTTCTGATGCATGTATCTAGTTTCCTTCATCGCGTTCGCGAGGGGAGTCTCGCATTCGCTAAGAGGAATTTTGATTGGACCATTTTGTGCTACGCATTCGCGAAGGGTCGAGGGGCAAAGATACGCATTCGTGATTGGGGCCTCGCGTTTGCGAAAGGGAAAACCGGCCTGGGGGAAATTGGTCTTCCCGTTCATTAGACCAGGCTCGCGTTCACGAAGGAGGAAATCCGGGCAGCACAATTTGTGCTTTGTGAACGCGAGGAAGCTTCAGCATTCGCGAAAAAGAAACGCCTGGACATAAAACCCTCTTGGAGCTCCGGAAGAGCCGATGTTCGGGAGGTTTTCAAGGAAAACAACTGGGTAAGTGTTCTTAACTCAATATTGGTTAAATTACTCCAATCCATGATAGTTTTTAACATTTAATTGGTGAATTAAATTGGAAAATTTTGAAAACCTTCTTGGTTTAATTTGAAGATTTGAGAGTCGAGTTGATGTCGGAATTTGGTAAAATTTATATGGTTGGACTCGTGGTTGAAGGAATATTCATATTTTTTAAATTTTATCAGGTTCTGAGACGTGGACCCCATAGGCGATTTTTAGTGCAATTTCGGATTTTATTGGAAAATTAGTATTTTCATATGGAATTAATTTCTATATTTTGTATTGGCTGAATCGAATTATTTGTGACTAGATTTGAGGCGTTCGAAGTCTGATTCGCGAGGCAAGGGTATAGCGGAGTAATAAATTACACGGTTAGAGGTAAGTAATAGTTCTAAATTTGGTCCTGAGGGTATGATACCCCCGAATTATATGGCATGTGATCGGTTTTGAGGTGACACATATTCTAGGTAATGGGCGTGTGGGCGTGCACCGTAGGAATTGTGACTTGGTCAAATTTTATGGAACTCTGTAGTTGAATAATCTGTTGTTATCTGTACATTCTCCATGTAGTAGAGAAATTGAAACACAAAATATGTTTAGATTATGTGTTGGCACTATAGGAACTAGGGGTGGGCGTTCGGTTTTTCGGTATGGTTTTTAAGAATTATGGTTCGGTACTTCGGCATTCGGTATATCAATTGTGTATACCAAATACCATACCAAAGTAGTTCGGTACGGTTCGATATTTTCTTGTTTGGTTCGGTATGGTTTTAGTACGGTTTCGGTATTATTATTAGTAATAACATTAAAGAAATAATACCTTCAAATGGTGAATGATTAGCTTAAACATCTTGATTTCGTAGACTATTGTAGCCAAGCTATTTGATTTTTCCCAAAATCCATTTGAATTTGCTGTGTAAGCAAAGCATTAGATTTTTACATACTTCAATCTCTCACTTTACCCTTGTAATCACTAATAGAAAGGTAGAAAAGGCTCCGTTGTAGGAGCTTTCAAGCAAACAGTAAGGGAAACTGGGAATTTATGAAACAGAAAAAAAAAGTCCTTAGTTGGGTAGGACTTCAGGATTAATCTTACTAGCTAGGGCCTAGGACATGGGTAATAAGTTGGATTTGGGATGGAAATGGAAAATTTAAAACTTGGGCTGGGAAGTGGTGTGAAGGCTTACTTGAAAATTTTCGGTATTTCGGTATACCGAAATATCAAAAGTTCAATACCGAGAATCGTATCAAAATACCGAACTACCAAAAAATGTATACTGAATTAGCACCGAATAACCGATACCGAAATACCAAATTAATTCGTTCCGGTCCGATTTTTCATCTTTTATACCCACCCCTAGTAGGGACCCACTGTGTTCGTGTACATGTTGAACTATCTGCTAAATTGTTATTTTGTACTCAATCACAGTTTACTTGTTTATTTTATCTCAGCCTCTATTGTTCATTATTGATATATCATATCATTGTTGTTTGGGCTGATTTTCATGATTATTGAGAGCTCGAGAGACTGTAGAGATTTTTGACTGATTGGGATCGAGGGCCTCATTGTGAGATATTATACTATAGCACGTGAGTTGTCCGTGCAACATGTGAGTTGTCTGTGTGGATACATATATTATACTATAGCACGTGAGTCATTCGTGCAGCACGTGAGTTGTCCGTGCGGATCCAGATATTGATACTATAGTACGTGGGTTGTCCGCGCATAATGTGAGTTGTCCGTGTGGATTATAACGCTTGGGCTGAAGGAGCCCCTCCAGAGTTTGTACACACCCCTAGTGAGCGCAGGTACCTACTGAGTACGAGTGCTGACTGCTAAGTGAATGGATGGGTGAGTGACTGTGGTCCTGAGAGGATGTATTTGATTTCATTATTGTTGTACTTTAGCTATCTTATAGCACTGTTTTAAAAATTTCTTAGAGATATTATCTTACATGACATGAAATTACTATTTTGGCATTAAATGTTGAATTTGACAGCATGCCTACCTTATTATGTTGGAAATTACTGTAATTGAACTCAGCTGTGAAACTCATCACTACTTTCAGTTCTTTATTTAGTGTTGTTACTTGTTGAGTTGGTTGTATTCATACTACACTCTACACTTCGTGTGCATATCCAGGTGTTCCCGGACACAGTGGGTGTTGATTTTTTCGCACAGCTGATTATCCGGAGATTCTGAGGTAGTTGCAGGTGTTTCACAAACCTTGTCTCTCCTTCCTTATCTTCTTGATTATTATATTTGGTCTCAGACTATTATATACCATATTTTCTAGACTTGTGATGAATGGATTTTCATGTACTCTGTGACACCCCGATAGTTGGGAATTTCGCATTTTATTTTGGGTTTTCTATCCCGGTTATGCAAACTTTTACTACTAAAACTGCTTTAAATTCATTCTTGCTAAATGTGTTGAAAAGATTTCGGAGAAATCGGCTTGCCTAGTACCACGTTAGGCGCTATCATGACATGTTAGGATTTTGGGTCGTAACAGTACTGGGGTTGTGATAATCTAGGAATATTGTTATTTCATGTTAATTTCTCTTTAAATACAGTTTGCTATAATTATATGGTTGTTTCTTCAATTCTGTGCGTAATGGCTTGGTTGTCTAGCCAATGATCAACTTCTAGCAATTATCTAGATTATGCTTGATGGAGCTAAGTTTAGATTAGAGAAGAATTGAAGAGAGTATGATCTTATCTTTAAGGTTGAGGAGCAGATTTATGGTTATGATAGAATTATACCTTGATACCATGCTTAATCGAATACTGTGATCTTATTCATTCTTGGTAAATTAATTTCATAGAAATATAGGCGTTAATCTATTCTGAGCAGACACATAGTAATTCGAAGTGTAGTACGAGCATATACAATTCGGTAAATTAGCAACCGTAAACAAATTGCATTAAACAAGAATTAAATAGAATTCGATAGGATTGGTAAAATCACAACACTGAAATATTTATTTCTACTGAAGTAACAACGATAACCAATTTTCTGTTGTGTTAGTTTAGCTCTTTGTTCTAATTGTTTGTCTTAGTTAATATTTACAAAACTCAACCTATTTTAACAATTTTAATTAAAATAGTCGGTAGTTAACGACAAGTCTCTGTTGGTTCGACTCTCTATTCATCACTATATTATTATTGACCATGTATACTTACGTGTGCATTTGGGAGTAACACTTACTAAGTAATTATAAGTAAATTTCTTTATAAGGATTAATTGGTAATATAATAAATATGGTACCCAACCTACTATCAAAGGTTAAAATTCACTGATGTAAAAAAATCTCAACATTCAAATTGATATATATATATATATATATATATATATATATATATATATATATATATATATATATATATATATATAAAACTTAAATTCCAAAGTAAAACACCTATATATATGACCAAGGAAAATAAATACGTCATCTGTTTCACTTTTATGACACTATTTGGAAGATCAATCAAACAACACTTTCTTTGATCACAACTTTTTTCGCATACTCCTAACTAAAAAAAAGTTATTATTTTATATTATATTTTTATTAAGATTAGAAGTTAACGAAGGGAATATTGATTGCATATGTATTGCACATTTTAACGTTTCACCACGTCTATGATATTTCTAAGACGTTTCTGCTTTTAATTCCTTAATTATGGGTGATTGGAATGATCATGTGAGGGGCTGGTCTTAGTCGAATGTCCCCAAAATTAATGGTATTTAAAAAATAGTCATCAGCCTGTATACAATCATTGCTCTTCATCAATGTTTTTCTACTCTGATGGTAGAGTTTATACTATATTTACTCTACATGTCTTTTAAATTATTCATCAAAGTCTACCAGATTTGCTTGATTTTGTTATTTAGGAATTTTTCTATCGAACTAGTAGATCTTATGCTATATTTACTCTAACTATCTGTTAAGTTGTTTATTCAAGTCTACCCAACTGGCATACTTTTTTGTGTTATTTTAACAAAGTGTTCTTCGAATTTGCAACTTTAATCTATCAAATAACCCTAAATCTGCTCTAAATGATCTCAAATTTGAAATAATAGCTTCCAAAATACTAACATAAACAATTCTCAATCAGCAATTTAGTCAGATAACACCAAATCAAAAAGACTTAGTTTGTCTTTTTAATACTTTCTAAGGTTCAACAATAGAGTTTTGAGTTTTTTACCGTATATCGCTAAGTTGCTTGAACTAAAAATTTAAGCATAAATTATCTACATTCAAACGATTAACAATAATGGATCATTATATTAGTCTTCTACTTTTCATCACCAAACAAAAATTTTAAGCTTTAAATATTGAAGAACTATGTTGTTCAAATAAAAAATGGGGAAATGTTTCTAAAATCGAAAAAATGGACATTCGACCAGTCCCCCCTTAAGGGACATGCCATGCAATCTTTTGCTTAATTTTAAGACATGGGCCTATAATACAAAGTAATTCTGCTTGTGTCAGGCCCGTCACAATTGCATATGTCAATCTGTTCTTGCGTTACAAAAAGAGAACCGAAGCAAGAACTTTTCTCTCTTTACCCTTTGATTCTAAGGTAAAGCACAAGTTGATGGAAGACCAATAACACTACCCATTACTTCAGAGTTTTCAAACTTTAATCTTACTCCAAAATAATTCAGAATATAGCATGAAGAATTCTGAAGTCTAATTTGCAGATGTTTCTTCTTTTTGCATGTGAAGTCGATCGATGCTACATGTCTGATCGATTTTATCATGTTCTCTATTTAAAAATCTGTATGGGGAATTGAGGTATGTCTTTCCAAAGGTTGAATGGAATAAGCTGGTTTGCAACAATAAAGGAGCATCAAAATGGAATTTCATTTTATTATTAAAATAACTAGAATTAGTTACGAACTTTGTCGCTAATTTATTGTTAAATCTCTCGTAACTAATATATTTTTTTGTTAATTTGTCTCTAATCCATCGCTAAGTAAGATTAGCGACGAATTTTTGTTGTTTAGCTACAAAATTTGTCCGTCGTTAATTCTTATTTTTTAGTAGTATTTGGGGAGTTTTATTGATGATCTAACATCCCCTCTATGTTCTGCCGTGAATGAAGACATTGATCGCCCGTTCTCTTTGAATATATTCAAAATATAAAGAAATAAACAGACGAATAAGTCAAGGGAATTCAACATCTACTATACCCATAAAAGAAAAAATTTAACCTTATATAAAGAGTATAATTTTCTGGCGAAGATGCAGCATGGGCGGATCCACCCTTTAGGGTGGGGGTGGTATGGCACCCGTCAGATTGGTAAAATTATCATATATTTATGTAGAAATTTTCTTAAACTAGGTTAAATATTTGATCTTGCCACCTCCAATCGCAAACTAGACAAAGGTGTCATGGCTGGTAGACCTTTGTGAAAGTGCTTATCGTGTGCAAAATTTAAGTTCGAATTTATCTTGAACCTGATCTAACTTTCTTTTTATGTTGTGCTTTTCATTTCCTTTGTCCTAGTCATTTTCCTTTTTGGCTACCTCCCAATTTTCTATTTGTCGTTTATTATTTTTTATATGTTTTCCTCTATTCTATTATTTTATCTCTAGTCTTTAGCAAAGACACTCGAAAAAGAGCCTCCTATATTTAAAATACCATAAAATAACAATTTATTTTAATTCAAATGTTTTTTTTTGGCAAAATCAGAAACTTGGGTCTTGATACAAATTTTGGATTGAGAACAAATTTGATTTTTATAATTTATTTTTTTATTATAACATAAAAAATTGTGTTATTCTATGATTGTTAAATACAATTTAAATATTTTTACTATTAAATTATGATGAATATTTCGCAAGTATTGCTTAGAAAAATATGAGATTTTTTATTTTAATTTTTTGGATCTTGTAGTTTATCTAATTCTGCATTCACTTATGGTGTATAATTTATCTATTGAAGATATAATTTTATTTTTTTATCCTGATTGGTGGAATTTCCTTATTAAAGATGTTATTTTACTTGTGCAAATTTATTTTTAGCATGAAAAAAGATGCAGTTCCCTAGTAAAAAATATTGATTTTACTTGTATTGTTAATAATAAAGGTGTGAATCCTTCTTTAAAATGCTAATTATATTTGATTCTTGATGTCTGAGATGTAATTTTTGTATAACAACAACAACATACCCAGTGAAATCTCACAAGTATATTATGGGAAAGAGATGAAATTTTTTAATTTTAAATAAAAAATGCCTATTAATTGCCTGAATAAATTAAAAAACAAATAAATCGGATAAACGTTCTGAACAAACTCTATATTAATTATTTTGAGATGTACATTAAAAATAATTGTGGCACCCGTCATCTTCAAATCCTAGATTCGCCTCTCGAATATAGTCGCAAGAAATTAGTAGAGCAGTTATGCCATGGCATAAATGAGCTTATATGGGTAATAAGGAATGAGCTAAAGAGAAGAATGCTAGTGCTGAAATTTATAGAATTAATGACCTTAGCAAGCTGTGTCTATTATATATAGCAAGAAAGAAATTGGACAATTTTTAAATAAAAGACAAAAATACTAGTCTTGAGGCTGTTACAAAGTTAATTGTTCAAAAAGTGCATTCTAGAGGTGGCTTGCAAGAGGCTCTCAATTTTATCCTTAGAAATTAGAATATAGCAGCTGAGAATAGTTGACTTGTTTGTTCAAGTTGCTATTGGTGTTTTCAGCAGGTTTGTGGCCTTTTGTCTAAATCCTAGTAGTTTTGTCTTTCCTACTCTGCATTAATCTCAATTGGGTAAAGAAAATTATCTTAGTTACCAAAAAAAAGTGTAAGATTTCTACTTACTATAAGAGTACGTGTTGGCATGAGTAAGTTTTGTTTTGATGATTGACAAAGGAACACATACATGAATCAGGTCCATACACAATGTACACAGGGCACAGGCAGATTCAAGCAAAAAGCATGCACGTGAAGGGAATAAGCATAAGTAGTTATATCTGATATTCCCTGAACGAAAAGGTTGCATAATTGATAAGGAGAAGGACTTCTTACTTGAAGAAAACTCTATCCTAGATAAGGAAGGAATTAGAAGTTGAAGATAACTAGAACTCTTCGACCATGGAAGAGTAAAGTATTAGAACTCTAGTTAATCCTTATTCTACTAACTCTATATATATCAGTAGTGTTCTCTTTTACAGGCGGCACACACATACAGAAGTGAAAGCACGAATTGAGAGAAAATATCAAGACATTTTGTGAACAATTCCTGTGAGATTCAAAAGTGTGATCCTGAAGGTACACGAACTATATTGAAGAACCAGTTCCATAAAACGTTTTATGTGTCTTTCATTATTTCTAGTTCAGAGTGTAGTGCACGTTTTGAATTGTACCTTTCAACTTTCGTAGAAGCAAATTGTACAAGATACCTCAGTTGTATCATTCAAGTTAGAGTTAACATAAAGTAGTCGCAACAACCTGTGGCGTGTTTCTACAAGGGTTAGAGTTAATCATTAGGTTTGTAAGAGTTTTTAAACTTTGTTGTTGGCTTAGAGTTGTAGTGAAGTGGTTGAGAAAATCCTACTGGGTAGTAGGTCGTAGTTTTTCACCTTTTGAGCTGGGTGTTTTCCATGTAAAAATCCTTGTATTCTTTACTTTCTGCATTATTTATTCCGCAACAGTAGATTAAGGAACGCATAGAAGAACCAGGTTCTTCGATAATCTAGTGCACGCGAAAATTGGACATCACACAAATCACCCCCCTCTTGTGTAGCATTGAAGTATAAAATATCATTTGGTATCAGAGCATGTTATCCTTGAAGAGGCTAACACCTTAGGAAAAGATCAAGATGAGTGCACTACCTGAAAACTGTAAAGACCAATCCACCACTAGGCCACCACTATCCAATGATCACCACTATTCTTTGTGGTAAAAAGAACCACATGATCAAGAACTGTTCTATGTGGGAAGTCGAGTGAAAAAATGATAGATCTAAGAGAAACAATGGAAAGAAATAACATGTACATGATAAGAAGAAATACAACAAAGGGCCATCCAAAGCAATGGTTGCTGCCTGGGAAGACAATTCATGATGATGATGATGATGATGAACGAGCTCTTACAGCAATTCGAAAATCTGAAGATGAACCTGATGAAGAATCTAAGATAAGTTTTCTAGACCTAAAGGATAAAATTAAATTCCTTTCTAAAGATAGAGTATCAGAACTGTTGCTAACTTTAATTGACGAATCTAAGAATATAAGTTCTAAAAAAGAACAGTTGTCAAAAGAGTGTAAGTTTTTAAACGCAGAATGTAAAAACCTGAAAATAAAAGCTTGTAAAACTGAAATGGAAAATATTGTTTTGAAGAACAAGGTTCATGCAGTTGATACAACTGTCTTAGAACTTAGATTTGAAAATATAAAGTTAGGCACAGGAAAAGAGATAGGCAGTGATATACAACTCAACCTAGAAAACGATTTAGGAAAGGGAAAAGATGAGCTATACAAAAGGGATGAAATGGTAAGAGTTTTGAAAGAGGACTTGACAAAGGTTAAACATGAGCTTGATGGAATATGTAAATGGAACAGGTCCTCTGATGCACTTTCATGACTACATAAACATCATAGTAACAACAGATGGGGACTGGGCTTTGGGTAATCTGCACCTAAGTGGGATTCCAAAAGCAAATACCTCACACTCCCTAAGAATAAAATTTGCACACATTGTGGTAAACTGGTCACTATAAGAGTGACTGCACTGCAAAATAAAAGGCAAATCAAAAGAACAAAAATTTCTGTTCTAGGAAAAAATAGGCTGCCAAGTTGGGCTAAAAAGAATTTGGTTTATACTTTTGCCTATAGAAAGGGTCACAAACTAGTTTGGGTTCCTAAGACTAACCCCTGATATCCTTTTACAAGTCCAAGTGAAGGGGAGCAGCCAAATATGGTACATAGATAGTGGATGCTTAAAGCATACGACAGGAAGCAAGAACCAGTTCTTTTCACTTGAGGACCTTAAAAAGGTAATGTCTCCTTTGGAAATGAGGTTGGAAAGGTAGGAAAGTCTGATTCTCACTCTATTGAGAATGTCTACTTGATAGATGGAGTGAAGTACAATCTAATAAGTGTACCACAATTGTGTGATAGAGGTAACTTTGTAGCTTTCACCTCTACAAAATGCTTTGTGATAAAGATTACCACAAACAAGATTGTTTTGCAGGGAAAGAGAGTGAATAACATATATGTGGTGGATTTGCCCACACTTTCAGATAATGAACTCACTTGCTTAAGTGTGTTGGATCATGATCCCCTCATGTGGTACAAGAGACTTGGACATGCAAGTTTAAGTCAACTCAATAAACTAGTCTCCAAGGACTTGGTAATAGGACTGCCTAACATTAATTCAAGGAAGATAAAGTTTGTGGGGCTTGTGCAGGGGGGAAGCAGGTAAGATCCTCTTTTAAAAGCAAAAAAATGAGAAGTACTACCGGGACGATGGAACTGGTCCATATGGATCTGTGTGGACCAATGAGGACAATGAGCAGAGGTGGTAAGAAATATGTTATGGTGCTTGTTGATGATTATTCTAGGTTTACTTGGATACTGTTTTTAACATCTAAAGATGAAGAATTTGACTTGTTCACTTCATTTGTTAGAAAAACTCATAAACAATGAGGTAATAAACTTGCATCAATTATGTCTGATCATGGCACTGAGTTTGTGAATGCTAAATTTTCTAAATTTTGTGATGAGCATGTCATAGATCATAATTTTTCTGCTCCTATAACTCCACAACAAAATAGAGTAGTTGAATGAAATAATAGGACTTTGGAGGAAATGACTAGGACTATGCTACTTGCTAGTAAATTGCCTCATAGCTTCTGGGTAGAAGTTGTGAACACTGCATGCTATATCATAAATAGGTGCATGCCTAGACCTCTTATTGAGAAGCCTCCCTATTAGCTACATAAAGGGAGAAAGCCAAATATATCCCACCTTAGGGCATTAAGATGCAAGTGCTTTGTGCATAACAATGGAAAAGACTCCCTAGGTAAGTTTGATCCTAGAAGTGATGAGGGAGTATTCTTGGAATATGTTTCACATAGTAAAACTTATAAGATTTATCAAAAAAAAGAACTATGTGTGTAGAAGAAAGTGTACATATTGTTTATGATAAAATTAACATTCTTTCTGAGAGGAAGGAACTAGATGATGAAAAAATTAAGGTAGTAAGAAACTCAAATGAAACAATAGTACAGCCTGAAGCTGCACCACATGACGGAACATGTGATAGAACAAGTCCTTCTACCCTGGGCAACCTGACATGAGGGAACTGAACAGAGGAACTAATCCTTAAACCTCAGGGAACCTGTCCATGAACCCGTTCCTCAACAACAAAACCAGGAAGCAACATCCAAAGAAATTGACACTCTTATTGCAACATCCACGAAATTGGATTTGGATGAACCTGGTTCATCTGTTGATCAGAAAATTCTTTTGTGCCAGATTTCAGGAAAATCCAAAAGAGTCTCACTTGAAGGCTGTTAAGAGAATCGTGAGATACTTAAAGGGCACAACTGATCTTTTCTTGTGGTATACAAAAGGTAGTAATTTTGATTTAGTGGGATATGTTGATGTTGACTATGCGGGTCTTCTTATGGATAGAAAGAAAACTTCAAGTATGACACACCTTTTTGGCTCATGTCTTGTATCTTGGGCCACCAAAAAATAAAACTATGTGGCTTTATCTACTTCTGAAGTTGAGTATGTAGGTTCTGCCTCATGTTGTGGATTAAGCAATAATTAATGGAGTTTAGAATTGATATAGGTTGTATCCTTATTATAACGACCCGATCGGTTGTTTTGAGCATTTACGCTCCTTTCAACTATTTGAAGTCTTGAATAATTTCCTACGAGGTATTATGACTTGTGTGAATTGTTGGTTTTGGTTTTAAGGTATTTCGGAGTTAGCTTGGAAGCTTAAGTTGAAATAGTTGACCGGTTATTGACTTATGTGTAAACGACCTCGGATTTGAATTTTGATAATTCCAATAGCTCTGTATAGTGATTTTGGGCTTAGGAGCATGTCCGAAATATTATTTGGAGGTCTGTAGTAGAATTAGGCTTCAAATGCCAAAAGTTGAATTTTTGGGAAGTTTGACCGGGGGGTTGACTTTTTGATAACGGGGTCGAAATCCGATTCTGAAAATTTAAGTACCTCCATTATGTCATTTATGATTTGTGCGCAAAATTTGAGGTAAATCAGACATGATTTGATAGGTTCCGGAGTCGTTTGTAGAAATTAGAAATTTCAAAGTTCATTAGGCTTGAATTGGGATGTAATTCATGGTTTTAGCATTGTTTGAGGTGATTTGAGGGTTCGACTAAGTCCGTATGATATTTTAGGACTTGATGGTATATTTGGTCGAGGTCCCGAGGGGATCGGGTGAGTTTTGGATGGTCAACGGATAAAAAATTTGGACTTGAACAGCTGCTGGAATTTTCTGATATCTGATGATGTTTTCCTTCTACGCGATCGCGTGAATGCGTCTGCGATCGCGTAGGCTTATTTGGTCAGTGGGGGTTTGGTTATACGCGATCGCATGGGGATATCTGCGATCGCGTAGGGTTAATATGAGGCAGTGGCATTTTGTGCTTCACGATAGCGTGAAGCGGGACATGATCGCGTAGCTCTAGGATTTTGTGACTCACGAACGCGTGAGAAAGGTCGCGTTCGCATAGAGTAAGTGGAGCGGAGTAGAAGTCACGCATTTTGTGCTTCGCGATTGCGTGGACTGGTCCGCGATCGCGTAGGTCTGTGATGTTGTGCATCGCGATCACGTGTACGAGTCCGCGATCGCGTAGAGTAAAATCTGGGCTATGGAAAATTGTTCTTCGCGATCGCGTGGCAATGTTCGCGACCGCGTAGAGCAAATGTCTAGGCAGAGAGCTTTAGTTCTTGACGGATTTGAGCTCGGGAAGAGGCGATTTTTTGGAGTTTTCCAAGAAAAACAACGGGGTAAGTGTTCTTAACTCAATATTGGTTAAATTATCCGAATCCATGGTTATTTTTATCATTTAATTGGTGAATTAAGCTGGAAAACTTTAAAAACCCTCTTAGTTTTAATTGAGAATTTGAAAGGCCGAGTTGTGGTCGGATTTGAGTAATTTCTGTATGGTTGGACTCGTGGTTGAATGGGAGTTCGGATTTTGTGAGTTTTATCGGATTCCGAGACGTGGGCCCACGGGTGATTTTTGGGGCGTAATTTTGGATTTTTGGAAAATATTAATATTTTGATATGGAAATAATTCCTATAATTTTTGTGAGCTGAATCAAATTAATTGTGACTAGATTCGAGCCGTTTGGAAGTTGATACGCGCATAATGGAATTTCTAGAGCATTGCTTAGCTTGCTCGACATTGGATTTGGCTTGTTCGAGATAAGTAACTCTTCTAATCTTGGAGTTGAGGGTATGAACCCTGAATATATGTATTTTGTAAATTATTGGGAGGTGACACACATGCTAGGTGACGGGCGTGTGGGCGTGCACTATAGAAATTGTGATATAATTGTTTCTGTTGAATTTTGTAGTTAAGTGATCTTGGCATTTTCCATGCGATTTTATGAGTTAAAGAAACTGAGCTGAAAAGCACATCAAAAAATTATGTTGAGGTTATGTGTCAGTATTATTGGGACCTACATAGGTCATATTGTTGTGAAATATTAATTTTAAATTAAAAATTCATACTCAATCATATTCATTTCATTGCATATCATATCTCAGTCTCTGTTGTTATTTATTGATACATCATATCATCATTTTTGGGCTATTCTCATGACATTGTGAGCCCATGAAAGAGAGACTGGAGAGATTGATGACTGGCGGAGGCAAAGGGCCTGATTGTGAGGATATTTGTTTGGATCAGGCTGCACGCCGCAGCAGTCCATATTGGCTTTATATATATTATACTATTGCACGTGAGTTGGCCGTGCAGTTCTATATATTATACTATTGCACGTGAGTTGGCCGTGCATCACGTGAGTTGGCCGTGCGGATCCAGATATTATTATAGCATGTGAGTTGGCCATGCGGATCCTTATATTATTATTGCACATGAGTTGGCCTTGCGGATCCTTATATTATTATTGCACGTGAGTTGGTCGTGCGAATCCAGATATTTATATTATGGCATGTTTATTGTCCATGCAACACATGAATTGTCATTGCTTATTGCGCTTGGGCTGTAGGAGCCCCTCATGAGTCTGTACACCCCAGTGAGTGCAGTCGACTATAAACAAGGATCGGGTTGTACGCCGCAGCAGGTATTGTATAACGCTGAGTGATTGAGTGTGCTTAGCACAGTGAGAGAGAATATGAGACAATGAGATTGAGTACTCTGAGAGTGTGAGTACATGGGTGCAATCTCTGAGATACATTGCATTGACATGCACACATGACATATATGCATAGAGAAGTGTTTTTCTCATGCTGTACGGTATCACATTATTCATGATTTCTCTCACATGTTGACAGATGGGCATAGTGATGCATTTGTTTTACATTGGTTATCTGGGAAAGAAAATGAGATATTTTATTTATCATTGAAAGGATTTTGGAAAAAATTATTGTTTTCAAACTTATTCATATTTTTGGAAATCTTCAGTATACGATTCGGGTTTTCATTGATGTACTTGAAAGGCAGAACTATTTTCAGAAGTCATGAATTGGCTGAGCCTTTATTCTTGAGTTACTTTTGGTATTACTTGTTTAATATTGTTATAAAATATTGTTGGTTATGGAAGTTGGACTCTGACCTTGGTAGAAGCTCGTCACTACTTTTAACCTACGGCTAGGTTTGTTACTTACTCAGTACATGGGGTCGGTTGTACTGATACTACACTTCTGCACATTGCATGCAGATATTGGTTGCCGTTGTTGCTGTGCTCGATGGTTGCGGGATCTGAAGATGTACATGCGTTTCTGTTGTAGCTGCCTCTTGTTCAGGGTAGCCTTAGATTTATAAAAGCTCTGTTTATGTATTATTCAAACAGACTATGTATTATTTTATTTTCGCTTTGTATACTGTATTCTTAGAAGCTCATGATTTGTACTACCAGTTCTTGAAAAAATGTAATGGTTTCATATATTTTCTTTAATAATTGTCTTGTTAAATTACATTGGAATTGGATAGTGAATAGTTGGCTTACCTAACGGGTTGGGTTAGGTGCCATCACGACTAGTTGGATTTTGGGTCGTGACAAGGTGGTATCAGAGCTCTAGGTAACATAGATCTCACGAGTCATGAGCAGGTTTAGTAGAGTCTTGCGGATCGGTACGGAGACGTCTGTACTTATCTTCGAGAGGCTGCCAAACCCTTAGGAAAATTTCACTTTCTTGTATTCTATCGTGCGGATTTAGCTTGAAACATAACTCATTTAATTCCTTCCACGCAATTCGTATGCACACATGAGCGCTCGGTATCAGCTGTGCATCGCCGGCTTGTGATTCTATGAACGAGGTTCAAGATGTGTATTCTGTATTTTGGTGATGGGCCAGTCTGGAGGACTTGAGGCCAGATTTATACCACAACTTAGACTCGATAGCTTCAGTTGTAATCTGTACATTTGGACTCATATATCCGGTAATGTCCTTACGAGTGGAATTTATGGCTCGATGAACGATGGAATGGCTTTCTTTTTTATGAGAATGATGTAACTGCGGGATGTGTTAAGACGATTTGAATGTGACGAGAAGTGTTTCCTTGAAATGTAAAGGAAAGTCATTGGGTGCTTTATTTTTGTTTTGATGTGACGTACAATCTCGAGTGTGAATGTTTTGAAACATCTTTCACGTTGTTAAATTTTGGTGCAAATTAAATTTTTGTGTGTGATTAATGAGTTTGGACTCTGAAAGATTAAGTGATTTCATAGTAATTGTGGTTGCGAAAAGGTATAACAATATGCCAATTTGAGACTAAGCAGGTGGATTATCCCCTGCGCAGTAATTTATGTAAGTGTGTTCCTTATGATGTGAATAAAGAGTTTCTTTTCTTCCAGCGGGGTGTATGTGTTGAGACTTTAATTTGAATCTGGTTGAGAAAGTTAACTTGAGTGTTAAGAGAATGAATGCGAGATTAGCGGATGATTGAGGTATTTTTTGGATGGTGTGTCTTGATCTAGAGAAGAATTTTCGTTGAACTGACTGCGGTATTAAGACAGTAATAAAGTATGGGTATTGTGAGTTATCAAGTATTTTAATCTATGGCTTTGAGCCAAGTGGGGGAGCCTGTTATTGACAATTCAATTCATGGTTATATGTTAAAATGTTAGTTGGTTTGAAGTATACTTGGGGATCAGTGATGACTTGCAGAGGTGGAGTTCGAGAATGACTCGAGTAAGGAAATTTCCTGAATACGGGATATAATGCACTTACGAACATATGAATATTTTGGAATGATTAAGTTGTTATTTTGAAGGATGTAGTGCACACGAAGTATGAATTTGATTGGTCGTGTTAATACAGGGTTACTTATTTGAGTGTTGATTGTGCTAAAGGAGCACATGTCTTTTGGCCCGTTTGGGGCGGAGTAAATTTAATTTGAGCAGAATGGATGATTCTCGAGAAGGTTCTAATGGATTCAAAATGTATATGGGAAATTGAAATTTTTTCAAATTTGTATATCACTAGAATCAGTTACTTACATTGGATGGTATGGGGGCGTACGGTAATTCTGTTTGATTATGGATTGTACATTTTTAGTATAAGAAAAGAAAGAGGAATAATTTTAAATTCGCATAAGGTATTTTCAGAGTGAGTGTTACGGTTGGGGTATTTATGAAGGTGCTTAAGAAGAATACAGTAGCTTAAGGGCCTTAGGGCGATGTGGCTTTATGTTAGGATGTCTTGTAGTGAGCTTGGGTAAGGATAATAGTGTTTTCACAAGGTGAAATGTCAACCTGAGGGTGATTCAGAAGAAACTCAGAGAAAATAGGACAAATGGGTAACATGATGGATCAATATGGTAATGGTATGCTCGGTTCTTTTGGTTCATATGATGATGTAGGGATTTTACGGGTGTTTGGTGGCAATACTCTTGGATTTGGTAACTTGTGTGGCTTGGTGGAGTTAGAGAGATTCAGTTCTGATAGCTTGGTTATGTGCAAATGTATTTCTAAGTGCTCTTAATGGTTTCTACCATGGATTGAACCAAATATATTTTACCGGTGTAGGGAACGTGTTGCGTATTATGAATTCCTCCTGGAAAGAAGCAAGATGAAGGTTACTGAATGACCGGGTATGTAATTTGCTGGTTACCCAAAGTTGATAATGAGATTCTCGTGCTTGTCACATGATGACAAGATAGATGTGGTGTATGGCGCGAGATTAAGATTTGCATGTACAAGGTGGCAACTTATTCTTGAAAGGAAGATCACAAATTTTGGACAGAATGGTCAATTTTAGATAATTAGATGAATGTTATAATTGCTCGGTAATCCCTGAAAAGGGTACGCATTTTAAAAGGCGCATTGTGTTTTGACTTATGGATGTTCATTGGTATTGCAGTACTCACCTGGTTGATAGACTACTGGTATTCAAATTATTGCTATGTGGCACGGAAGAATTATGAAAGTATTCCTTATGGGAAGATCATAAATGGAAGATGTGTTAGTCATTCTAGTGCTGGAATTGGGATCAGTTACGGTGATTCATGTGTTTGATGAATTTGGAGACTGGGAGTTCTCAGAAGTATATTGTTTCGGGTTGCGGCCTGTTTAAAGTGAGTATTTTATTTTAACTCAGTGGAGGCACTAGTTGCGTTAATTATTTGTGATAGCTACGCGCTATAAGTGTGCATTTATGTGAGGTTGGAGCCTATGTGCGGGCATTAGAGCATGTATTCATATTCGGAAGAATGCTTAGGCTATTATATGCCTAGAGTCGACTGTTTAGCGTAAAGTTATAACGTTTTCCGTATTCGTACCTTTGTTGAAAAATATCTGGGCTATACTTGAGGTTACAAAGAAGATGATTCCCTAAATAAACGGGGTAGTTACTAATTCTGCGTAAAATTGCCGATTTGAAGTGTGATAGCAGACTTTGCACATGCTTACACTATGGCGTGTTATTTATACCAGTCCAGGAGCATGGGAATCTTATTTCATTATCATATACAAGTGTACTTATTTAATTGCTCATGTATGATATGCTGGAACTGGAAGCCCGTGACCATGCAGGGCGATTCATATTATTGGCACGCGAGTTATCCGTGCCGTGTGTGAGAATTTTATTTTTATGATAATTTATCTGATTCATTAATTTCCTTCCTCTATAATTGTGCACATGAGCCTATGGCTTCACAAAATTTGAGGAATTGGTTGTAACATTACGGTTGTGGTAGTGCTTGTTGAACTTGCAATACGATTCTCTTCCTTGAGACATCTCCCATATTTGGGTACACGGATTGCGCAGTGGTGGCTGGAGTTATATTGATGCGGCGTGTCTTTTGGATAGTTGTGTTTAGTAATATAAGGTCATTGGACCTAGAATGGGTACTATCAAGCTTGATTATGGTATATTCAAGAGGGTTATGGTTTTGGTTGGGACGAGAGAGCTCCATGGCTAGTTGATCTGATGAGTGGTTATGAGTTTTTGATTGTTTCTTTCATCATTGGCAGTGTATGAAGGTTTTGGAATGAGGTTTGGCTTGATATGAGGTTTTATACTAGTACTTGGTTGGTTTGGAGTAATTACTATGATCGGGAATGGTGCTGCGAGCATGTGAGTTGTGTAGTATGCAATGTGATCATATCTGGGGTTATGGCTATAGCTTGATATTGCTTGTTCAAGCATATACAATGTGTAGATGGGAGATTCGGGTCTTGAAAAGAATTTTGGATATTAAAAATTTGGCTCCAAGGTTTTTGGGCTAATGTTAAATTAATAATTTTCAGTTATGTTGTGTAGTCAGGCCTATATAGAATAGGGTGACATGAGATCACCCCGGGATATGTGCGTGGTAAGGTGGAATAGAGATTTGAAGGTTATGAACAACTCTTGGCACGTTCGAGGACGAACGTATGTTTAAGTAGGGGAGATTGTAACGACCCGACCGGTCGTTTTGAGCATTTACGCTCCTTTCAACTATTTGAAGTCTTGAATAATTTTCTACGAGGTATTATGACTTGTGTGAATTGTTGGTTTTGGTTTTAAGGTATTTCGAAGTTAGCTTGGAAGCTTAAGTTGAAATCGTTTACCGGATATTGACTTATGTGTAAACGACCTAGGATTTGAATTTTGATGATTTCAATAGTTCCGTATAGTGAGTTTTGGCTTAGGAGCGTATCCGAAATAATATTCGGAGGTCCGTAGTGGAATTAGACTTGAAATGCTGAAAGCTGAATTTTTGGGAAGTTTGACCGGGGAGTTGACTTTTTGATAACGGGGTCGAAATCCGATTCTGAAAATTTGAGTACCTCCGTTATGTCATTTATGATTTGTGCACAAAATTTGATATAAATCGGACGTGATTTGATAGGTTCCGTAGTCGTTTGTAGAAATTAGAAATTTCAAAGTTCATTAGGCTTGAATTAGGGTGTAATTCATGGTTTTAGCGTTGTTTGAGGTGATTTGAGGGTTCGACTAAGTCCGTATGATGTTTTAGGACTTGTTGGTATATTTGGTCGATGTCCCGAGGGGATCGGGTGAGTTTTGGATGGTTAACGGATCAAAAATTTGGACTTGAACAACTGCTGGAATTTTCTGATATCTGATGATGTTTTCCTTCTACGCGATCGCGTGAATGCGTCTGCGATCGCGTAGGCTTATTTGGTCAGTGGGGGTTTTGTTCTACGCAATCGTGTGGGGATATCTGCGATCACGTAGGGTTAATATGAGGCAGTGGCATTTTGTGCTTCGCGATCGCGTGAAGCGGGACGCGATCGCGTAGCTCTGGAATTTTGTGAATCGCAAACGCATGAGAAAGGTCGTGTTCGCGTAGAGTAAGTGGAGCAGAGTAGAAGTCACGCGTTTTGTGCTTCGCGATTGCGTGGACTGGTCCGCGATCACGTAGGTCTGTGATGTTGTGCATCGCGATCGCGTGTACGAGTCCGCGATCACGTAGAGTAAAATCTGGCCGATGGAAAATTGTTCTTCGCGATCGCGTGGCAATGTTCGCAATCGCGTAGAGCAAATGTCTGGGCATGGAGTTTAAGTTTTGAAAATGGGACTTCGTCCCATTTTCAGTTTTTGATGGATTTGAGCTCGGGAAGAGGCGATTTTCCGGAGTTTTTCAAGGAAAATAACGGGGTAAGTGTTCTTAACTAACTATTGATTAAATTACCCGAATCCATGGTTGTTTTTATCATTTAATTGGTGAATTAAGTTGGAAAAATTTGAAAACCCTCTTAGTTTAAATTGAGGATTTGAATGCCGAGTTGTGGTCGGATTTGAGTAATTTTTGTATGGTTGGACTCGTGATTGAATGTGGGTTCGGATTTTGTGAGTTTTATTGGATTCCGAGACGTGGCCCCCTCGAGTGATTTTTAGGGCGTAATTTTGGATTTTTGGAAAATATTAATATTTTAATATGGAATTAATTCCTATAATTTTTATGAGCTGAATCAAATTAATTGTGACTGGATTCGAGCCATTTGGAAGTTGATACGCGCATAATAGAATTTATGGAGCATTGCTTAGCTTGCTCGACATTGGATTTGGCTTGTTCGAGGTAAGTAACTCTTCTAATCTTGGAGTTGAGGGTATGACCCTGAATATATGTATTTTGTAAATTGTTGGGAGGTGACGCACATGCTAGGTGACGGGCATGTGAGCGTGCACTATAGAAATTATGACGGGCATGTGGCATTTTCCATGCGATTTTATGAGTTAAAGAAACTGAGCTGAAAAGCACATTAAAAAATTATGTTGAGGCTATGTGCCAGTATTATTGGGACCCATAGAGGTCATATTGTTGTGAAATATTTATTTTAAATTGAAAATTCATACTCAGTCATATTCATTTCATTGCATATCATATCTCAGTCTCTGTTGTTATTTATTGATACATCATATCATCATTTCTGGGCTATTCTCATGACATTGTGAACCCATGAAAGAGAGACTGGAGAGATTGATGACTGAGGGAGGCCGAGGGCCTGATTGTGAGGATAGTTTTTTGGATCGGGCTGCACGCCGCAGCAGGCCATGCTGGCTTTATATATATTATACTATTGCACGTGAGTTGGCCGTGCAAATCTATATATATTATACTATTGCACGTGAGTAGGCCGTGCAACACGTGAGTTGGCCGTGCAGATCTATATATTATTATAGCATGTGAGTTGGTCGTGCGGACCCTTATATTATTATTGCATGTGAGTTGGCCGTGCGGATCCTTATATTATTATTGCACGTGAGTTGGCCATGCGGATCCTTATATTATTATTGCACGTGAGTTGATCGTGCAACACGTGAGTTGGCCGTGCGGATCCAGATATTTAAATTATGGCACGTGAGTTGTCCGTGCAATACGTGAGTTGTTCGTGATTATAGCGCTTGGGCTGTAGGAGCCCCTCATGAGTCTGTACACCCCCACTGAGCGCAGTCGACTATAAATAGGGATCGGGCTGCACGCCACAACAGGTATTGTATAGCGCTGAGTGATTGAGTGCGCTGAGCACAGTGAGAAATAATGTCAGACAATGAGATTGAGTACTATAAGAGTGTGAGTACATGAGTGCAATCTCTGAGATACATTGCATTGACATGCACATATGACATATATGCATAGAGATGTATTTTTCTCATGTTGTACGGTATCACATTATTCATGATTTCTCTCACATGTTGACGGATGGGCATAGTAATGCATTTGTTTTACACTGGTTATCTGGGAAAGAAAATGAGATATTTTATTTATCATTGAAAGGATTTTGAAAAAAAATACAGTTTTCAAACTTATTCATATTTTTGGTAATCTTCGGTATACGATTCGGGTTTTCATTGATGTACTTGAAAGGCAGAACTATTTTCAGAAGTCATGATTTGGCTGAGCATTTATTCTTGAGTTACTTCTGGTATTACTTGTTTAATATTGTTATGAACTATTGTTGGTTATGAAAGTTGGACTCTGACCTTGGTAGAAGCTCGTCACTACTTTCAACTCACGGCTAGGTTTGTTACTTACTCAGTACATGGGATCGGTTGTACTGATACTACACTTCTGCACATTGCGTGCAGATATTGGTTGTCGTTGTGGATGTGCTCGATGGTTGCGGGATCTGAAGATGTACCTGCATTCGTGTTGTAGCTGCCTCTTATTCAGGGTAGCCTTAGATTTATAAAAGCTCTGTTTATGTATTATTCAAACAGACTATGTATTATTTCATTTTCGCTTTGTATACTCTATTCTTAAAAGCTCATGATTTGTACTACCGGTTCTTGGGGAAATGTAATGGTTTCATATATTTTCTTTAATAATTTTCTTGTTAAATTATATTGGAATTGGATAGTGAATAGTTGGCTTACCTAACGGGTTGGGTTAGGTGCCATCACGACTAGTTGGATTTTGGGTCGTGACACTTATAATTTGTGACAACACTAGTACAACTAGTATGATCAAGAACCCGGTTCATCACAAAAGACTAAGCACGTAGATGTTTTTTTAAGAAAAGTCCAATAGGCATTGTGCCTAGGGTTGATTTTCATATATATAAAAATAAAGATACAACAGTGGAGGGGGGCATAAACCTGACCTCCAAAGATGAGGGAAAACTTTGTCATCCAATTTTGACAACCAAATGAATCATGAATGATATGGTAAGTTAGACCTATAGTGATGAACCTAGTGTCTATCCAGAGTTGATATACACTTGGGTATACAAAAACAGAATGAAGTAAGCCTAGGTCAACTATACAACTAAGTACTAGAAGTCCTACATCTACTAAATACGTGAACTGGAAGCTACTCTTCCATGTACAATAAGTTCTACCTCTAATAAAGGAGTAGAAGATCCCTATGAGATATGGCAAACAAACATGAGAAAGTAGAGGGAACTATCTTCAACCTTGCTTTGACATTGAGGTCAAGGAAAGCCAGGTTGAAGTAGCTGACAAAAAGGCCCAGAGAACTGGGCTGAAATGCTGATGTTGCTACCCGGTATTGCTGACAGAAAAGACTGAGCATAGTCCTAGGTTTGAACCCATAGATTGTTTCTGCTGAAGAAGTAAATGAGATGCAGGTTGTTGTTGATGCAACTGCTGCCTTGAGCCTAGAAGGTGAGAAATTTACTGTTGGTGAAGGGTCCATGGTGTTGGTGTCTTCTGATGGTGATGAATGTGTGCAAATTGTGAGAAATAAGGTTGGAAGGACTGCTGATAATGATTTGTGTACATCATGAGAAACATGTCCTTAGTATCATATGTCCCAGAAAAGGAAGCCAGATAAGTAATAGTGAGTTGGGAGGCTTGGTTTAATTGGTGCTCTTTCAGTAGATTGAGCTTTCTAGATGCAGATACCATACACTGAAAGAGCAACAATTGACCAAGTCTACTCCTTGTACCTGCAAAATTAGCGAACTTGTTAGCAGTGGTGGGGTTCTGTTTGCAAGTTCTTATGGGATCTGGAATCAGAAGTTGTGTGGGGAGTGGGATTGAATGTGGAGGGTTTGATGCCATCCCAAATTCTTGATTAGTACCTACTTGTAGGTTAATGAACACCATAGAGTAGGTTATTTGACTATTGTTGTGACTGGGGGTGTGTGGCAAGGGAGAGAAACTACAGATACTAGGGGTGAGAAAGGTGAAAGGTTGTTCACATGGCGTGTTGAAGGTTGTTGTTGGAACTGGTGCATTGTTCATGCCATTAATGAGGTATTTTGCTTAGTATATTTTTAGAAGAATGAGCATCATAGATGCTAATACCACACTCTGAGAGCATACCAATTGATTGAGCATAAAGAAGTTATTGATACCTACAAAAAAAAAACCAGAGTTAGAGATGAAATGGGCATTTCTGCCCAGGTTTGTTATTCTGTTATTTTCTTGAAGGTCGTGTGGGATTGCATTCAGGTTCTTGTGTCTACTGATGCAATTTGTAAGTGGTTGAGTGATTGGTGGCTGGTGGTTAAGGGAATATGGTTGGTTTTTTTAGGTATTTTTGTGGCTTCTTGTTGTTGGATGATAAGAGTAGAGGACAATTGTAGGATTTTGCCACCAGGTTCTTGTATGTACTGGTGCAGTGGGTGAGGTGTTCAGGGTAGTGAAATATGGAGGTTGTTATTGCTAGGAACTGTAGGTTGTGTGTGTGTGTATTGGTGTATGTTATCTTGTTTGGGTGTGGGACTTCTGTGAATGTGTTTGGGGTGTTACTACTGGGACTTGAGGATTGATGGATTCTAAGTGAAGCAGCATGGAGTGTCCAATTACATTGGGGGGATACCAATAGAATGAGCATCAAATATACTAATACCACACATTGGATTTCCACCAATGATGTTGGCATTCCTGCTATTCCTGTAAAACAAAAAAGAAAGTTAGTCGAAAGGTGTGGGATTATGATGATCGCTGTGTGCTGGGGACTTTGAATCTCTTTGGAATATTAGGACAACTCCCAGATATTTGTGGTTGTCATCCATAGCCATTGTAAGAGGAGGTGGTGGTGTTCATGCATGGTGAGATTTGTATAGTGGTTGTCTTCTTATGCCTGAAGGATGGGGTGCACATTTGGTCCAATATGATCTGACATCTGATGTGGGAAGGGAGGTCAAGCATACTGTTAAAATGGGTAAGTCGGGGAAGATCATGGCTAAGCTTGGATAAGGAGTCTGCAGGGCAGTTTGCTTTCCTGAAGGTGTGTGCGCATCTGATTTCTTCACATTGTTGACAGAGGTGTTGCAACTGTTGAAGTTGCATCTGAATATTCCATGGGGGTTTGGATGAGTTGCTGACCCAGTGTACCAAGATAGTTAAATCAACTTCAAGATGAATTCTAGTAAATCCATTCTCAATGCACCAATTGACTCCAATTGTAGCAGCATTAGTTTCTGCTAAATTATTTGTGCCAGTGCCAAAGGGAGAGGTTATGGTATGAATGAATTGACTATGGTGATCCCTAACTATAACTCCAGCTCCTATTTTTCCAGGATTTGTGAGGGCACTGCCATCACAGTTCACTTTAACAAACTGAGCCTCAGGTTTTACCCATTCCACTTGAGTGGTTGTGGTAATATGTTTTACATTCTCTGCCAAAATGTAGATGTCAATCCAGTTGGGAGGCCATTGGATCTGGGGATAGCTGGTCTTGAGAAGAGGAAGGATATCTGAATGGATAGCAAAGAGTACCCTGGTGATGGATGAACTCATATTGCCATATTTGGCTCCACATTTGTTCTTCCAGTGGTTCCAACATATGATAACTGGAGTGGTGTCAAGCAGAAGTTTGTGGACTGCATTATTAGCTTTCATAAGCCACCATTTTATCAAAAGTTGTCTGAGTGAGAGGTCATCAGTATGAGGTCCAGCAATACCAGAGAATTTCTTCCACACTATTCTTGCAAAATGCCTTTTACTAAAGATGTGATCAATGGATTCCCCCTGAGGTCTAACACAACAAACACACCTGGTAACAGTAGGCTGACCAAAGGAGACAACTCTATCATCAGTAGGCAACTTGTTCCTGAGGGCTCTCCAAAGACAAAAGGACCATTTGACTGGCTTTTTATGTTCCAGATTTTCATATAGGAGAAGAGGTGTTGCTTTTTATTTCTGATAACTTCACAGGCTAATGCACATGCAAAGTCACTTGTTATGTGTGGTGTCTATATGGCTTTATCAGGGATGTGAGGATTAAATTGAATAGGGGTTTTGAGGATTTGGGGGATCATGTGTGTAGGAGCTAAGGCATTCAATTTCTGCATGTTCCACTGTCCAGCTTCCCAAAAATAGGAAACTAGAACTTTACCTGGTTTGCCACCACCATTTGTTTGATTAGCTAATGGACTAGTTCCAAGCCAATTGTCCCACCGGAAGCTGATCTCCCCTGAATGCAGTCTCCAATGAATGTATTGTCCTGCCTCTTTCCTATTGACCGTGAGGTTCTTCCATGCCTGAGATTGTCCTGTATCCCATTTCTTTAAGATAGATGAGATCTTTGGCAGTACTTAGCCAAAAAGAATCTGCTCCACAATGACTGATTGGTTCTAAAATTCCACCATTGCTTGAACTCCATAGCTTTGCATACATCCTGAATAGATCTAGTCCCAATGCCTCATTCTTTCAAGGGGTATGCCATTTTTGACCATGAAGCCCAGTGATATTTATTTCTGTCTTTTTCAACACCCCAGAAAAATTGAGCAGCCAGCTTTTCAATTTGTTTCATAACTGTCTTGGGAGGGGAAACAAATGAAAACAAATGAATGGGAAGGGATTGCATGACATGTTTGATGAGGGTAACTCTGCCTCCATAAGAAAGCAGCTTGTCATGCCAGCCTCTAATTCTCCCCATCACCTTAGATATTAGACCATTGAAGTATATGATTCTTTTCATTCTAATGTATAATGGGCACCCCAGGTATGTGATAGGAGATTCCTTTCTAGTGAATCCAGTTATCTGTTGGATTCTGCTCACATTATAATGGAAAACACTGGCTAGAACCATGAAATAACTCTTGTTTTTGTTAATTTTTTGGCCAGAGGTGGTTTCATAATCACTTAGAATCTTCATGATTTTGTGGAGTGAGGATCTGCACCCTGAAGTGAAGATGATAATATCATCTACAAAGCTAAGATGGTTGACCTGTGGACCTCTCTTTTCCATGTAGAAACCATTGAAAAATTGATTAGGGGTGAGGTTGTTGAGCATTCTTGACAGGAGTTCAGCACCAATAATGAAAAGGGCAGGGGATAGAGGACCCCCCTGCTTCAAACCTCTGGTAGACTTAAAGAAACCATATCCGGTACCATTGACAAAAACTAAATACCAATTGTTGGACATTGTCCTCCAAATCATGTCAATGATAATCTCACAGAACCCTACTCTTCTCAATATAATGCAAGTGAAAGCCCATGAGACTCTGTCATCAGCTTTGTCCATATCAAGCGTGATCCCAACATTGGCACCAGTATTTGGCTTTTTGATTCCCTAAACAATTTCTTGTGCAAGCATAATATTCTCAGAAATGCTCCTTCCCCTAACAAATCTAGATTGATTAGGAGATATAATCTTGGGCAGTGTGGGGGCTAATCTGGTGTAAATGACTTTGGAAATGACCTTGTTGATGAAGTTACTAAGACTGATTGGTCTGAATTCTGTTAAGGAGTTTGGAATTCAAACTTAGGTAGGAGAACCAAACAAGCATTGGTCATGTACTTTGGCATAACACTGCCTCTGAAGTAGGCCAGGACAACATTGAGAAGGTCATGATTTATTATTTACCAGCATGCTTGGAAACATTTTCTATTCATTCCATCTGGACCTGCTGCACTGTTAGGGTTCATAGAGAAGACCACCTTTTTGAGTTCCTGTAAGGTAGGATCATTGATGAGTTCAACATTATCTTCAGGGGTGATCATGCTGGGAATACATTTAAGAAGGTCTTCTTTTATCACCCCCTCTGTTTCAGAAAGGATCTCTTCAAAAAATTCACAAGCAGCTTCACCAATAGCCTCATCCCATTGTATCCAATCCCCTTCCTTATTTTTGAGTTTATGAATGTACAACTTTCTTCTTCTTCCTATGATTAAGTTGTGAAAGTATCTGGAGTTGGCATCACCATATTTGAACCAGTGAAGCTGTATTTTTTGCCTTAGAACAACTTCTTCAGTCTTCAAATATTTAGTATATTGGGCTTGAATCTCATGAAGAGAAGCTCTATCAGATGGATCATTGGTTGATAACCATTTCTCTTCAGCTTCCCCAACCTTTTGTTTAAATTCCTTGGGTAGTTGAAAGATGTCACCATATTGTTCTCTTGACCAGACACTTAGTGCCCTAGAGGTAGTTTTCAATTTCTGGTGGAATTTCCACATAGCACTGCCAGCAATATGTGTGGACCAGATCTGGTGAACTCAGGGTTTGAATGACTCATTTTTAGTCCAAATATTGAGAAATTTGAAGTACTTATGATTGTGTTCTTGCCTCATATGAAGTTCTAAAAGGAGGTGAGAGTGGTCAAAACCAGCTATTGCTAGATGGGTAATGGTGGTGACAGGAAAAGAGCTTAGCCAATTGTCATTAACCATACCTCTATCCAGTCTTTTACAAACTATTGAACATGGGCCTATACTATTTGACCATGTGTATCTTGGACCATAGAAACCAAGGTCAACAAGCCCATAATCTTCAATCATGCTGAGAAAATCAATGTACTTCTTCATTTGATAAGGGAGCCCACCAATCTTCTCTTCAACTGAGGCTATAACATTGAAATCACCAATGACACACCAAGGAACAGAACAACTGGTGGATTTCAATCTCAAAGTTTGCCATAGAGGAATTCTCATAGAAGGTTTACACTTAGTATAGATAATAGTGACCTGAAAGGGATCATCAGCTTCCACATGTTTGAGTTCAATGGTCATTTGTTGTTTGGATTCAATTCTAACATATTTGGAGAGAATGATTCTTTTTTAGATAAGGTTGATTTGGTTTGAAGAAAAGAATCGGTTTTGGTTGGGTGTGAGAGAAGGAAATGATATTTTTGGGGCAACGAGTCAGTTTAGAAGGGTTTAACATTTTGGACTTCAAACATTAAGAGAGAGACAGGAATAAATTAGTAACATAATACTTCAGCAGTTTGAAAAGACATAATATTGAAGAGACTACTAACCTGAGTCACCAGAACTAGGTTCCTTGACGGTTTTTTAAATTTTGAGAAAAAACTCCTAGAAGTGCAATGTCACTCATACTTGTTTTCTCCAAAAAATGCTATGTGTGTATACCTGTAACAATATAGAATTGAGTTAGATGGCACTAGAAAAACACTTTTTAGTATTGTACCTTTCCTTATTTACATGGCCAATCATCAAGGGACCAGGTCCTTAGTTAAGCTTCATCAACCTCAACTCTAGACGATCTCTTTCAAAGTGTTCTCTGCTCAATTCGTTGGTGAAGATATCTACTACCTGATCCCCCATCTTGCAAACCTTCATACAAATAAGCCATTTTTCAATATTGTCCCTCAAAAAGTAATATCAGACATCAATGTGCTTTGTCTCCTTGTGTTGTATCGGGTTCTTTGCAATATTTAAAGCACTTGTATTATCACACAACAATGGCATACAATATGTAAACACACCCAAATCTTCTAGTTGTTCCTTAATCTACAACATTTGAGAATAACAAGAGGCAATATCCACACATTCACCTTCAATAGTAGAAAGAGCCACATGGTTTTGTTTCTTTGTACCGTATGAGATCAAGCATAACCCTAAAAAATGTGCAATTCCAGATGTTCTATTTCGATCCACCAAATATCCAACATGATAAGCATTAGCATATCCAACCAAGTAAAAACTATCTCCTGAAGAATAGAAGAGGACCAACTCCTACGTTCCCTTAGAATACCTCAAAATTCTTTTGCCAGCCTTCAAGTGAGATTCTTTTAGGCTTGATTGGAACCTAGAACACAACCCAACACTAAAAATAATATCAGGTTTGCTAACAGTCAAGTACATAAGAGATCCAATGATACCCTTATACATAGTTTCATTGACTTGAGAACAAGGTTCGTCCATGTCTAAACGAGTAATAGTGGTAATAAGTGTATCAATGGTTTTAGCATTCTCCATCTCAAATCTTTTTAGCAGCTCCTTGAAGTACTTAAACATCAGAATTTGAAGTACCAGGTTCCTCCATAAATGAATCATCATTGACATCAACAGAATTATGACTTCCACTTCGTTGTTCTGCATCAGGAGTACCTGATGCAACATCAGAAACCTTACGTTCAACTTCAGCCGAGGTGATAGAGGGACCAGGTTCCTTTGTGCCTTTTGGAGATTCTGCTACATCTTCTTCATCCCTCTACTTGACTTGACACATCAAGTCAGTCTTTCCATTTGCAATATCTATAGCTTTACCAGGAGCATTTGTAAATTCTCCATCTTCATGTTCTTTGTTATGTGAGCCTTTGCCACCATTATTGAGAACAAAACATTTTGCATCCAACATCTTAGGTTTTCTCCCATTGAGCAGTTCACATAGAGATTTCTCGAGAAGGGACTTGATCATGCGCTTGTTAATCAAGTACCAGGCGGTGTTGACTGCTTCAGCCTACGAACTAGGTCCTCCATAAATGTAACGATCCGGTTGATCGTTTTGAGTATTACATCCCCATTCCCCCATTTACTGCTCAATTTATGCTTTACAGTTGTTATATGACTTGTCGGGGTAATTGGTTCGGGTCCGGTGAGATTTTGGAATGAATTGGAATACTTAGTTCCAAGGTTTAAAGCTTAAGTTGAAATAGTTGACCGGACATTAACTTATGTGTAAACGACTCTGGAATAGAATTTTGATGATTCCAATAGCTCTGTATGGTGATTTTGGACTTAGGAGTATGTCCAAAAATTTATTTGGAAGTCCATAGTTAAATTAGGCTTGAAATGGCTAAAACAGAAATTTACGCTTGGAAGTTTTATCGGAGAGTTGACTTTTTGATATCGGAGTCGGAATCCGATTCTGGAAATTTCAATAAGTATGTTATGTCATTTATGACTTATGTGCAAAATTTGAGGTCAATCCGACTTGATTTGATAAGTTGCGACATCGAATGTAGATGTTGAAAGTTCTTAGTTTTGTTAAGCTTGAATTGGGGTATGATTCGTGGTTCTATCATTGTTTGATGTGATTTGAGGTTTCAACTAAGTTAGTATGATATTTTAGGACTTTTTGGTATGTTTGGTTGAGGTCCCGAGGGCCTCGGGTGAGTTTTGGATGGTTAACGGATTGAATTTTGGACTTGGAACTTTGCTGGAATTGTCTGATGCACTGTCTGGTTTTCTTCTCCGCGTTCGCAAGAGGGGCCTCGCGTTCGCAAAGGGGAACTTGAGGCAGATGAATTTTGTTCTTCATGTTCACAATGCAGGGACCGCGATCCCGAAGGGTTGATGTCAGTGTTTATCGCGAAAGCGTGAAAGCGTTCGTGTTCGCGTAGAAGGACGAGGCCAGGCTGGGTAATATGCATTAAAGCTTCACATTTGTGAAGGGTAGATCGCGTTCGCGAAGGCCAAGCTTGGTAAAGCATCGCGTTCGCAAAGAGTAATTTTGGGCAGAACAATTTTGTGCTTCGCGAACGCGAGGGGCCTGTCGCGTTCGCGAAGAAGAAAGACCTGGATAGAAAGTTTAAGTTCTGAAAATGGGACGAACTTTCCATTTTTGACAATTTGGAGCTCGGGAAAAGGCGAGTTTCAGAAGATTTTCAAGAAAAACAATGGGGTAAGTGTTCTTAACTCAATTTTGGTCAAATTACCCGAATCTATAGTTGTTTTGGCATTTAATTGGTGATTTAAGTTGGAAAATTGTGAAAACTCTCTTGGTTTAATTTGAAGATTTGAGGGTCGAGTTGATGTTGGAATTTGGTAAAATTTGGTTTGACTCATGGTTGAATGGGAGTGCATATTTTGTAATTTTTGTCGAGTTTCGAGACTTGGGCCTCACGGGCTATTTTTGAGTGCAATTTCGGATTTTGCAAGAAAATTTATATTTTTATATGGAATTAATTCCTATAATTTGTATTGATTGAATCAAATTAATTGTGACTAGATTCGAGGTGTTCGGATGCCGATTCGCGAGGCAAAGGCGTAAGAATTGTGATTTAGTCAAATTCCATGGAATTGTGTAGTTGAATAATCTATTGTTACATGTACATTCTCCAGGTATTAGAGAAATTGAACCACAAATCATGTTAGAAATTATGTTTAGGCTATGTATTGGCACTGTAGGTACCCACAGAGGTCGTGTACATGTTGAATTATTTGCTGAATTGTTATTTTGTACGCAATCACAGTTTTACTTGTTATTATATATCAGTCTCTAGTGTTCCTTATTGATACATTATATCATTTCTGTTGGGTCTGATTTTCATGATTAGTGAGTGCCCGAGAGACCGGAGAGATTTATGACCGAGTGAGGCCGAGGACTTGATTGTGATATATTACACTATAGCATGTGAGTTGTCCGTGCAACACGTAAGTTGTCCGTGCATATCCATATATTATACTATAGCATGTGAGTTGTCCGTGTAACAGGTAAGTTGTCTGTGCGGATTATAGCGTTTGGGCTGAATGAGCCCCTCCGGTGTCTGTACACGCCCTAGTGAGCGCAGGTACCTACTGAGTGCGAGTGACGAATCCTGAGCGAATGGGAGGACTGAGTGATTGTTGCTCTGAGAGGATGCATTGATTTCATTATTATTATGCTTCAGTTGACATATATCACTATTTTTTTTGGAAATTTCTAAGAGATATTACCTCCTATTTCAGTTGATCTTAACATGAAATTACTGTTTGGGCCTTGATTGTTGAACTTGAAAGCATGTCTACTTTCTTATGATGGAAATTAATGTAATTGGGCTTAACTGAGAAGCTCGTCACCACTTTCAATTCTTTATTTAGTATTGTTACTTGCTGAGTTGGTTATACTCATACTTTACTCTGCACCTCGTGTGCAGATCCAGGTACTTCCGGACTCGACGGTTGCTAGTTTTTCGGAGCTTTATTTGTTAGAGATTATCGAGGTAGCTTCTTGACGTCTGCAGACCTTGATTTTCTTTCCTTTCAGTTTTTGTACTGTTCTATATTTTCAGACAGTATTTTTATCTGTCAGACTTTGCTATCATTTAGATTCTCTTGTACTTAGTGACACAGGGTTTTGGGAGTGTTTTAGTTTGGTATTGGTGAGATTTTTGGTATTGAATTTAAATATTATATTTTTGAAACTTAAAAGAAATTGTGGTTTATTGAGGTTGTCGACTTTCCTAGTATTGAGATAGGCATCATCATGACAGGCAGGATTTTGAGTCGTAACAAGTTGGTATCAGAGCCAAGGTTATATAGGTCTCACGAGTCATCTACAGGTTAAGTAGAGTCTTGCGGATCGGTACGGAGACGTATGTACTTATCTTCGAGAGGCTACCAAACCCTTAGGAAAATTTCACTTTCTTGTATTCTGTCGTGCAAATTTGTTAATTTCGGAAACTAAATTTCTGTTTTTCTATTCTCTCACAGATGGTGAGGACACGTACTACCGGATCAAATGGTCAGCCACCAGTTAGGGTCGCGAGAAGCTGGGGTCGTGGTAGAGGCCAAGGTAGAGGTCGAGGTATAGCTCGTACAATAGTTGGAGCACCACCTGTAGCACCACCATCATTTAGCAGCGCTGAGTGAGAGGATGCTAAGAGTTTCCTGGATAAGTGCCAGTGGATGCTTCGGAGAACGGGTATTTTGGAGACCAGTGGGGTCTCATTCACAACTTTTCAGTTTTTTTGGGCTGCCTTCAGATGGTGGGAGGTTTATGAGAGGCGCAGGCTGGTCGGTGCAGCACCGCTTACATGGGAGGAGTTCTCCGTTATCTTCTTGGAGAAGTTCGTGTCGCAGTCTCGCAGGGAGGAGTTGTGCATATAGTTTGAGCAGCTTCGGCAGGATGGAATATCTGTGACCGAGTACAAGATGAGGTTTTCTGAGTTAGCTCATCACGTAGTTTGGTTGGTTCCCACTGATAGGGAGAAGATCATGAGGTTTATTGATGGCCTCCCGTATCAGCTGCGGTTGCTTATGACTAGGGAGAGGGTATCGGGTGCTACTTTTGACCAGGTGGTTGACATTTCTCGGCAGATAGAGATGGTCCGTAGCCAGGAGCATGGTGAGAGGGAGGCCAAGAGGCCTCGTGGTTCGGGAGGTTTCGGTGGTGTACTTTCTGGGGGCAATACTACCATAATAGGGGTCGCCCTTATAGGCCCGCTCAGATGACTCGCCCACCTCATCGTGGTACATCAGTTAGCCACTGCTCTTACAGTGCTCACTCAGGCCAGTCGTTATTCCGCGCACTACTAGCACAAAGTTCTCACCATGCCTCATCTGCTCAGGTTTCTATAGGCAGTGCCTCGGGTTATCAGGACCAGCAGCTCCGTTAAAGGAGGGGTTGTTTCGAGTGGTCATATCAAGAGAGATTGTTCTAGGTTGTTGAGTGTGGATCCACAGTAGAGTTCTCGGCTGATAGAACCATCACTAGTAGTTACACCACCCGCCCAGCCAGCTCGGGGTGGGGCTCAGTCAGCTAGGGGTCGCCCAAGAGGAGGAGGCTAATCAAGTGTCGGTCAGGCCTGATTCTATGGTTTTCCTGCCAAACCAGATGTCATTGCTTTAGATGCAGTGATCACAGGTATTGTCTCAGTGTGCCACAGGGAAGCTTCTATATTATTTGACCATGGTTCTACTTATTTGTATGCACCACTATACTTTACTCATTAACTGGATATGCCCCGTGAGTCCTTATTTTGACCTATTCATGTATCTACGTCGGTGGGCGATACTATTATTTTGGACCGTGTGTATCGGTCGTGTGTGGTAACTATTGGGGGACTAGAGACTAGAGTTGATCTTTTATTGCTCAGTATGGTTGATTTCGATGTAATCTTAGGTATGGATTGGTTGTCTCCATGTCATGCTATTCTGGACTGTCACGCCAAAACCGTGACATTGGGATGTCGGGGTTGCCAAAGGTCAAATGGAGAGGTTCTCTAGATTATGTTCCCAACAGGGTAATTTCTTATTTGAAGGCCCAACATATGGTTGGGAAGGGGATTTAGTGATATTTGGCCTTTGTGAGAGCAGTTGATGCAGATACTTCTACTATTGATTCAGTACCGGTAGTGCGAGTCTTTTCGGATGTATTTCCTGCAGACCTGCCGGGTATGCCACCTGACAGGGATACTGATTTTGGTATTAACTTGGTGCTAGGTACACAACCCATTTCTATACCTCTGTATTGTATGGCACCAACTGAGTTGAAAGAATTGAAAGAGCAACTTCATGAACTTATTGATAAGGTGTTTATAAGGCCTAGTGTGTCGCCTTGGGGTACACTAGTTCTGTTTGTGAATAAAGATAGATTGTACTATGTAGATGTGCATCGACTACAGGCAGTTGAACAAAGTTACAATCAAGAACAAGTATCATTTGACGCGTATTGATGGTTTATTTGACCAGCTTTAGGGAGCGAGTGTATTCTCCAAAATTGATTTGAGATCTGGGTATCACCAGTTGAAAATTCGGGATTCAGATATTCTAAAGACGACATTCAGGACTCACTTTGGTCACTATGAATTTCTCGTGATATCGTTTGGGCTGTCCAGTGCCCCAGCAGCCTTTATGCACTTGATGAATAGCGTATTCCATCCGTATCTTGATTCATTTGTCGTAGTATTTATTGATGATATCCTAGTGTACTCACGTAGCCAGGAGGAGAATGCTGATAAGTGGGGATTTTTGACTACTTATTTGCACCCTTTAGCTTTCGTTTTAGTCCCAAAGCGCTTAATTGTGTTCCCGAAAACTGATAAAATATGCTTAATGCATGAATATTTGAAGATAGGCTCCCAAGATAAAATTCAACTCAAGAAGGAGTAATTTGAACTTAAGGACAAAAACAGGCACAAAAGGTCAGAAGTACGGACCGCGGAATATTATCTGTGGCTGCAGATTGTGAAGGAATTCCCATTAGAGAAATGTGCAAAGTACGGTCCGCACATAAATTGTGCGGCCACAGAAGCTGAGGCAAAGCAAAAGTTCAGAGAACCTGAATCTGAAAAATGCGAACCGCACAATTATTGTGCGGCCGCAGAAGAAGAGCTATGCAGCTGCACTCATATTGTGCGGACTGCAGAAGAGCAAGGTGCGACCGTACTCAGAATTGTGTAAACCGCATAAAGAGCGCAGTGTGGCCACAGATTAGAATTATGTGGCCGCGGATTTCCAATCCTGTTAAGCTGAAGAAATGTGCAGCCGCAGAACCTCCGAAAGGGCATTTTTGTTTGAAAAATTCCAGTTCTGTACAAATAGAAGAGTTTCGCTTTTTTAGGCCAACTTTTGACATCAGCTGCTACAGTAGACTATTTCTTTTACTCTTTTTAGAAATTTTTACTATTTTGAATTATTTGAAAATAGATTTTGTTATTTTAATTATCAATATGGGTTTAATTATCATGTCTTCTCCTCTTTCGTCCAATTTAAGCATGAGTAGCTAGATTTTCACTAGGGTTGTGACCCAACCCTAGTGTGTAAACTTACTGGGTGTTTGTTATCTAGCCTTGGTCTTGCTTTTATTTGAAGAATTAATGGTTACAAATACTAATCTATGCCTATTTGACTTGGTATCTACTTGAGAAAGAGAAACTTAGTCTAGAAAAATGTGGCTAGCAAGAAATTGGGTCAATCGATAGATTGATAAGCCCAATTAAAGGGTTGAACCTAGAAATAGTAAAAATCGACTTGAGCTTCTTATCAACCATTTTGTTCAATACCCCTTTGGGCTTGAGAAAATCAAATTAGACAAAATCACTCTCTAATCGAGAGGTATTGAGTGGGTACTTGAGTGTTGATAGCTATAATATACCCCGACCAATAAAACAAGCTTTAAAGTTTACAACCCATTAGGCAAACACCTAGGTGAAGGTCATCAACCTAGGCCTTTTATATCATTTGAAAAACAACAAAAATCAATTTCCTAGTTTCCTTCTTTTAATTGCAAGCGAAGTTTAATTTATATTTTCAAACAAAACCAAATATTGCGAAAGTGCAAATTTAGATATACAAACTCACACGCTAAGATATATACTACCGATTCCTAATCATATAGCTCCTTGTGGAATTCGACCTCGACTCTTGTTGGGTATTAATATTGCATCGGTCATTTTCATAGCCTCAAATAGAGGAGTAAAATTGGACGACATCAATTTTTGGCATCATTGCCGGGGAGCTACAAAACGGTGTTAGCGATATATTTAGGTGTCCTTTTGGGATATCTTCTTTTCCTTCCTTGTTACTAACGTGTTGAGAAATATTAAGTGTAATCATGGCAAACAATTAGGTAGGATAATTACCTTTGGGGGATGTGGACGTTGAGGATGATCAAATGGACGTGGTCCCTCTTGAACCTCAAGCCAATAGACGAGGTCGACCACCTCATCACAATGTACCCGCTCCACCCCCACCTCCATCACGAGAGGCTAAATACCGGTTGTTGTTGAATGAATGGTATGCAAGTGCTATAGTCCTTCCTCGTATTAGGGCGGGCAACTTCCAAATAACCAACGTGATGCTCACTTTGCTTGAGCAACGAGGGTTCTTCACCGGTGTATCGAGTCAAAATGCATATAAACACTTGAAGGGGTTCGTCGATACGTGTTGGGAGAGCAAACAAACAAATGTCGCCAAGGATGCTTTGAGGCTAAGGCTTTTTCCCTTCTTTCGATGGGGATAAGCTTTAGATTGGTTGGAACGTTTACCAAATTATTCCATTCATACTTGAGATGAATTAGCGGAGAAATTTATTTCAAAGTACTTCTCTCCCGAACACATGGCTATTCTTTGGGATGAAATTCTAGCATTCAAGAAAGAGCACAATGAACCACTACACAAGATATGGGAAAGGTATAGAACAATGGTGAGAGAATGCCCCAACAATGATATGACAGAGAACATGATTCAACAAACTTTATATCGGGGGATAAATACCAACAACCAATGTGTAGTGAATCAACTTGCCGGTGGAAACTTCATGACTATGCCTTATGCGGAGGCGTGTGAGATTTTGGATGAGATGGCGGATACTTCATCGGCGTGGCAATCTAGAGCTAGTGTTCCACAAGGTAATCCAAATGTGATTTTTAATTATAAAGAGTTACATGACCATGGACAAGACATAGGTGAGTTGCCAACCACCATGAATTAATTGGCAAAGGCTAAACTTAAACAATTGCAAAACCCGAGGCATGTCAATGCAATAGAGGGAGTCAATATGATGGTGAATAAGAGAAGAATAAGAAGTCCACAAGTGCAACAAAGAGTGGACAATTTTGTGCAAGATGATAGTAGATTTGATCAAGGTGATTCTTACAATGATCAAGAAGAAGAGGTCCAATATGTGAACAACTTTCAAGGGCAAAGAAACAACTTCCAATGCCCTAGTCAACAACAATGGAGACCTTCAAAAAATCAATGCAATTGGAATTCTAACAACCAAGGTAATTGGAATAGTGGAAACAATCAAGGCAATTGGAATAACAACAATTAAGGCAATTGGAGTGGAAGTAATAACCAAGGGAATTGGCAAAACAATAATAACCAAGGCAATTGGGGAGGAAATAACCAAGGCGGGTGGAACAACAATCAAGGAAATCGAGGGTCGGGTTCTCAAAGGCCCCCGATGTATCAACAACCGAGCAACCCACCTCCTTATCCTTCTCATGGTCCTAGTTTATCCAATAATAAAATGTGTCGTATTGAGAACATATTCAAGAAAATAATGGAGAAGAATGTCGATTCCGATGCGCAACTTGTTTCACACAACACATCAATCCGAAACTTAGAAGTGCAAATGGGTCAATCTCTCAAGCTTTAAATTCTCATCCTAAGGGGGCTCTACCAAATGATACGGTGGTGAACCCGAAGGGTGGGAATAAACGGGGCATGCCATGGCCGTTACTACAAGAAGTGAAAGAGGTAGGAATTCACCTACCTCAAGTCAAAGGCAACTTGTGGATGATGAGAAAGTGGTAGAAGAAGAGGAGATCCCAAACTATGTTGTGCATGCAAATAATGAAATACAGATTGATATTGATAACACGGTGGAAGAGACTCAAGAGGATGTGAACCCGTCTAGGGATCATGTGATTGACATACTGGAACCGGTAGTGCAAAAAGCTAAGGCACCAGCCTAAGCCACCTCCTCCCTATCCTCAAAGGCTTACCAAGAAAAATGGCTAGAATTTATTCAAAAAGTTCATTGATATGATGAAGAGTCTCTCTATAAATGTGCCATTAGTTGAAGACTTGGAGCAAATGCCTGGATATGCACAGTTTATGAAGTACTTGGTGACAAAGAAGAGAATGATAAATTTTGAAACTATCAAAGTAACTCACAAAGTGAGTGCAATTATGCATTCAATGGCTCCTAAGTTGGAAGATCCCGGTACTTTCACAATTCCTTGTACCATTGGAAATGCCGAGTTTGCAAAAGCTCTTTGTGATCTTGGGGCAAGTATCAATTTGATGCCCTATTTGAGTTTCAAGACATTGGGAATTGGGCAACCAATACCCATATATATGAGATTACAAATGGATGATCGTACAATGAAGAGACCGTTTGAGGTGATTGAGGATGTATTGGTTCGAGTTGACAAGTTCATTCTCCTGGCGGATTTTGTTATTCTTGATTGTGAAGTTGACTAGAAGGTCCCGATTATTCTTTGTAGACCTTTCCTTGCTACGGAAAAGGCTCTTGTTGATGTAGAAGCCGGAGAATTCACTTTCCGGGTGGGTGATGAAAAGGTAGTGTTCCACATGTGCAAATCTATGAGGCAACCGAATAGCAATAAAGTGTGTTCATTCGTGGACTCGGTCACCGATGTGATTATTGATGATATAAGTACCACGACTAATATGGGTGACATGTTGGAGGCCTTCTTGCTAAATTTTGATGATGAAGATATGGATGGATTCATGGAATATGTTAATTCTTTGCAAGGAATGGGGTAGTACAACTATGCACCCCGAAAGATTTCCTTGGATCTTGAGAATACGAAAACTCCTCCTACAAATCCGTCAATTAAAGAGCCTCCTATCTTGGAGTTAAAGCCTTTGCCTTCACATCTCAGGTATGAATTCCTTGGCTCTTGTTCTACTTTACCGGTTATTCTTTCTTTTGTTTGACTAATGTGCAGGTTGACTCTACATTGGTGGTGCTCCACAAGAGGAAGAAAGTTATTGGGTGGAATTTGGTGGATATTCGGGGAATAAGCCTCGCGTTTTGCATACACAAGATTAACTTGGAGGAATATTCCAAACCCTCCATTGAACATTAAAGGAGACTCAATGAAGCTATGCAAGACGTGGTCAAAAAGGAGATCATCAAGTGGTTAGATGACGGGGTGGTCTACCCCATTTTTGACAGTTCGTGGACTTCTCCGGTGCAATGTGTCCATAAGAATGGGGACCGGATGGAGAGTGTGTATGGACTACCGGAAGCTAAACAAAATGACAAGGAAAGAGCATTATTCACTCCCCTTTCTTGACCAAATGCTTGATAGGTTGGCCGACCGTACTTACTATTGCTTTTTAGATGGATATTCGGGCAACAACTAAATCCTTATTGCCCTGGAATATCAAGAAAAAACAACTTTCACTTGTCCCTATGGCACTTTTGCTTTCAAGCGGATGCCATCTGGCTTTTGCAATGCACCAGCAATCTTTCAACGGTGTATGATGGTGATCTTTATGGATATGGTAGAGGACTACCTTGAAGTCTTCATGGAGGACTTTTCGGTAGTCAGGGATTACTTCAATGATTGCTTGGAAAATTTGGATAAAGTATTGGCAAGGTATGAAGAAACGAATTTGGTGTTGAATTGAGAGAAATGAAATTTCATGGTCGAGGAGGGCACTCTCCTTGGCCACAAAATTTCAAAGGAGGGCATTGAGGTCGACAAGGTGAAGATAGAGGTGATTTCTAAACTTCCACCTCCAACATCAGTGAAAGGCGTGAGAAGTTTCTTAGGTCACGCGGGGTTCTATCGGCGCTTCATAAAGGATTTTTTCAAAGTGGTAAACCCCTTGTGCAAGCTTTTAGAGAAATATGTTATGTTTCACTTTAATGATTATTGCATGAAAGCCTTTGAATCTCTCAAGTTCAAGGTGACAACCACTCCCACCATCACCACTCCTAATTAGAGTATTCCTTTTGAACTCATGTACGATGCTAGTGACATAGCGGTTGGAGCAGTTTTGGGGTAACGTATCAACAAGATTTTTCATCTGGTCTACTATGCTTGTAAGACCATGATATATGCCCAAGTAAATTACACCATTACTAAAAAGGAGCTCAATTCCATTATGTTGGCAATTGATAAGTTCTGCCCATACTTGCTGGGTGCAAAGATTATTGTTCATACGGATCATACGGCACTTCGGTATCTCATGAGCAAGAAAGATTCAAAAGCTAGGTTGATGAAATGGGTTCTATTGTTGTAAGAGTTTGATATTGACATTCAAGATCGGATAGAGAGTGAAAATAAAGTGGCGGACCATTTGTCTCGTTTAGAGGAGGAGGGGAGGCCACATGATGGCCTTGAAATCAATGACTCCTTCCCCGATGAACACCTCTTGGCCTTTTTAATGAAGGAGGTTCCATGGTTCGCCGATCTAGCAAACTTCTTTGTGTGTGGAATCATCCCGGATAAGTTCTCTTCAAATCAAAGGAAGAAGCTCAAACGCTATTGTCAAGATTATTATTGGGACAAGCCTTTTGTCTTCCGGATTTGCAAGGATGCGGTAATTAGATGATGTGTACCGGAAGAAGAGAAAAATGTTATTCTTGAAGCTTGTCACTCTTCACCTTATGGTGGTCACCATGGCGGAGCAAGAACAGCGGCTAAAGTTCTAAGTTACGATTTCTATTGGCCCACTCTCTACAAAGATGCAAGTGATATAGTGAAAAGATATGATGAATGCCAACGGGCCGGTGGAATCTAGAAGAAAAATGAAATGCCTCTCACTACCATTTTGGAGATTGATATCTTTGATGTGTGGGGTATTGACTTCATGGGTCCTTTTGTGAGTTCTTGTGGAAACACCTAGATCTTAGTCGTGATTGATTATGTGTCTAAATAGGTTGAGGTTGTTGCTCTACCCAACACTGAAGAGAGAAGTGTGGTAACTTTCTTGAAGAAGAATATTTTCACAAAATTTGGTACTCCGCGGCTATCATAAGCGATGAGGGTCACATTTTTGCAACAAGGCTTTTGACACTTTGCTTAACAAATATGGTGTCACTCATAAAGTTACGATTCCCTATCATCCTCAAGCTAGTGGTCAAGTAGAAGTCTCCAACCAAGAGATAAAGAATATCTTGTCCAAAATAGTGAATGCTAACCGGACGGATAGGTCAAAAAAGCTTGATGATGCACTGTGGGCTTATTGGACTGCTGTCAAAACTCCTATCGGCATATCTCCATACCGGTTGATGTTTGGAAAATCTTGGCATCTTCCGGTGGAACTTAAGCACAAAGCCATATGGGCTTTAAATAAGTTGAATCTTGATTGGGATGCAGCTGCTAACTTGCGGGTTGCACATTTGAATGAATTGGATGAGTTACGGTACCATGCATATGTAAGTTCGTCCTTGTACAAAGAGAGAATGAAGTATCTTCATGACAAATACATCCGTAACAAGGAGTTCAAGATGGGCGATCTTGTTTTGTTGTTCAACTCACGAATGAAGATGTTTCCCAAAAAGCTGAAATCCAAATGAAATGGTCCCTTTGAAATTGTGGGTGTGACATCTTTTTGTGCATTGAACTTGAAGAACAAAAATGATGAGGTATTCCGAGTCAATGGTCACCAGGTGAAGAACTATTTGGGACGAGATGGTGATGGCCACGTGGTGGCAGTTATTCATTTAAAGTGATGGTAATTTGTGTCGTACCGCAACGTTAAAATAGGCACTTCTTGGGAGGCAACCCATGTTTTCTTTTTCTTTTCTTTTCTTCTTTTGTAGATAGGTGTTATTTTGTGCTAACTGAATTTGAAGTGTGCTGTAGGAATGTGTGTTCTTTATAGGAACTGTGCTCAAAATAATTGACTAAGTGTGGAAAAAGTGCGGACAACACATGAAATGTGCGGACCGCACAATTTTGAATGCTACAGCAGAAGGCAACCGCGGCCGCACAAATTGGAAGGGGAAAATGCAAACTCTCTGAAGTTTAGCCTGTCATAGAATTGGTCATGCTTCGACCTCACATCGAATTATGCGGTCCACAATCCAAATCTACGGTCGCACCAGAAATTATGCGGACCGCAGATCAACATAGGTTACTGAGCCTTCAAGTAATATAGTGCGGACCACAGAAGGAATTTTGCGGCCGCACTCCTCTTTTGTTTCTCAAAGTTTGCCTGCTTGTATAAATAGTAGCCTTGGGCTACTGTATAAGGTTTTCCTTCTCTGAGCACTCTAAACTCTAATATTTTAAAATCATTTGTTCAATCATCTGCCTCACTCCACCCACATCTGTGATCATTTAGTTGCACTCCTTCATATCTAGTATGATTAATTTCTCATAGAAGTTTTCAATTTTCTTAGTTTAATTTACAATTTTTTCTTTTAGGTAGTCTTAGGCTATTTCTCAATAGATTTCAATTTCAATACCATTTGGGGGTTAATCTGTAATTGGTCAACTACTAATTTCTTTATGGGGACTGGGTACATTCATTTACATGCTTAATTATTAATACCATGTTGAATCTGTGCAAAAACGTGAAAAGCCTAGAAGTCTGATCGTTTTGATTTTGAAATCTGTGGCCGCATAAGAAACTGTGTGGTCCGCAAACGTTGTAATCTAAGGTATTTGGCTAATTAGATTCTGCGGCCGCACTTGAAATTTTGCGGACCGCAGAAATTCCATCGCGGCCACAGAAAAGTGTGTGCGGCCGCAGATCAGGCCAATCTCTGTCATCAGAGACTTGGCATTTTTGGAAAGTCTAATGTGCGGTCGCACTCAGAAATGTGCGGACCGCATTTCAAATCTGCGGTCGCACTCAAAATTTTACGGACAGCAGTTCCATCTCTGCGGCGGCACTTCTACATTGTGCGGTCCGCACAACCCAGACTGCGTCCGCACTTGCAATTGTGCGGACCACACTTCACCACCCAGCACTCTTGTTCTGAAATGTGATATATTGTCTGTGTACAATTGAATTATAATTGACTTCTTTTGTTGCTTGTTACAGAAAATGGTTAGATCTCGTGGTCGCGATGACACTTCAAAGGGGATGGGTGAATCTTCCAGAGGTAGAACCAAAATAACTTTACCTCTCACCCTCCAGAAGATAATCACTAAGAAAGATACAGCATGCCTAGTATGACAGCTTGAGCCCTCCGAATCTAGTTCATATGCCTCATCTCAGGAAGCATCGGAGGGTAACTCAGTTCAAGAGCACCCTGTTGTCCAATCACAGCCACAGCAACCACAGAGAGGTATCAACTCTGCGACGAGCCTTCCTCCTCACATAGCACCTCCGAGGGTTCGGAGAGTGCTAGTCAGGCTTCGGAGACTTATTTTACACCTGCCCCTGAGGCACCAGTAGCCGATGTTGATGATATTCAAGACGATGGTCGAGGGGGTGATAATACAGTTGCCAGCCTTGAAAGGTCGAATAAGAAAGAGGTTTGGGAGGACAGGTTTGTCAGTCTAGGTGCCTTCACCAGTTTTCGTGGATGGTGGTCGGTGAGATAGATCACTCTTGAGCGAAAGTTCCTACTTCAAGATCTTGACAAGTACAATCCAGAAGTGTTGAGACAGTTCTGAGAGAGAAAGAAGTGGATGTGGTTCACCAAGTAAGTTGTGGATGCCAAGGAGTATGTGGTATGGAGTTCTATGCCAATGTGGCATATATCAAGAAATGGACCAAAGTTACAAAAGCGCGAAATCTGAATGTGCGGTTCGATCAGCACACACTGAACTCCTACTTGGGATTTGAGGACGTGGAGCCAGTGCAGTACTTGGAGAAGCTGGCAATGGGTGATGCAGCTTGCCCATGAAAAGCTAAGATTTTTGCGGCCTCAGGGCCACCACCACCATGGATCACTGCAGGGGTTCCTATTCAGTGGAACTCCCTAAATTTCGAGGCGAAGGGATGACAGACCTTCATATGCAGTAGACTAGACCCGTTCCAAAATGAGACAAACTTATCTATTCCACGGGCAGTTGAAGTCGCATCTATTATGGTCGGGTACCCAATCAATATAGGTGCCGTGATGTCGGCCAACATGCCAGTGGTCGCCAGGCAGGCTGATACTTCCTACCCGTATCCCAACACCTTCACGAAGTACCTTACGGATGCACGGGTAGAGCCCTGGGATTTTGACACGAAGGTTCGAGCAAATAAACTCTTTTCTTGGTATTCTCTGATGGATTCGAAGAACCTGAAGAGAAAGGGCTAGCCGACTACTACCGTAGGCCAGTCTGATGACCCTTCGGTGGTAGCTGCAGAGTTTGCAGATATGCCTTTCACTTCAGCAGTGTCTTCTTCCAGTGTAGCTACCATGCCTTCAACTTCAGCCTTAGTTCCTCTATCCTTGGCTTTGAAGCCGGTACATGTGCCTTCTGCTCCACTATCTATGCTGCGAGTCTCCCAAACTTTGGCGAGCCTCAACAACTGGATGCAGAAAGCTACTGCAAAGTTGTCTGACATATCCGGTCATGTTGTAGCGCAGTCATCTATGACGGCACCCCAGTTTCATCCCGCAGTCGAAGAAAGTTTGAAGAAGATCCTGGACAACCAGAACACTATTATGGCCACTCTGGTACAACATTGGGCAGTGATCGAAGAATTCGGCAAAGAGGTAAAGAAAATGAGAAAGCAATAGGCATCTAAGAAGTCAGTGGACGAACTTCGGAGTCAGGTTACCAAGATTGCAGCAGTCGGAGACATTTCATTTGACATGTTGATAGACCCACACCACCGAGGCCCAGATCCCACAGAGCCCACCGTAGCAGCTGGCCAGTCTGAGGAGCCAGGCCTTGCTACTTACACTGCTGAGGTAGTCCGTTAGATGTTCACCAACCCAACTAATCCCAGACATGATTAAAGACGTACATGTTAAAGATAATTTTGCAGTCGATTATATTTTGTGTTTATATCCGGTTATACACAAATTTGTTGTCTACCATGTTTTGTATTTGCATATTTCTTTTGATTTGAGATGATGATTGCTAGGTTAATATCAAATGTATTTTTACGAGTTCTTATTTTGCGGAGTAAGAGAACGTGAAAGAGGTACTGTCACAAACGACTTTTTTCTCCTAGAAAGTAATTATTATTATTTTTTGCATTCAATCATTCAAATTTATTATATCTTCGGAAAAAGAATGTTAATTTTTTGTGCCTATATTCTACCTATTGTAATTTATCAACTTAATAATTCAGTTTACAAAATTGAAGAAAAACTGGTAGTTTTCGTTTTGAATTCCAACTAAAAAACAAAGGTCGTAGTAATTTTATCCCAAATTACCAACATTTTACGATACAAGAAGAATTTAAAAACCTAATCCAACACTACATATGAATTTTATCTCAAATCTAACGTGACTTGAGATATTCGTGTAACGCACGACTATAGAGACTAATACTATATTAAAAGCACGAAGACCTTTACGAAATGCCGTTCGTCTTTTTTACCCTTTTAAAATAGAGTTCATACTGGATAAAATAGCAATTTGATCATTTTACTAATATTTAGGAATAGTCATTTATTAGTTTTCAAATATTTCACACTTTAAAATACTAAAACTTAGATTACTAAATCTTTCCTTATTTAAATTATATAAGAACTTCTAATATTTAGAAAATCTAAAATCGAGTTATTTTTTACTTCACAATTAATTTGCTTTGTTATTTGTTTAGGCTTAGTTTCTTCCGTCTACACAAATGACTCTATAAAACAAAGATTTAAAAGTAAAATGTGAGAAAGATTTTTATTTGTACCCTTTGGAAATATAAATCTTAGTAGATAAATTATTATTACATTTAAATATTTAAAATTGGGGAGGAGTTTATATTAAGATTTGAATAACAAAATATAAATTATTTTCTTTAGTAACGAATTATTATGTTTTTGAAACAACTTATTAGACAAAGAAAGCTTACTCAATGTTTTTCTAAATTCATCATATTAAAAGAATTATTTTTTAAGTTGAAAAAGTTCTTAATAGTATTAAGACTCAGATTGATAAAAGTGGTAACTTGACGTAACAATGATGAAATAGTAGAGACAAAATATATCCTAAATGAGTTGTTATTAATTATTTTTTATTTTTTCATTCATCCTAACAAATAACAACTTGTTTTAAAATATTAACTCAACATTAGTCATTTTTAGGCTTCACATTTTTATTTTATCAATTTTCTTCTATGAGCTATAGGACCACCTCTTATTCACAAATCTTTAAAAAATCAAAAGATTCAATTTTCAATTTAGATTTACGGAAAAAGGCTCAGATATGCTATCCAACTATAAGAAATGGCATATCTATGTATGCCACCCGTTAAAAATGGAATGTATTCATGCCACTAACGTTATATTATTGGCTCTTTTGTGCCATTATTCATTAACGGTTCTCACACTCGGTATTTATATTTCATATTCTGGTTTTTTTAACCTTACACTTGCCATGTGTCGTTTAATTAGACTCCTTCCCATAACTCGACCCTACACCATAATAAAAGTATAGTTGATCATGTGTTTGTATCTTCTCGAGGAACTTGAGTACAGCTTTCCAAAAATATTTGCAAAGTTATCTCACTCGGAACCAACCATCCTAACGGACCCCATGATTATGCAAAGTTAGCCACGAATACACAGATGCAACAACTACTAAAGTTGCAAACTAAAGAGGCAAATCTGCTACATTTCCGAATTTTGCCCCAATAAGAGCTGCCACTGCTGTTTGGAATATATACATGAAGATGCCACCCCAGAAGAAGAGTACTCTCCTGCCAAACTTATCTGTACAAAAGACTGAAATAAAAGTTGCACAGCCAGTGATAGCAGCTGACATAAGCGAAGCATTACTCTTAAACCCTAATATTTGGAAAAGTACAGGAACATAGAACATGACTACGTTAAGCTGCTGGAGTGATGGAATAAGATTTGACAAAACTCTATACTTCCGGACGAATAAAAGATTATTCCATCACCTGTCTACTTTCTTGGAAGCTTCCCTCGCCATAACAACAACAACAACCCAGTAAAATCTCAGAAGTAAGGGGTCGGGGAGGGTAGTGTATACGTATACCTTACCCTTATTTCCATGGAGTAGAGAGGTTGTTTCCGATAGATTCTCGCCGTAGCTAGGTCATTAAATTCAGCATTCACATTATCAACTCCTCTGATCTTTTTCAACAATTGTTCATCCTCCTCTTTTCATTCCCCTGTCTATCAACGAACTCGGACTATCAGAGAGTGTTAGGGTATATATTATTAACCAAGCATTTAGATATGGTAGATATTCTAATAATTGTCATGGTTAAAAGTCTAAATGGGAGATTGTTGGGATATATACTATTAACCATGGATTTTGGTGTGGATATAATATTTATTATGGAATAATTGTTATTTAATTTTAATAAAGTTTTAAATAAATCATATACTCGTTTGTGTCGTTTACTTATATAGTAGATGATTTAGTTCATAGAGTTTAGCTTATACACGGAAGATTAAATCATCGATTCTTATAAGTATAAAGATCATGTTCACGATCTAATGATGGAATTGGATAAACCATCAGGAATGATTGTAGCACGTGATTAAATATAATTTAGCTTGATTATGAAAATAGTTTAATTCTGACTTCTTGTGCTAGTACATTTTGTATGTATTGAACGGACCAAGTAGAGATAAGTATTTTATACTGACTTAATAAAATAACTTCTCTAGCTACTAAACGTACTTATATTCTTAATTTTGATATAATTATTATTAGTTGCGTATATTCTTTATTGTTTTAATTTATTAAAAGGCGAGATTCTTTTGTGGGTCATTATGCTTGGTAAATTGGACAGTGATGATATACATCGGCGAAGTAATAGTTAGTTGAAGGAATCCATGTCTCGGTCTAGAGATTGATGATACACCTTTATGAAAACTTATAAGTTTTCATGTGTAAACCCTGCAGGTGAATTTTGTATCCGTCACATGATATAAGTTAAGCGAAAATCTAATAAAAATAATCAATGAATTAAATTGTCAGTAATTTAATTTATTTGATTAATATCTGAATATTAGCATGTGGAGTTAAATGAGGTTTAATGGAGGAATTTCGAAATTGAACTAAGGAGTGCAGTTACGAATTTTTAGTGGAATAATTCGTAATTTATTATGGTAGTATTAATTCGGATATTTCGAATTAAGTCCATAATAAGAAGCTTCGTTAATTAAATACTGTGGTCCTTGTTGTGCCCGAATAATTAGGAATTAAATGGAATCATATTTCTTGGTGGAAAAGGAAGACTCAACAGGTTTAAGAAAATAGTTTAAACTCTAAAACTTGTGTCTATATAAAGGGGTCTTATTCCATAAGGATGCTATGGTTTTACTACATGGTTTTTCCAAGGAGGAATTCGCCCACACGAATTTTGCTAATTTCGGGCATTATTCGGGTCACACAGTAGAAGACTGTGGAGTTGGAGGATGATCTCGTAGACGGTTTTCGCTCTCACTTGAAGGCTCTTTTCACGATCACGATCACGCTCCAAGAGATAAGTATCGATTTTTATATTTGATTAAAATCTGTGATTATGTGTTGTCTACATCACATGCAAGTGATCATAACTATTTGTTTCTGCTGTTTATACCTAGTTTTCATCAATCGATATCAGACTCTACTTGCGTCTAAATAGATAACATGAAATATGTGTGTGTATCTGTGCAATTATATACAATTACATGAGCGGTCGCTGAAATTAAAGCCATCGATTGCACTCGTCAGTTAGTTCCTATCTAACGGGTTATGTCGTATTCTTGATATTTAATTAAGAAAAGGATTGAGGAATTGCTTGATGTATTTAATATGGCGGCGGCGGCAAACATTATAGATGTTGTTGACCTTGCGCTTGTAATTTGATTTGTTGATGGGCATATAATAATTAACAAAGAAAGAAAAAGCAGAAGAGGTGTTGCCTGTGATTAGATCCGGTGGCGGCATCGACATTGCCTTTGTTTTTTAAAGATTCACCTTACTTTATTTTCTTGGTTATATGACTATATCTGAGATATTGAAAAAAAAAAAAAAAAAAAGGAGAAGTGGGGAGAGAAACTATTTTAGTTTTTTAATGGTTATTTTTCGTTGTATCGTATTGTATTATTATCCCAAAATAATATTTGTTTTGATTGTTTCATTAAAATTGATTGTATTGTATTGTTAAATCAATTATTGCAGAACAATAAAAAATCTCATTTTTTGAAATAACTGATGTGGTGTAGGGGGATTGTTTCCTATTTTTCTTTCTAATTATGCCCTAACTTATTACTCCATAATTCTATTTTACCTCTTTACCTTTTGTTATATTTTAACTCCAAATCTCCCACCTATAACCCACTTTATCTTCGTCCCATTTCTTTCGGAACAATAAATCATGTCATTGGACATGGGAAAAGAAAAATCGACTGCACTGCTTCTCCACTAGCTAACATTAGCAATTTGCAGATTTCAAGAGGATATGCATACATATGACCATTAACTAAAGAGGAAATTTCATATTAAATGCAATTAAAGGATACTTAGAAGTAAATCTTAAATAAAATATAGTTAAACAACATTATAACTCCTGCCATTTTTAACTCCAACGTAAAATTGCTAATTTTGTTAGAATTTGCATGAATTTTGCTTAGTCTATTTATGAGACATATTTAATGATAAATTAGTAGAAATAGATTTTTTTTTTAATTATTTTTATGCGTAATTCTGGATAAATTTAATATTTAAATAATTAAGGGTATTTTAGTAAACTTATAAGTTATAGTACAGTACGATACAGTCAAATCAAACAGCGAAATATTATTTAACAATAACAAACAATACAATCTATCCAAATATTATACTTATAAAACGATACAATACAACACAATATAATATATTATCAATCATGGGTAACAACCATCCGCCGTAAAAGTCAAGGATTGCTAGCACTGTTGATAACTTTAATTGGTTGTTTGTTGCACTTTTTCTATGGATGCGTGGCCTAGAATGAATTTGCATCTTGTGACTTTGAAATTAGAATAAGCGTTCAATGAGCTTGAATATTAAGGTTTCTGTTTAAGCCTCTGGACGTTGCTCAGTAACCATTTATAATTGGATGGCATTAATTCTAATTATGTGGTCATTATTCTCTCATATTTGAATAATATAGTATATAAATAAGAATTTATGATTACATAAACAGTTATAACCAAAGTGGTTTGTTTATTTGGAATCATTGAAAATTCTTAATAACTTTATACATGTGACACTATTAAAAATCCGGTAAAAATCGACCAAAAAAACCGACCAACGTTGGTCGGTAATGGCCAAAAACCGATCAAAACGCGATCATTTACGTGTGGACGGTATTTTTGTGGTCGGAAAGGAATACCGACCAAAGTTGGTCGGAGATTACCGACCAACTTTGGTCGGTCAATTAAATTCAAAAAACAAAAAAATTACAAAAAAAACCGAACAAAGTTGGTCGGTTTTTTCCGACCAAAGTTGGTCGATATTTTAATTATGTAATAAAAAGATTCACCATCTGGGAATCGAACAGGGGTCTTTATTGTGGCAGAATACTATTCTACCACTAGACCATTGGTACATTTTGTTTTAAGACTGTCTTTTATTTTATTTATACTCTTTAATTGTATTTTCGCACGAAAATAACCGACCAAAGTTGGTCGATTTTATTAAAAAGTAAAATTACCGACCAAAGTTGGTCGGTTTTTTTAAATGATCCGCCGAATCAACAGACCAATTTTGGTCATTTTTTTAATATTAATTTTTATTTATTTTAATTAAAAAACCGACCAAAGTTGGTCGGTTTCTTGAAACATAAATTTCGCGGGACTCAAAAATAATTTTCCGCATTTTTGCGCCAAAGAAAACCGATCAAAGTTGGTCGATTTCGTAAAATATATATATATATATATATTGGTCGGTTTCGTAAAAAAAAAAAATATTTTTTGAAAAATCGACCAACTTTGGTCGGTTTTTTGACCGACCAAAGTTGGTCGGTCGACCTTGGTCGGTTTTTGCCGAATTTCTAGCAGTGTGAGATAATATCATACATAAGTTAAGAATTTTTTATTAATAAATGGTTATCACCAAGGTGATTTATTTATTTGGAATCATGAAAAATTCTTAATAGTTTTATACATGTGTAATTATGTGAATTCATGGAATGAGCATTATGATTAATAAATAGGATCTACCAAAATGATCTATTTATTTGAGTCATTGAAATGTGCTTAATGTACCATGTGAAAATTATCCTTGATAAATCTACACTAGTGGTGGAGGTTTTAACTAGAAAAAGAATTTTATCTTTGGGTACTAGTGACACCAACTCCATCCATTGAGAAGAGATACTGAAGTTTTCGTCGAACGGGGGAAAATACAATATCTTGGATTTTTGTGTATTTAATAAAAAGATAATTTATTGCAAAATGAGGTATTATGTATCCTAAAAATAGGAAGAACATAATATATGTCTTGAACTCATAGTATAATTATAAGGAGAATGGAAACGTGATCATATTTATTTTCATCCATGAAAATGCCTAAAACAGATATTCTCCGGATTTGGTCATAAATTTGGAGGTCATGATATTGACGAACTCCAATTCACCTGAAATTTGGTAAGTCCATCGGAAACAACTTGATGAGAAACACTCACTGCTATAAGTGAATCACATAATTTTTGGGAGTTTCGAGGTCATTTAGATGGGTTTTAAGCAGTTTATCCGATTAAATGAGCTTTGAATGTAAAAAATTATTTTTTTTATATCAGTTTTATTTGTGTTGAATCTGAAATATGATTACACGATATGATTTAGCTTGATATGATATATGGAAAGAATACAAATTACATTGATTTAATCTCTAAATTTGTCTAAAGCAATTAATCCGAATAGTCATCATGAATTTCATGATCTCCAATTGGCCTGAAATTTGGTGGTGTCACGACCCAAAATCCAACTAGCTGTGATGGCACCTAACCTCACCCGCTAGGTAAGCCAAATAACAACAATCCTATTCAATTAATATATAACTAACTCTAATACACTCCATAAGGACGGGTAGTACAAATCATGAGCTTCTAAGATTAGAATTTATAAAGTTGGTATGAAATAAATACACCATCTGTTCGAAAAGTACATAAACAGATTTTTATAAATCTAAGGCTACCATGAACAAGAGGCAGCTACGACTGGAACACAGGTACATCTTCAAATCCAGGCTCTGTCAATCACAGCAACATCAACATCCAATATCTGCACGCAAGGTGCAGAAATGTAGTATGAGTACAACCGACCTCATGTACTCAATAAGTAACAAACCTAAACTTAGGTTGAAAGTAGTGACGAGCTGGAACAAAGGTCAGGGTCCAACACCAATAGCCAACAATAATTCATAACAACATAATAGAAGTAATAAAAAAGGTAGCTCAGAGATAAAATGCTCAGGTCGTTCACAATTCCAGAAAAATAGTCTTGATTTTCAAATATATCAATGAAAACCCAAATCCTTTACCGAAATCACCAATTTATGAGTAAGTTTGAGAACTATGATTTTTCCCAAAACTTTCAACAGATAATTATTTTATTTTTAAATAACATGAGGAAAATACATCTCTATGCCTGCATGTCAATATGTAGGAGAAGTCATGAATGACGCAATATCGTACAGTATGAGAAAAAATGCATCTTTATACATGTATGTCAAGTGTGCATGCAACTCAGTAATATAACCATATGCATACTCTCAGAGTATCATTTCACTCAGTTCTCCCAGTCACTCAGTCCTCACAGTCACTCAGTCCTCCCAACCGCTCAGCACTCACACTCGGTACTCGCACTTAGTAGGTACCTGCGCTCATTAGGGGTGTGTACAGACTCTGGAGAGCTCCTTCAACCCAAGCGCTATAAACTGCACGGACAACTCACGTGTTGCACGAACAACTCATGTGTTATAGTATAAATATCTGAATCTGCACAGACAACTCACGTGCCATAGTATAAATATTTGGATCCGCACGGACAACTCATGTGTTGCACGGACAACTCACCTGCCATAGTATAAATATCTGGATTCGCACGGACAACTCACGTGTTGCACGAACAACTCACGTGCCATAGTATAAATAACCTCACAATAAGGCCCTCGGCCTCACTCAGTCATCAATCTCTCCACTCTCTTGGGCTCACAATGCCATGAACTAGCCCAAAAATGATGATATGATGTATCAATATATATAGCAACAAAGACTGAGGTATAATATGCAATGAATGAATATGACTGAGTATGAAATTATAATTTCAACAAATAATTCAACAGCAATACGACCTCTGTGGGTCTCAATAATACCGGCATATAGGCTCAGCATGATATTTAGCTCAATTTCTCTAACACATGAAAGTACATGAAAAATGCTAAGATTATTTGACTATACAATTTCACGGAATCAATTACGTCACATATTTCTATAGTGCACGCCCACACGCCTATCACCTAGCATGTGTGTCACCTCCAAACAAATCACATAATACATAATTTGGGGTTTCATACCCTCAGCGATAAGTTTAGAAGTGTTACTTACCTCGAACAAGCCGAGTCCAATATCGAGCAAGCTAAACAATGCTTCAGAAATTCCATTCTACGCGTATCAACTTCTGAACGACTCGAATCTAGTCACAATTAATTCGATTCACTCAATACAAATTATAGGAATTAATTCTATATTAAAATATTAATTTTCCCACAAAATTCAAAATTACACTCAAAAATCGCTAGTGGGGCCCATGTCTCAGAACCCAACAAAAGTTATAAAATATGAACGCACATTCAACCATGAGTCCAACCAAACCAAATTTACCAAATTTTGACAACAACTCGACCTTCAAATCCCCAAATCTCATTTTCAAATCCCTAGGCCCAAATCCTCTAATTACACCTCAAAAATACGTAATCTATTTGGAATACTCGATGATAATTCAATATTATAGACTAACAATGATCACAAGTGACTTACCGCAAGCTTTTCCCGTGAATTCTCATTGAAAATCGCTTCAAAACCGTGGTTGGAATGTCCAAAATGACAAAAATATTGGACCCTTCTGTTTTTGTAGCCTACCCAGCGTTTCCGCTTCTACGGAGTACCTAACCGCATCTCCGGTCTCGCAGATGCGAGGTCCTCCCTGCTTCTGTGGCTTATTTCACTTCTGCGGAGCTTTTGCGGAACCCAAGCAACTTCTGCGATGAGGCCCCTCCCCTCTCACTTCCTTTTCTGCGATCAACTCATCGCATGTGTGAGTCCATTTCCGCGGTCATGCGTGCGCACCTGCGACCCCTGCCCTTTCCAAGCCAATTCCACTTCTGGGAAACCAAGCTCGCTTCTGAGAGCTCGCACCTGCGAACCAATTTCCGCAGGTGCAATTGTATCAGTAGGCAGCAACAAGTTTTAATTGTTCTAAATCCAAATTTGATCTGTTAACCATCTAAAACTCACCCGACGCCCTGGGGACCTCAACCAAATACACCAACAAGTCCTAAAATATCATACAAACTTAGTCGAATCTCTAAATCACATCAAACAACGCTAAAACTACGAATCATACCCCAATTAAAGCTTAATGAAACTAAGAATTTTTAACTTCTATATTCGATGTCGGATCCTATCAAATCAAGTCCGATTGACCTCAAATTTTGCACACAAGTCATAAATGACATAACGGACGTATTCCAATTTTCAGAATCAGATTCTGGCCCTTATATCAAAAAGTCAACTCCCCAGTTAAACTTTCAAATAATTTTCCGGACACGTCCCTAAGTCCAACATCACCATACGGAGCTATTGGAATCACCAAAACTCTATTCTGGGGTCGTTTACATATAATTATAATAGAATATAGGATAAGCAGTAAATGGAAAAATGGGGTTGTAATACTCAAAACGACGGGCCGGGTCGTTACATTCTCTCCCACTTAAACATGCGTTCGTCCTCGAACGTGCCAAGAGTTATTCCTAAGCGTTTAAATCATTGTTCCACCCTATCATGCACATACACGGGGTGATCCCTCGTTACCTTATTCCATAATGATCTGACCACAACATAAATGAAGATCATTAATTTAGCCTTGGCCCGTGAACCATCCAAAACTCACCCGAGGCCTCCGGGACCTCAATCAAATATACCAACAAGTCCTAAAATATCATACGAACTTAGTCGAACCTCTAAATCATATCAAACAATGCTAAAACTACGAATCATACCCTAATTCAAACTTAATGAAACTAAGATTTTTTAACTTTTACATTCGATGCCAGAACTTATCAAATCAAGTCCGATTGACCTCAAATTTTGCACACAAGTTATAAATAACATAACGGACATATTCCAATTTCTAGAATCAGATTCCGACCCCAGTATCAAAAGGTCAACTCCCCGATCAAACTTCCAAATAATTTTTCGGGCACGTCCCTAAGTCCAAAATTACCATACGAAACTATTGGAATCATCAAAACTCTATTCCGGGGTCGTTTACATATAATTATAATAGAACACAGGATAAGCAGTAAATGGAGAAACGGGGTTGTAATACTCAAAACGACCGGTCGAGTCGTTACAGGTAGGTCCATCAAAAATGACCTAATAAGAAAAACCCACTACATTGCAGTGAATTACGTCGTATTTCAGTAGGTTATAATCGTTTAGATGGGTTATGTTTTGCGGTTTGCGGGATTAAAAATGTGATTTGGATATGAAAAGTCATTCCTTTTATGTCAGTCTTATTTTTGTTAACTCTGGAACATGATGATGCATGTTGATTTAACATGAATTGACATATGGTTGGAATGTATGTCATATTTTAAATTCCTAAAAATACTTAATCGGTAATTTTTTCGAATTTTGAAATTTAATTTTCTAAGAAAATACATGGTTGTGATTAAATGGTGATAGGAATTAACCCCTATGGTATCCATTATCTATTATAGTGAGATAATAACTTTACGCGTTGACTTTAGGTCTTTCTCCATATCAGATAAATTTATTTTGAACTTACTGAGTATAATTACTAGTAGTTGATAACATGTATTGACTCTCCATCTGAGTTTACACGTTGAATCAATTTTATAATTATAATGCAACCATGATTAAGTGGTAATAGAAATATATTTCTATGGTCTTCCACTATTAATTTCAAGTGAGTATAAATTTACACGTCGATTTTAGGTCTTCCTCCATATCGGATAAATTTATTGTAAGCTCACTAGGTGAAATACTAGTTATTGATATCATGTACTTACTCTCCATATGAGTATACATGTTGGATCAATGGAACTAGAGCTATTAATTATGGTGTTTACTTGACTTAAATTAACAATATACTTTCCATCTGAGTTGGGTCTGTTTTAATTTATTGGAGTGGATAATCTAGCAGTACATGTATATGTTGCATAAGTAGTTCTTTTCCCATCGAAATTTGCTATTCAAGGTGCATGAATATATGTGTGTAGTGCATGAATATATGAGTTGGTTCTGTTTCTTTTTGGATTGTATAATTCTTGCATTATATAATATACTTTGCATGAATGACTCTGTCACGACCCAAAATCCAACTAGCCGTGAGGGCATCTAACTCAACCCGCTACTTATGCCAGTTAACAATAAACCAGTTCAAATGATATTTATTAAGAGAAGAAATGTTAATACAACTGAACTCTTATACAAGAATTCCCAAGGAATGGTAGTACAAATCATGAGCTTCTAAGATTTAGAGTATACAAAGCTAGTATGAAATAAATACATCATTTGTCTGAATGCGCGTAAACAAGTTTTTTATAAGTCTAGGGCTATCATGAATAAGAGGCAGTTGTAACTGGAATGCAGGTACATCTTCAATGCTAGCTTCTGTCATACACAACAACATCCGCATCCAAAATCTGCACGCATGGTGCAGAAGTGTAGTATGAGTACAACCGACCACATGCACTCAATAAGTAACAAACCTAACCTTAGATTGAAAGTAGTGACGAGCTGGGATAAAGGTCAGAGTCAAACTCCAATAACCAGTAACAGTTCATAATAATATAATAAAGATGGTACAAGAAATAACTCAATAAATAAATACTCAGCTCGTATACAATTCCGGAAAATAAACATTTCCTTTTCAAGTATAACAGTAAAACTCAAATCTTTTGCCGAAAGTATGAGTAAGTCTAAAATTTGTGATTTTTCTCAAAAGCTTTAATGACAGATAAGAAATTCCATTATCAGATGGCATGATGAAAAATACTTCTATATGCCTACATATCAAGTATGCATGTCTAATGCAATACAGCACAATGATTGTCACAACCCAAACAAACCCCTGTCGTGATGGCGCCTATCGTGGAACTAGGCAAGCCGACTCATTTCCCAAACAAACCGATATTTTTATTTCAAAGATAATTTCAATGCTATTTAACATAAAAACCTTCGCAAAGGAGTTGAAATCAAAATAAAAGTGTGAAAAAGAAAAGCCCGATATCGGGGTGTCACTAGTCATGAGCATCTACTACAATCTATTTACCAATATCAAGGCTAACTCTGCCTGAAAATAGCTAAATACAACTAGAGGAAGATAAGAGGGAGAAGAACAGGGGCTGCGGTCGCCAAGCAGCTACCTTGCTATCCCCGAGAAAATCTGCAAACCAAAATAATCAACAACCGCTACCGTGTCCAGCTACACCTGGATCTGTACACAAGGTGCAGGGAGCAACGTGAGTACGCCAACTTAGTAAGTAACAACAATAAAAAAGACTGAGCAGTAGTGACGAGCAATAAAGCATATAACGTTCATATCAGGAAATCTCAGTAAAATACTATATGCTTTTAAAATCAGGATTTGAAACAAAACATCTCGTTTAAACCCAGTTCCAGTTTTCAAACAGAGGAAAAATGCAAAGGTGAGCAAAAATGATGAAATCACAAACAGCCCCTCGGGCAAAACATCACTCATATACAGCCCCTCGAGCAAATCTCATAGTCACTCGTGCCACTCGAGCATACCTCACAACCACTCTTGCCACTCGGGCATACCTCACAATCACTCATGCCTCCCAGTCGCTCAGCACTCGGCACTCGCACTCAGTAGGTACATGCGCTCACTAGGGGTGTGTACAGACTCTGGAGGGGCTCCTTCAGCCCAAGCACTATAATCTTTACGGACAACGCACATGCTGCACGGACAACTCACGTGCTATAATAATAAAGTATGATGTAGGCGGGCAACCCCGATCCATACTTATCCTCATAATCAAGCCCTCGGCCGATATCAAACATGCTGCGGCGTGCAGCTTGATCCGATAAATATGCAACATGCTACGGCATGCAGCCCGATCCCATAAATATCCTCACAAATCAGGCCCTCGGCCTCACTTAGTCATAAACCTCTCAAGCCACTCGGGCATTTCAGTAAAATCAGGGCATTCGGCCCAAAACAACATTTATATGCATCAAAATAGAGTCATAAAACTGAGTTATGCAGTAAACAAGTATAACCATAACAAAGTATAGATTTTCAATCGAAAACAATGAGATGGTAGTAAGAAAAGGCCCCTAAGGGTCCAAACAGCACTGGCACAAGGCCCAAACATGGCACTCAGCCCAGTTTACAGAAACTCTTTCTAAAACATATAAGTATCATATAGTTTCAACAAAATATGCAACGTGACAGTTGCTACAGGACGGACCAAGTCACAAATCCCCAACGGTGCACGCCCACACGCCCATCACCTATTATGTGTGTCACATCAAAATAGTAAAATGATATGAAATCCGATGTTTCATACCCTCAGGACTAGATTTACAATCGTTACTTACCTCAAACCGGTCAAATCTCTACCCCGCAATGCTCTTGTCTCTGGACTCGGCCTCAATGCTCCATATCTATTTACAATCAGTACAATACCATCAATATACGCTAATGGAATGAATTCCACAAGAAAAATTATCAAATTAGACCAAAACTCGAAATTGGCTAAAACCCGGCCCCCGGGCCCACATTTCGAAATCTAACAAAATTCATAAAACTAGAAAGCTCATTCACTCACGAATCTAACGATACCAAATTCATCAAAATCCGACATAGTTTGGTCCTTCAAATCCTTGAATTACTCTCCAAAAAATCCAAGCCCTAACACCTCATTTTCACTAATTACATGATGAAACAATGGAAAATCACCATATATACGAGTATTAGGGCTCAAGCAACTTACCTCACTGATAACCCTTGAATCACCATTCAAACATCACTGAAAAAGCTCCAAACACCAACTTGAAAATAGTGAAAATGAACCAAATTCGCGAAGTGTTCTATTTATGGTTTCTGCCCAGGTTTTCGCACCTGCGGGCTCTTTTTCAGCACCTGCGGTCAAGGCGCCGCATCCGCGAACTCCACTTAATTCCCCAGCTTCCGCAGCTGCGCTCCAGGCCTCGCACATGCGGGCTCGCAGGTGCGGCCAAATCCTTCGCGCCTGCACTCCAGCCTTGGCCTCACATTTTTCCGCATCTGCGCATCAAATTCTCGCGCCTGCGAAAGCGCACCTGCGCGCTCATACTCCGCTTCTGCGGAAACTGACCAACCTCCTTTCCTTCGCATCTGCGCCCCAGGTTTCACCCCTGCGGGCTCGCAGATGTGACCTCCAACTCGCACCTGCGCAACCTGCCTAGCCCAGCATTGCCCGTACCTGCGAACTCCCCACGCGCACCAGCGGCCTCGCACCTGCAACTCCTCCTTCCGCAGGTGCGGAAATAGCAGAAGCAGTAGCTCCACCTGTAAAATCCAACTTTGACAAATCCGTTAACCACCCGGAATCACCCCGAGGTCCTCGGGACCTCAACCAAAAATATCAACAAGTCATATATCGACATACCAACTTAGTCGAACCCTCGAATCACTCAAAACAACATTAAATCATCAAATTACCCTCGGATTCAAGCCTAACAACTTCTAAATTTCCAAATTCGACAACCGATGACGAAACCAACCAAACCACATCCGAAAGACCTCAAATTTTACATACACAACACAAATGACACTATGAACCTACTCCAAACTCTGTAATTTTGTTCCGACCCCGATATCAAATTTTTCACTGCCGACCAAAATCGCCAAATTTCCAATTTCGCCAATATAAGATTAATTCTACCACGAACCTCCAAATTTCATTCTGGACGCACTCCTAAGTCCAAAATAACCTAACGGAGCTAACGGAACCATCATAATTCAAATTCGAGATCGTTTACACATAGGTCAACATCCGATTGACTTTTCCAACTTAAGATTCTAAATAAGAGACTAAGTGTTTCATTCTACTTCGAGCCCGAACCAACTAACCCGGTATATCATAATATAGCTTAAGAGCATAAAGGAAACAGAAATAGGGGAAACGGGGCTATAACTCCTGAAACGACCGGCCGGGTCGTTACATCCTCCCTCACTTAAACATACGTTCGTCCTCGAACATGCCGAAAGTTGTTCCAAAAGCCAAGAAATGGCTGTGTAACTTTCCCATGCATATGCCCGGGGGTGATCCCACGTCACCATATCCCATACAGGTCGGATAGCACAGCATAACTGAAATTCCTCAATTCAACCTAGCCCACAAGCCTTCGAATCAAATTTCCAACATTCGAAATTTCTTATAAGATCAGAAGTTCGCATCTATATACTGTAATTGTGAACAAGTTGTACCAAAAGTCATAATCATAACTCAAATACTCAAATTCAAATATCGCATAGCTCGAATGATTGAAGCAATGATTTCAAATCACAGTATCGACTCAAATCAACCCAGTGCTGGTAATAAACCTCATATCAGACAAAACCTCGTTCTAAAACCTTCGTACATAGCCGATGATGAAAGAAACATACCGAATTCATAACCATTCATTAGACCAACAGGTCATGGAGCTCTTGTTCCTTCCACAATAACTATAGCCAATTTTAAAGTCGACTTCCGATATTATCCTCCCAATTATACCACAATCAAATCTGATAGCATCCATTCTAGGCCCAATGACCTCGTCTCATCCAACACGACCACTCTAGTGACATGACACATCAATACAATATAAAGCCACAACCCGCGCAATCCGTGCACCAGATAGCAACATTCCAAATGTACCCAATCGTAACAATGACCCAAACAGGAGAACCGTTCTGCAAGCTCGACGAGTACCACCCCGACGCAATGTTAAGAACCCATCATACACCGCAGAACCATAACACACGAATCTTACACAAGGGATCATATTTCCACAAAACTCTACTGTAATACGCGACCCTATCCAAATACGGGTCCATATGAAACACCTCAAGCCACCCTGCTAAAATCAATAACCATGCGCCATTCGACATCAAGTACCCAAAGTGCATTACCATAACCACAGAGAAACAAACGACACCATGCCACATAAAACCCGAAAGAACATAACCAATACGTCATCAACCAAGCAATATCCAATACTATTCTTGTTCAAATTCTGCTATAAGGCCACAATAGAACCGCACCATATGTGTATATAACCAATAAATCACAACTCCTCGTAGCATAGAAGAGTAACTCACAGATCATTTCGGAACATGAATAAGCTTCATATCAACCGAATGGCACATCCTTCAACAATAGCAGTATGGAGCCAATCAATCCAGCTCGGTGTAAAATACACATCCTAATTGGGCCTATCAATGGGCCCCAAATCAACTATGGTCAGCCACAAATAGATAAACAACCTCCGAAAATCCACAATGATGGAATCATAACACCTTTTATCATCTAGTTAGCTCTGGCCTCAACTTCACAGTCCACAACCATGAAACAATCTGCTCCTGAGAACTCCCAATCTCCAATTCCATAGAACGCATGAATCACCATATTTGATTCCACCTCCACTGCCTGAATGCCTAACACCTCTCTCATACGCAATCTTCCTACGAGAAATACTTAAAAAAATTCTTCCGTGCCACCTGGAAAAAATTTGAATATCAACAGTCGATCAATCAGGAGAGTGCCGCAATACCAGCGAAGTACCCATAAATCAAAACACTACTACACCATCTGAAATGTACACTCTCATCAAGTTATACAAGATAGTAATATCATTTACCTAGTCATCGGAAACTGTTCATGCTGCCTAAGAATTTATGTCCTTCCCTTCAAAACTGAACTGTGACCTTGTACATGTAAATCTTATTCCCGCACAACACACATCTATTATGCCATCATGTGACAAGCATAAGAATTCCATTATCAACTCTGAGTCACTAGAAAATTACATACCTTATTAGTCAGAAACCTCTTTCTTGCTTCTTTCTAGGAGGAAATCATAACACACAACACGTTCCGTACATCGATAGAAAATATCCAATTCAAACCATGGTAGAACCCATCATGAACACTTTGAAATTCATTCGCACATAACCAGGCTATCTGAACTGGATTCCTCTAACTCCACCAAGCCACACAGGTTGCCAAATTTGAGAGCATTGCCATGAAACACCTGTAGATACTAGCCACATCATAAGTACCCAAAGAACCGATCATACCCATTACTGTGCTAACCCAACCTACTACCAAGTTGTCCTATTTCTCCAATTTCTTTCTAAATTGCCTTCAAATTGCTACTTTTTCCTTATTAGAACACTACTATCATTAACTAAAATTTACCCCACGAACTCTAGCATAGAATCACGCCGCCCTAAGGCTTATAAGCCGATGAATTCCCTTTTTATGTATCCCAAAGGTTCCACAACCAAAAATGCTTACTCCGAAGAGACTTTATGTTAACCTAAAACAATTTCCTTCACCTTCTTGATACTGAAATGCATAATTCACAATGATGTAAGATGCCATGAGTCTCAACACCGTTCAATGCAACTCCCAGTTTTCTAGCCATATTTATAAATCTTGAATTCATTGGAACCATTCTCGAGAGTCATCCACTCTACTCAATTCTCGAATTAACCGACCAAACGAACCGAAACGACATGTTCCCCATTAGCACACCAACAACCAAGGAAATAAAGAGTAACCCACACTCCTACGCGACCGAGCAAATACCCGCTCCATGTACACTACATTCTCTGTGAATAACCACTCAATTATTTTATGGTCCTCCTATAACCATAGAGTGTAATACAACTTGTGTCCAGAAATTCCTTTACCCGAGTCATTCTCGATCTCAACCTCTGCAAGTCATAACTGATTAACCGGTATACCCCAAATCGAAACTAATACGACCCATAACCGTGCAATCAACTCGTCGATAGCAGACTCCCCCACTTAGCCTTAAGCAGCAATTATATAAAATTAGAACCCGTAAGGATTTCTCCTTCTCAATTACCAAGGTAGCGCACCGTTAACCTGCCAGGCTTCTCGAAGTCTTTTATTAAGCCTTTCATGAACATTCTGAATCTCCAGCCAAAATCACACACGCGACCTCCTACCGGGTAGCAAGTAATATTCCTCGCAAAAGCTTCATCAACATCACGCCACCGCTAGCTGCACACAGGAGATAACCCACATGTGGAATTCCTTAATGACATCTTCCAATGACACTGCACTGAGTGCAACAACCACTAAATCTGTAAATTCTCCTGAGTTCATGCTCACCCACTATTTGTATAAGTCTGCACTTTCCCTATTGACATCAACTGTACGTCAACAATACCTTGCGAACTTAAGTCATATTGCACCTGACACGATAATCAGATCTTCACGCCTCTATTCATTTCAAACACACTCATTTCTGCCATATTCAATTTTCCTTTTTACACTATCCATCACTCCAAATATAGTCTGCAGGCCGATTCACATACTAACATAATTCCAAACCATTCTACACTTTCTCAAGGCGCACGACTACCGTACTAGTGAATTCATATGCTAATCTGCCACTCTCACTTCAGTTAAATCATCTCCTTTAAGAAACTTCTCCTACTTGACCTGCTAGTACTTCAACCATCGCGAAACACTTCTCGTCATATCTTCCCTCATACTTTGCTACCCAACTGCTGCATCAAATCGAAATGTATCTCTGTCGCACCTAAACCAATAAAATGTTACCGACTTTAAGTCTCTTCGAAGATCATCTTTCTCGAGCCATCAACATCAAAAATACCCATTCGTAACCACAATTACTACACAATCACTTACTCTTCTTAAGTCCAAACTCATTGACAAAACATGAAAATTTAATTTGCCCCAAAATTTAACAACGTGAAATATCCTTCAAAACATTCACACTCGAGACCGTACGTCACATCAAAACAAAAATCAAGCACCCAATGGCCTTCCTTTACATTTCAAGAAAACACTTCTCGTCGCATTCAAATCATCTTAACACATCCCGCAGTTACATCATACTAATCACAAAGCCATTCCACCGCTCATCGAGCCACGAATTCCACTCGTAGGGGCATTACCGGACATATTAGTCCAAATGTACAGGTTACAACTGAAGCTACCGAGCCAAACGACGGTTTAAACCTGGCCTCAAGTCCTCCAGACTAGCTTATCACCAAAACACATAATACACATCTCGAACCTCGTTCATAGAATCACAAGCCGATGATGCACAACTGATACCGAGCGCTCATGTGCGCATATGAATGCGTGGAAGGAATTCAAAGAGTTATGTTTCCAGCTGAATCAATTTCGCACGATAGAATACAAGAAAAGGAAATTTTTCTAAGGGTTCTGCAGCCTCTTGAAGATAAGTACAGACGTCTCTGTACCGATTTGCAAGACTCTACTAAACCCGCTCATGACTCGTGAGACCTATGTAACCTAGGCTCCGATACCAATCTGTCACGACCCAAACAAATCCATGTTGTGATGGCGCCTATCGTGGAACTAGGCAAGCTGACTCATTTCCAAAACAAACCGATATTTTTATTTCAAAGATAATTTCAATGTTATTTAACATAAAAACCTTCGCAAAGGAGTTCAAATCAAAACAAAAGTGTGGAAAAGAAAAGCCCGATATCGGAGTGTTACTAGTCATGAGCATCTACTACAATCTATCTAACAATATCAAGGCTAACTCATCCTAGAAAATAGCTAAATAAAACTAGAGGAAGATAGGAGGGAGAAGAGCAGGGGCTGCGGTCGCCAAGCAGCTACCTTGCTATCCCCGAGAAAATCTGCAAAAAAAAAATAATCAACAACTGCTACCGTGTCCAGCTACACCTGGATCTGCACACAAGGTGTGGGGAGTAACGTGAGTACGCCAACTCAGTAAGTAATAACAATAAATAAAGACTGAGCAGTAGTGACGAGCAATAAAGCATATAACGTTCATATCAGGAAATCTCAGTAAAATACCACATGCTTTTAAAATCAGGATTTGAATCAAAACATCTCGTTTAAACCTAGTTTCAGTAAAAATCATTTAAAGATATTTTTCAACAGTTTTCAAACAGAGAAAAAATGCAAAGGTGAGAAAAAATGATGAAATCACAAACAGCCCCCGGGAAAAACATCACTCATATACAGCCCCTCGGGCAAACCTCACAGTCACTCGTGCCACTCGGGCATACCTCACAATCACTCATGCCTCCCAGACACTCGGCACTCGACACTCGCACTCAGTAGGTACCTGTGCTCACTGGGGGTGTGTACAGACTCCGAAGGGGCTCCTTCAACCCAAGCGCTATAATCTGCACGGACAACTCACGTGCTGCACGGACAACTCACGTGCTATAATAATGAAGTATGTTGTAGGCGGGCAGCCCCGATCCACACTCATCCTCAGAATCAAGCCCTCGGGCGATATCAAACATGCTGCGGCGTGCAGCCCGATCACATAAATATGCAACATGATGCGGCGTGCAGCCCGATCCCATAAATATCCTCACAAATCAGGCCCTCGGCCTCACTCAATCATAAACCTTTCAAGCCACTCGGGCATTTCAGTAAAAATAGGGCATTCGGCCCAAATTAACATTTATATGCATCAAAATAAAGTCATAAAATTGAGTTATACAGTAAACAAGTATAACCATGACTGAGTATAGATTTTCAATCGAAAACAGTGAGAGGATAGTAAGAAAAGGCCCTAAAACAGCACTGGCACAAGGCCCAAATATGGCATTCAGCCCAGTTTACAGAAACTCTTTCTAAAATATATAAGTATCATATAGTTTCAACAAAATATGCAACTTTACAATTGCTATAGGACGGGCCAAGTCAGAAATCCCCAACGGTGCATGCCCACACGCCTGTCACTTAGCATGTGTGTCACCTCAAAATAGTAAAATGATACGAAATCCGAGGTTTCATACCCTCAGGACTAGATTTACAATCGTTAATTACCTCAAACCGGTCAAATCTCTACCCCGCAATGCTCTTATCTCTCGACTCGGACTCGAATGCTCCAAATCTATTTACAATCAGTACAATACCATCAATATATACTAATAGAATGAATTCCACAAGAAAAACTATCAAATTAGATCAAAATTCGAAATTGGCTCAAACCCGGCCCACGTCTCGAAATCTAACAAAATTCACAAAACTAGAAAGCTCATTTGCTCACGAATCTAACCATGCCAAATTCATGAAAATCCGACATTGTTTGGTCCTTCAAATCCTTAAATTACTCTCCAAAAATTCCAAGCCCTAACACCTCATTTTCACTAATTACATGATGAAACAACGAAAAATAACCATATATACGAGTATTAGGGCTCAAGCAACTTACCTCACTGATAACCCTTGAATCACCCTTCACAAATCACTCCAAAAGCTCCAAAACCCGACTTGAAAATGGTGGAAATGAACCAAATTCGCAAAGTATTCTATTTATGGTTTATGCCCAGGTTTTCGCACCTGCGGGCTCTTTTTCCGCGCCTGCGGGACCGCAAGCTTCCGCACCTGCGCTCCAGGCCTCGCACATGCGGGCTCGCAGGTGCGGCCAAATCCTTCGCGCCTGCGCTCCAGCCTCGACCTCACATTTTTTCGCATCTACGCAGCAAATTCTCGCGCCTGCGAAAGCGCACCTGCGCGCTCATACTCCGCTTCTGCGGATACTGACCAACCTCCTTTCCTTCGCATCTGCGCCCCAGGTTTCGTACCTGTGGGCTCGCATATGCGACCTCCAACTCGTACCTGCGCAACCTGCCTAGCCCAGCATTTCCCGCACCTGCGAACTCCCCACACGCACAAGCAGCCTCGCACCTACGACTCCTCCTTCCGCAGGTGCGGAAATAGCATAAGCAGCAGCTCCACCTGCAAATTCCAACTTCGACAAATCATTTAACCATCCGGAAGCACCCCGAGGCCCTCGGGACCTCAACCAAAAATACCAACAAGTCATATATCGACATACCAACTTAGTCGAACCCTCGAATCACTAAAAAAAACATCAAATCATCAAATTACTCTCGGATTCAAGCCTAAGAACTTCTAAATTTCCAAATTCGGCAACTGATGTCGAAACCAACCAAACCACGTCCGAATGACCTCAAATTTTGCACACACGTCACAAATGACACTATGAACCTACTCCAAATTCCGGAATTCCGTTCCGATCCCGATATCAAATTTTCCACTGCCAACAAAAATCGCCAAATTTCCAATTTTGCCAATTCAAGCCTAATTCTACCACGAACCTCCAAATTTCATTCCGAACGCACTTTTAAGTCCAAAATAATCTAACAGAGTTAACGGAACCATCAGAATTCAAATCTGAGATCGTTTATACATAGGTCAACATCTTGTTGACTTTTTTAACTTAAGGTTCTAAATAAGAGACTAAGTGTCTCATTCCACTCCGGGCCCAAACCAACTAACCCGGTATATCATAATATAGCTTAAGATCATAAAGGAAACAGAAATGTGGGAAACGGGGCTATATCTCCCGAAATGACAGGTCGAGTCGTTACAATAATGAACTCATGTACTCACACTCTCAGAGTACTCAATATCACTGTCTCGCATATCCACTCACCACGCTCAATATGCAGCACACTCAGTCACTCGTCACTGTACAGGGAAGATCCATCCCAAATATAAATGACAACTCGCGCACAGTCACTTAGTACTGTATATGGCTAATCCAGCTCAGGGAGGATACATCCCAAATATATATATATATATATATATATATATATATATATATATATATATATATATATATTTGATAGCTTACATGCAGTCACTCGGTACTGTATAGGGCCAATCTAACCAAGAAAAGATTCATCGCTAAATATAATATCAACTGCGCTCACTGTGAGTGTGCAGACTCCGGAGGGGTTCCTTCAGCCCAAACACTATAATAAGCCAAATCCATGCATAAATAAATAAAACAAATACTGCGGTGTGTAGCCCGATCCCATAAATATCACTCACAATTAGGCCCTCGGCCTCACTCAATCATCAATCTCTCTTGTCTCTCGAGCTCACAATGTCATGAAACTAGCCCAAAATGATGATATGATATATCAATAAATAGCAAGAGAGACTGAGATATGATATGCAATGAATGAACATGACTGAGTACAAAATTATAATTTAAACATATAATTTGACAGCAAAAATGACTTCAGCTGGTCCCAATAATACCAGCATTTGCCTAAGCATGATTTTTAACATGAGTCACAGCTCAGTTTCTCTAATACATAAAGAATACATGGAAAATACAAGTCAATTGTCTACACAGCTCTACGAAATCGACCGAGTCTCAATTTTTACGGTGCACGCCCACACGCCTATCACCGGCATCTGCGTCACCTAGCAGATAGTTCATCAAGGATTAACAAAACCGCCTCCGGAGTTTTCTAATTTAGTGGACCTCCACATGTAGTATTCAGAATTCATTGCGAAGAAGGTGTCAGTCCATCCCAAAAATCCTGGAGTTGCATCCACAAGTCGATGCCATTGTGCTGACACTTCTGACTATCTCCTTGAATCTTTCCTAAGCTTCAAAAACCATTTATGTCTCCTTCTGGTAGAAACTATGGATTTCCCTTCTAAACTATAGAACCGCACCATATGTGTATATAACCAACAAATCACAACTCCTCGTAGCATAGAAGTGTAACTCACAGATCATTTCGGAACACGAATAAGCTTCACATCAACCGAATGGCACATCCTTCAACAATAGCAGTATGGAGCCAATTAATCCGGCTCGGTGTAAAATACACATCCTAATTTGGCCTATCAATGGGCCCCAAATCAACTATGGTCAGCCACAAATAGATAAACAACCTCCGAAAGTCGACAATGATGGAATCATAACACCTTTTATCATCTGGTTAGCTCTGACCTCAACTTCACAGTCCACAACCATGAAACAATCTGCTCCTGAGAACTCCCAATCTCCAATTCCATAGAACGCATGAATCACCATATTTGATTCCACCTCCACCGCCTGAATGCCTAACACCTCTCTCATACACAATCATCCTACGAGAAATACTTAAAAAAATTCTTCCGTGCCACCTGGAAAAAATTTGAATATCAATAGTCGATCAATCAGGAGAGTGCCGCAATACCAGCGAAGTACCCATAAATCAAAACACTACTACACCTTCTGAAATGTACATTCTCATCAAGTTATACAAGAAAGTAATATCATTTACCTAGTCATCGGAAACCGTTCATGCTGCCTAAGAATTTATGTCCTTCCCTTCAAAACTGAACTGTGACCTTGTACATGTAAATCTTATTCCCGCACAACACACATCTATTATGCCATCATGTGACAAGCATAAGAATTCCATTATCAACTCTGAGTCACTAGCAAATTACATACCTTATTAGTCAGAAACCTCTTTCTTGCTTCTTTCTAGGAGGAAATCATAACACACAACACGTTCCGTACATCGATAGAAAATATCCAATTCAAACCATGGTAGAACCCATCATGAACACTTTGAAATTCATTCGCACATAACCAGGCTATCTGAACTGGATTCCTCTAACTCCACCAAGCCACACAGGTTGCCAAATTTGAGAGCATTGCCACGAAACACCTGTAGATACTAGCCACATCATAAGTACCCAAAGAACCGATCATACCCATTACTGTGCTAACCCAACCTACTACCAAGTTGTCCTATTTCTCCAATTTCTTTCTAAATTGCCTTCAAATTGCTACTTTTTCCTTATTAGAACACTACTATCATTAACTAAAATTTACCCCACGAACTCTAGCATAGAATCACGTCGCCCTAAGGCTTATAAGCCGATGAATTCCCTTTTTATGTATCCCAAAGGTTCCACAACCAAAAATGCTTACTCCGAAGAGACTTTATGTTAACCTAAAACAATTTCCTTCACCTTCTTGATACTGAAATGCATAATTCACAATGATGTAAGATGCCATGAGTCTCAACACCGTTCAATGCAACTCCCAGTTTTCTAGCCATATTTATAAATCTTGAATTCATTGGAACCATTCTCGAGAGTCATCCACTCTACTCAATTCTCGAATTAACCGACCAAACGGACCGAAACGACATGTTCCCCATTAGCACACCAACAACCAAGGAAATAAAGAGTAACCCACACTCCTACGCGACCGAGCAAATCCCCGCTCCATGTACACTACATTCTCTGTGAATAACCACTCAATTATTTTATGGTCCTCCTATAACCATAGAGTGTAATACAACTTGTGTCCAGAAATTCCTTTGCCCGAGTCATCCTCGATCTCAACCTCTGCAAGTCATAACTGATTAACCGGTATACCCCAAATCGAAACTAATACGACCCATAACCGTGCAATCAACTCGTCGATAGCAGACTCCCCCACTTAGCCTTAAGCTGCAATTATATAAAATTAGAACCCGTAAGGATTTCTCCTTCTCAATTACCAAGGTAGCGCACTGTTAACCTGCCAGGCTTCTCGAAGTCTTTTATTAAGCCTTTCATGAACATTCTGAATCTCCAGCCAAAATCACACATGCGACCTCCTACCAGGTAGCAAGTAATATTCCTTGCAAAAGCTTCATCAACATCACGCCACCGCTAGCTGCACGCAGGAGATAACCCACATGTGGAATTCCTTAATGACATCTTCCAATGACACTGCACTGAGTGCAACAACTACTAAATCTGTAAATTCTCCTGAGTTCATGCTCACCCACTATTTGTATAAGTCTGCACTTTCCCTATTGACATCAACTGTACGTCAACAATACCTTGCGAACTTAAGTCATATTGCACCTGACACGATAATCAGATCTTCACGCCTCTATTCATTTCAAACACACTCATTTCTGCCATATTCAATTTTCCTTTGTACACTATCCATCACTCCAAATAGAGTCTGCAGGCCGATTCACATACTAACATAATTCCAAACCATTCTACACTTTCTCAAGGCGCACGACTACCGTACTAGTGAATTCATATGCTAATCTGCCACTCTCACTTCAGTTAAATCATCTCCTTTAAGAAACTTCTCCTACTTGACCTGCTAGTACTTCAACCATCGCGAAACACTTCTCGTCATATCTTCCCTCATACTTTGCTACCCAACTGCTGCATCAAATCGAAATGTATCTCTGTCGCACCTAAACCAATAAAATGTTACCGACTTTAAGTCTCTTCGAAGATCATCTTTCTCGAGCCATCAACATCAAAAATACCCATTCGCAACCACAATTACTACACAATCACTTACTCTTCTTAAGTCCAAACTCATTGACAAAACATGAAAATTTAATTTGCCCCAAAATTTAACAACGTGAAAGATCCTTCAAAACATTCACACTCGAGACCGTACGTCACATCAAAACAAAAATCAAGCACCCAATGGCCTTCCTTTACATTTCAAGGAAACACTTCTCGTCACATTCAAATTGTCTTAACACATTCCGCAGTTACATCATACTAATCACAAAGCCATTCCACCGCTCATCGAGCCACGAATTCCACTCGTAGGGGCATTACCGGATATATTAGTCCAAATGTACAGGTTACAACTGAAGCTACCGAGCCAAACGACGGTTTAAACCTGGCCTCAAGTCCTCCAGACTAGCTTATCACCAAAACACATAATACACATCTCGAACCTCGTTCATAGAATCACAAGCCGATGATGCACAACTGATACCGAGCGCTCATGTGCGCATATGAATGCGTGGAAGGAATTCAAAGAGTTATGTTTCCAGCTGAATCAATTTCGCACGATAGAATACAAGAAAAGGAAATTTTTCTAAGGGTTCTGCAGCCTCTTGAAGATAAGTACAGACGTCTCTGTACCGATTTGCAAGACTCTACTAAACCCGCTCATGACTCGTGAGACCTATGTAACCTAGGCTCCGATACCAATCTGTCACGACCCAAACAAATCCATGTTGTGATGGCGCCTATCGTGGAACTAGGCAAGCTGACTCATTTCCAAAACAAACCGATATTTTTATTTCAAAGATAATTTCAATGTTATTTAACATAAAAACCTTCGCAAAGGAGTTCAAATCAAAACAAAAGTGTGGAAAAGAAAAGCCCGATATCGGAGTGTTACTAGTCATGAGCATCTACTACAATCTATCTAACAATATCAAGGCTAACTCATCCTAGAAAATAGCTAAATAAAACTAGAGGAAGATAGGAGGGAGAAGAGCAGGGGCTGCGGTCGCCAAGCAGCTACCTTGCTATCCCCGAGAAAATCTGCAAAAAAAAAATAATCAACAACTGCTACCGTGTCCAGCTACACCTGGATCTGCACACAAGGTGTGGGGAGTAACGTGAGTACGCCAACTCAGTAAGTAATAACAATAAATAAAGACTGAGCAGTAGTGACGAGCAATAAAGCATATAACGTTCATATCAGGAAATCTCAGTAAAATACCACATGCTTTTAAAATCAGGATTTGAATCAAAACATCTCGTTTAAACCTAGTTCCAGTAAAAATCATTTAAAGATATTTTTCAACAGTTTTCAAACAGAGAAAAAATGCAAAGGTGAGCAAAAATGATGAAATCACAAACAGCCCCCGGGAAAAACATCACTCATATACAGCCCCTCGGGCAAACCTCACAGTCACTCGTGCCACTCGGGCATACCTCACAATCACTCATGCCTCCCAGACACTCGGCACTCGACACTCGCACTCAGTAGGTACCTGTGCTCACTGGGGGTGTGTACAGACTCCGAAGGGGCTCCTTCAACCCAAGCGCTATAATCTGCACGGACAACTCACGTGCTATAATAATGAAGTATGTTGTAGGCGGGCAGCCCCGATCCACACTCATCCTCAGAATCAAGCCCTCGGGCGATATCAAACATGCTGCGGCGTGCAGCCCGATCACATAAATATGCAACATGATGCGGCGTGCAGCCCGATCCCATAAATATCCTCACAAATCAGGCCCTCGGCCTCACTCAGTCATAAACCTTTCAAGCCACTCGGACATTTCAGTAAAAATAGGGCATTCGGCCCAAATCAACATTTATATGCATCAAAATAAAGTCATAAAACTGAGTTATACAGTAAACAAGTATAACCATGACTGAGTATAGATTTTCAATCGAAAACAGTGAGAGGATAGTAAGAAAAGGCCCTAAAACAGCACTGGCACAAGGCCCAAATATGGCATTCAGCCCAGTTTACAGAAACTCTTTCTAAAATATATAAGTATCATATAGTTTCAACAAAATATACAACTTTACAATTGCTATAGGACGGGCCAAGTCACAAATCCCCAACGGTGCGTGCCCACACGCCTGTCACTTAGCATGTGTGTCACCTCAAAATAGTAAAATGATACGAAATCCGAGGTTTCATACCCTCAGGACTAGATTTACAATCGTTAATTACCTCAAACCGGTCAAATCTCTACCCCGCAATGCTCTTATCTCTCGACTCGGACTCGAATGCTCCAAATCTATTTACAATCAGTACAATACCATCAATATATACTAATAGAATGAATTCCACAAGAAAAACTATCAAATTAGATCAAAATCCGAAATTGGCTCAAACCCGGCCCACGTCTCGAAATCTAACAAAATTCACAAAACTAGAAAGCTCATTTGCTCACGAATCTAACCATGCCAAATTCATGAAAATCCGACATTGTTTGGTCCTTCAAATCCTTAAATTACTCTCCAAAAATTCCAAGCCCTAACACCTCATTTTCACTAATTACATGATGAAACAACGAAAAATAACCATATATACGAGTATTAGGGCTCAAGCAACTTACCTCACTAATAACCCTTGAATCACCCTTCAGAAATCACTCCAAAAGCTCCAAAAACCGACTTGAAAATGGTGAAAATGAACCAAATTCGCAAAGTATTATATTTATGGTTTATGCCCAGGTTTTCGCGCCTGCGAGCTCTTTTTCCGCGCCTGCGGGACCGCAAGCTTCCGCACCTGCGCTCCAGGCCTCGCACATGCGGGCTCGCAGGTGCGGCCAAATCCTTCGCGCCTGCGCTCCAGCCTCGACCTCACATTTTTCGCATCTGCGCAGCAAATTCTCGCGCCTGCGAAAGCGCATCTGCGTGCTCATACTCCGCTTCTGCGGATACTGACCAACCTCCTTTCCTTCGCATCTGTGCCCCAGGTTTCGCACTTGTGGGCTCGCATATGCGACCTCCAACTCGTACCTGCGCAACCTGCCTAGCCCAGCATTTCCCGCACCTGCGAACTCCCCACACGCACAAGCAGCCTCGCACCTACGACTCCTCCTTCCGCAGGTGCGGAAATAGCATAAGCAGCAGCTCCACCTGCAAATTCCAACTTCGACAAATCCGTTAACCATCCGGAAGCACCCCGAGGCCCTCGGGACCTCAACCAAAAATACCAACAAGTCATATATCGACATACTAACTTAGTCGAACCCTCGAATCACTAAAAAAACATCAAATCATCAAATTACTCTCGGATTCAAGCCTAAGAACTTCTAAATTTCCAAATTCGGCAACCGATGTCGAAACCAACCAAACCACGTCTGAATGACCTCAAATTTTGCACACACGTCACAAATGACACTATGAACCTACTCCAAATTCCGGAATTCCGTTCCGACCCCGATATCAAATTTTCCACTGCCAACAAAAATCGCCAAATTTCCAATTTTGCCAATTCAAGCCTAATTCTACCACGAACCTCCAAATTTCATTCCGAACGCACTTTTAAGTCCAAAATAATCTAACAGAGCTAACGGGACCATCAAAATTCAAATCTGAGATCGTTTATACATAGGTCAACATCTTGTTGACTTTTTTAACTTAAGGTTCTAAATAAGAGACTAAGTGTGTCATTCCACTCCGGGCCCAAACCAACTAACCCGGTATATCATAATATAGCTTAAGATCATAAAGGAAACAGAAATGGGAGAAACGGGGCTATATCTCCCGAAACGACCGGTCGAGTCGTTACAATAATGAACTCATGTACTCACACTCTCAGAGTACTCAATATCACTGTCTCGCATATCCACTCACCACGCTCAATATGCAGCACACTCAGTCACTCGTCACTGTACAGGGAAGATCCATCCCAAATATAAATGACAACTCGCACACAGTCACTCAGTACTGTATATGGCTAATCCAGTTCAGGGAGGATACATCCCAAATATATATATATATATATATATATATATATATATATATATATATATATTTGATAGCTTACATGCAGTCACTCGGTACTGTATAGGGCCAATCTAACCCAGAAAAAATTCATCCCTCAATATAATATCAACTGCGCTCACTGTGGGTGTGCAGACTCCGGAGGGGTTCCTTCAGCCCAAACACTATAATAAGCCAAATCCATGCATAAATAAATAAAACAAATACTGCGGTGTGTAGCCCGATCCCATAAATATCACTCACAATTAGGCCCTCAGCCTCACTCAATCATCAATCTCTCTAGTCTCTCAAGCTCACAATGTCATGAAACTAGCCCAAAATGATGATATGATATATCAATAAATAGCAAGAGAGACTGAGATATGATATGCAATGAATGAACATGACTGAGTACAAAATTATAATTTAAACATATAATTCGACAGCAAAAATGACTTCAGTTGGTCCCAATAATACCAGCATTTGCCTAAGCATGATTTTTAACATGAGTCACAGCTCAGTTTCTCTAATACATAAAGAATACATGGAAAATACAAGTCAATTGTCTACACAGCTCTACGAAATCGACCGAGTCTCAATTTTTACGGTGCACGCCCACACGCCTATCACCGGCATCTGCGTCACCTAGCAGATAGTTCATCAAGGATTAACACAACCGCCTCCGGAGTTTTCTAATTTAGTGGACCTCCACATGTAGTATTTAGAATTCGTTGCGAAGAAGGTGTCAGTCCATCCCAAAAATCCTGGAGTTGCATCCACAAGTCGATGCCATTGTGCTGAAACTTCTGACTATCTCCTTGAATCTTTCCTAAGCTTCAAAAACCATTTATGTCTCCTTCTAGTAGAAACTATGGATTTCCCTTCTAAACTTACCTATTTTTGTGGCTGAGAAGTACTTGTCAAGAAACATTTTGGTCATATCTTCCCATGTCCTGATCGAACCTGTGGGTAAGCTACGAAGTCATTGCTTCGCATCATCTTTCAATGAAAAGGGAAATGCCCTTAAGTAGACTGCATCCTTTGATACGTCATTGTATTTGAAGGTGTTCATGATTTCTTCAAGATCCATCAAGAGAGTGTTAGGATCTTCGATCACTTTTCCTCTGAAAATGCAGTTGTTTTGGATAGTTTGAAGCAAGCCTTGCTTCAATTCGAAGTTGTTTGCTGCTATGGGTGGAGGTTTGACACTTGACAGTCCTTGATTATAGACTAGCCTAACATAGTCACCCAATGATCTTCCAGACCTGGGTACTGCATTCTCGAACTAGTCTTCAACCAAGGGTCGGTTTAGATTGAATCTTCGACCCGTCTCATCAGGAATACTTCGGGCTACTTCAGTTGCTATCCGTGCAGCTTCTTGTTGTGCTGCCTCTCTTGTAGCTAAGTCTATTCCATCATTCTCCTTGTTTGCCATGGTATCTTGAGTCAAAGTTTGACCCAATAAATTTTCTGTTAATTCTCTTTCTTTTCTCATTTGTCATAGGTGTTTCTCCAACTCTGGTTCGTAGGGTATCACTTCATTTGAAGAAGATCGAGCCATACACCAGAGAAATCAACATGTATCTTGCACATAGGTGAGAAAATGTGAATATACTAAAGTAAAAATTTGTTCCTGAATTAGTAATAAAAACTATTTTAAACGCTATTGATTGTCAATCCCCGGCAACGGTGCCAAAATTTGATGAGTGTAAAATACAACACAAAATTATTGCTCGCTAATCAAAGATAGTATAGATTAATTATCGTCTTCATATGGATTGGAATTAAACAGTGTTCGAATAATCTCCAGTTGATAACTGTGCAGGAAAATTAACACTTGATTTGATGACTATTACTACGATTAACTACTAAAAATTAAGCAAATAATAATTGATCACGAAAGATAACATATGAGCAACAAAAAACTAACAATGAGTGGAATAAGGGTATTTTACTAGATAGGTGAAAGATAACTGACTCAGGATTCAATTCTTGAGTTAATTCACTCTATAATACGGTTGATTCTCACGAATTAAATCGATAATCAAATTACACTTGAAGTTAATGTTCCTTCTTCGATTAAATGTTAATTTAAGTAATTAATTCAATTGAAGCACGGTAAATAATTGCAACAATAAAATGATGGTTATGATCTAAAGGGTAGCTTCTCACGAATATTCCCTTATTTTCTAGTTCGATTAACAATGAAGCGGGCTCTTTCGGTTACCTATTTGAATCACGAATTTAAACTAGAGCATAAGATGTGAAGAAATTCAATATCAAGCTCCTCTTTCGATTAAGCAAAATAATAAATAACTCCACAATACAAATTAAAGCTCCATCAGTTAATTCTAACAATTATCAAGAATCGAATCCCTAATCAAGTTATCGAAACACCGTATTTGTCAACAACCTAATGGAAATTACTCCATAGCAATGGAGTATGAGATCTCAATAAGGTTCAAAAATAAAGAAAACATCAATTCTAATGATTCGATACAAACTCTCATATTGCACCGATTGCAGGTTGAAATATTGATGAATTCTTGAGTCTTTTTGCCTTGATTCGTTCTCCAATCTTTCGTAGGTCAAAAGTCCCTTAAAATCGTATTTTGGTGTATTTATACTATGTAGGAACAAGCCCAGACGAAACTACCCTTTCCTAGCCGAACTGGGAGATCACTCTGATATTTTTGCACACCCGTGTCGCGCCATGCGGCGCGCTTGTGAGGAAATCCAGAGAGCTCGCACATTGCCTGTCAGACCATTTGTGGCTGTGACTTTTTCTCAGAGTAAATTTGTTTGTTCACTTTTTGACACCCGTACTTGGTCCTCAACCCCCAAGCGTGATCCCGGCTTAATTTCTTAGGCTTCTACTCAGACTTTGAAGTCCAACTTGTTCGATTTAGCTCCAAATTACCTTAATAGCTCGTAATCATTTCCTGCAAGGCATAAAACACGTAATAAGTGTAATTCACTATCATTAAGCTCAAATACACGTAAAATGCAGTAATTAACGTGCCATATTAAGGCTAAAACGCGAGTTTCTAGCCTACCATCAACTCATTGTTCAGTTGTAGACAATATTATTTGCCTATATTTGTACTCATTGTTTACTTACCATATTCCATACTTGTCTATTTATTTATATTTGATTTACTGAACCATTAGTAAGTCTCAATGTCGACCCCTCGTCACTACTTCGTCGGGGTTAGGCTAGATACTTACTGGGTACGCGTTGATTTACGTACTCATACTGCACTTCTGCACTAAATGTGCATGATCTAACAGGCTCATTGGTGGTCATTTGGACTCATAGGCGCAGCTGCTGAGGGGACTTTATGGTGAGTTGCATTCCATGCTACGATTCGCAGCACACAGAGTCTACATCATAATTATTTACTTTATCCTGTCTATCTTGTATTCGAGACAGATGTTGTATTGTTATTGTACTTCCTAGTAGATGCTCATGTACTTGTGACACGAGTTTTTGGGGTGTTCTAGAATTTGTGTATGGTTTTCCTTACCATTGACACTTTTACTATATATTTTATTTAAATTGTACGTATTTACGATTTTTAATGCATTGATCTCTATATCTAATAAGATTCATGATTTCAAAAATAAATAACTAAGTTGGTAGTTCACCGTTGGTTCGGCTAATGGCGACATTGGGTGTCATTACGACCTATAGTGGGCTTTGGGTCGTGGCAAAGATATACCTGTGGGGGGGCTCTTAGCATGCTATATAGGTTCAAAGGTGGTTACTTGAATATCCTTGGTGAAATTTCAGTCTTCGCAACTATCTCCGTTATCTACCTTATACTTGTTACATTGTTTTTTTTGTCCCTACATCATCACCCAAATTAAAATAACAAAGAAATTAAACATTACATTAGGGGAGAAATGAATAAATAGAAGTGGGGAACATGGTAAAAGCATGAGGAAGGAAAAATCATGCTATTGATTGAAGGAGTTTATAAAGTGAGGTTTCCAATTAAAGTTTTTGTATGTTTTCCATGAACACCTTATTAAGAATAATTCGAACAAAAAAAAACCTACTAATATCTTCTGCAAATTCTTGAAAAATGTGATTTAATCTGGTGTAAGGTTCAAAGATGACGGTAAATGGATGGAACACTTCCAAAATTAAGGATATATACTTTTCAATGTGGTTTTAACTGTCCAGTAGGATGTACATAGACGGGATTGGTTCGATTTTTACTAAAATTAAACCAAATCAACTATATCGGTTTGAGTTGGTTCGGTTTTGTCGGGTTTTTCGAATTTTTTTTTATTACATGAATATTATTTCAATCTTACTTTGTTAAAATTATAAATAAAGTTTTCAGAAGTGGATATATTTTTAGTTTAAATTGAAAAAACTAACAAATATATGATCTATTAAAATATTTTTATTGGAAATTTATTTTAGTAATACATGATAGTTATTTTCTTAGTCGTATAACAATAATTTTTCGTTGATTTATGCTTTCAAGGTTAATCGAATTTAATAATTAAATATAAAAATCAATATGATACCTAAACAATGATATGTTTAATTTTAAATTATCAAAATACCATTTCAAATTCGAAAAAAATATTAAAATCTAATAGAACTTGACATATGAATATGGAAGATCAAAAATATTGACATATTTCAGTAACATTTGATACGAAAGTGATAATACAATCCATTATCTAAAGTAAATAAAAATAGATGCACTTTATAATTCTATTAAATATTACATTCCATGAGAAGATCCTAAATATTTCTAGACACATTTAAAGAAAATTTTATATAAAGTCTTAAAAGTGTATATAAAAATTATATATATATGTGAGATTGGGTGAGATTTTTTACTCAATACCAAACCAAAACAAATCAAATCTAATTTGGTTTTATAATCGATTCGGTTTGACTTTTCGATTTGATGCGATTTTCCAATTCGATTTGAAAACCCTTACTGTCATATTCACAATGAGAGTCTCCCCTAATCATTTCTTTAAGATTAATTTACAACGTTATTACAAGTGAGATCATTAGCTATAAAAAAAGTCATGAGGTCCAATTGTTCTCATATGAATGTGATGATGCTGAATTAACGCTTAATCGACCAATCAATTAACGAAAGCAAACAATTAATTACCTTTGATGTGCATTGATTAAGAATAATTTCATGAAAGATTTGTCGCTGTGTTATTGGCAACTAACAGAGGCGGAGCTAGCCTTAAAACCAGTGGTGGGCAAAAAATCCGAAAAATTGAGTTTCGAACCGGATCGAATTAATTCGGTATTTTAGTATTGGTTTATTCGGTATTTCGGTATAATTCGGTAGCAACTTTTTGTTATTTAGATATTTTGGTACGGTCCTCGATATTGAGGTTTCGATATTTCGGAAATACTGAAATACCAAAACACCGAATTAATTTTACATACAGTTCTACCCTACCCAGCGGCCCAGCCCAAAATTTTAAACCCCTAACCCAATATTCCTTGTCCATTTCATTAAAAAGCTATAGTTTTTATTGTTTTGGCATTTTAACGAACAATTACTACCAAACATGGAGATGACAATCGTTTTGTTAATCAGAATTGAGAACTTGTGCTTCGAAAACTTTCTGAACTGGACCAATATATATTAATCTTAATTAAGATTTGGTTAGCTTTATGATAAGCTTTCTCTGTCCAACTGTTTGCCAGTGCAATGAAATGACAAATATTTTCGACTATATATATGCAGCGGCGGACTCAAGATTTTATACAAGCGGGTTCAATCTTAGAAGTATATAAATTTAATAGTAAAATAGTAGTTATCAAGTGGGTTCAAATAAAATATTTATGCAAAATTTAGACAGTTATAATCCTAATTTATACATATACACAATATTATTTTTTTGTGAAGCGGGTTCAGTTGAACCCGATATCTACCACTTGGGTCCGCCACTGTATATATGCGTTTTACACTCGCCCGTGCCACTTCTTGTCACGTTAGATAGGGACGGTAACCGTTACCGAATCGCACCGAACCAAACAAGAAAATACTGAATCGTACCAAACTGCTTTGGAACGGTATTTGATATGAACAATTGATACACCGAAGTACCGAACAGTAATTAATAAATATCGTACCGAAGTACCGAACGCCCACCCCTACTTAAAACCTATTAGGTGTGGGTTCGGTCGAACCCAGTCGTTTTAGCTTAAATATTATATTTTAAAAAATTAATTAAATATGTATAAATATTTAATTATGAACCCAGTAACTAAAAAAAGTTATAAGTTTCGTGACAAATTCAGAACTCATAAACTTTAAATCATGGTTGCGCCTCTAATAACTTAGCCATTAGAGCAAACTTCTAGTCTAAGATGACAGAAACTACAAGCACTATCAATTAAAAATGGACGTAATGTAGTCCCAAAAGAAGAATTGAGAAGTACACATATAGTACAAACTAATTATTCCACTATTAAACAAATAATTCTCAAATGTTCACATAAGAGTAAAATTAGGTTAATGCTTAACAAATATGTTAACTTTATTTATTTATTTATTTGCCGGAGGAATATGATTTAGTTTAGAAGCAAATGATGACAACTTTCACAAAATAAAGAAAAAGCTTCTTGCAGGATAGAAAGCAAAAAGAAGAAAGGTAAAAAAGATTAAAGCTTTTCATTTCTCTATCTGTTCGTATAGTTGTTTATTCTTTGCAAAAGGAGATTTAGGCTGCTTTAAAGTTTAAACATGAAAACAAAAAAAATGTTATTCGGACCTTTTTTCTTCTAATTAAATAGTAAATCATGGGTTAGTATCAATTGGAGTACTAAGTGGGCGTTTGGACATAAGAATTGTAAAATTCCTAAATAGAGGGGAATTTTTCAAGTGAAAATGGTATTTGAAATTTAGAATTGTGTTTGGCCATGAATATAATTTTGGGTTATTTTTGAAGTTTTGCGATTGATTTGAGTGAAAAATTTTGAAAAACAATGTTTTGGAGCCCAAACGTGAAAAAAAGTGAAAACTTTTTGAAAAAAAAAGAAAACATTTTCTTATGTCCAAACGGTGATGTCTATCTCATTTTAAACAAAAAAGAATTATAATAGCCCAAACTACTGACATATAATACGATGTTGTGGATATCTGAAAATTCTTTATACATAGTTTCTTTGGTCAGAAACTAATTAACATTATCAACACTTGCAAAGGTATTTTAAGAACAAATTAATTAGTAAATAAATTGAAGTGGATTAAGACCCTTAAACGATGATACATAAGCAAGGGTAACATGCGCATGAATTAAATTCAGGTATTATTCTAAAACGCACAAAGAAAACAGTTTATAAAAAATAAGCAAAGACGTACGTGATGAAAACTTCTAATAATATTTGAATACTGTAATAAGTGAATAGGCAAGGAGAAAAAACTACTCCTTCACTTTTACTTGGCTACTATGGAGTTTGCACTCATCTTATAAAATAATAAATGAAATGTATAATTTATCATGATACACATATTAATTGATGCATATTTATTAATGGATTTGAGAAAATAATTTGAAATGAGTAATTAATACTATGAGTATAACAGAAAAAAAGAAATTATATTCTCTTGATATGCTAAAAGTGAAAAGTAAAAATAAAAATCTATTTTTTGAATAGTGAACAAGTAAAAGTAAACGTTAACTAGTCAAGTTTTGACGGGACCTAGAAACCTTTGAAAGAAAAGAGAGAGGCTAATTGCTTTGGTTCCTGACTTGTTCGTAAATTTCTATTGTGGTCATGGGATACACAAAAATCATTGTATAACAACCTCGTTTAATTTTTAACTAATTAAATATTTTTTATGGAATATTATTTCTTTGATTATATTGTCTCGTTTATTTTTATTAAGATTAATACGTCTAAATTTGAATACACATCTGAATATCAAGATGTGTATTATGATTAACACATCTCAATCTGTATACACATCTGAATATCAAGATGTGTATTAAGATCTGAATACTAAATGATTAAGATTGTTTGATTTTTAACATCTGAATGTATACAATTTATCTTTATTTGAAAATTAATAAACATAAAATTCAATTAAAATATTAATCAATCTAATATTCTATGGTAGTTGTCGATGGTGATGGCTAACGGCGGTGCTTGTGAATCCCGACTAGAGGCGGTGGTTGGTGATAGTATTGGTTGATGGTAGTGGTTCAAGATAGTAGCTAGTGATAATTGACAGTGATGGTTATTATGATTGAGGATGGTGGTGGTGAGTGGTGGTGGTAGTTGTGATTGAGGAAGGTGGTGGGTGGTGGGTGGTGGTAGTTTATAATGATAGGAAATGTCGGCTATGATTGTTGATGGTGATGAGGTGGTTAGTTATGGTAGTTGAGGTGGATGAGTGTTGGTTGTGGTTGAAAATGACGGTGGCAGGAGTGGTGGGTGATGGTAGTCGATAATGGTGGTTATGATTGAAGATGATGGTTGTGGTGGTTGAGTATGGTGATGGTAGGTGGCATGGTGGTAGTTGATAATGGTTGGCGATGGCGGTAGTTAATAATGAATGTGAATGATAGCATCTTAATGAAATTAAGTCTTTGTTATAGATCTTAAGCATACAGACTCATTAAGTGGGTATGAATTAAAAAAAATATAATTAATGATTAAGATCTGAATAATTAAAATTAAGACTTTAAAAATAAACGCATTTAATGTCTGAGATCTGAATAATTAAAATTCATACCTGCAACAAGTGCAAACAAATGCTAAAACCTCCGGCCGACAAGAGAATACTTTGAAGATTAGCGGATGCATGGAAGAAATACTAAAACCTCCGGCCGACAATTGATGAAAAACACTATCATTGCCACCATATACTTTTGTGTTGATTGTTGCCTTTGATATAATTGTTAGCAAAAATACATGGACTTTCTTTTCATTTTTTTTTTTTGTGTTTCATAGGGAACATAAGAATCGTAAAATTTAGTGGGCGTTTTGGAAATAAAGAATAGTAAAATTTCGGGAAAAATTGAATTTTTTTCTAAATAAAAATGATATTTGAAAATTAGAGTTGTGTTTGGATATAAATTCAATTTGGAATTATTTTTGAATTTTTGTAAGTGATTTGAAGTGAATTTTGAAAACAGCTTATTGGAGTTTTTCAAATTTTTGAAATATTGCGAAATTCAACTTCAAATGAAATTGAAATTTTCATGGCCAAACACTGATTCTGAAAAAAAAAGTTAATTTTTTTTATAAAAAAGTTAAAGAAAATTTATGGCCAAACAGGCCCTTAGTATGCGGTCTGCGGATACAGTTGTTTAATAGATTCATATGAACTCAATATTTTCGGTACGAGCATAAATTTAGGTATAGGGTAATTAGCCTTCAATCCCTTTTTGCGATTCCTTCCCTTTATGCCTCATCTTGTTAAATTCACTTCCAATCCATAGTTCTAAATTAAAGTTCAGGTAAAAGCGACATTGTAGATTTAAATATACTATAATTTAACTAAAGATTTACCACTAATTATAATGAGGACTTTGGTAGAAGCTGACATTAGCTAGTTTCTTGCTTCTATGATGTGTAAGGTTTAGTCTTCGACCAACCATCTCATTCGTCTTCCCCTTATCTTTGTTCAAAATGACACCTTTTAAAAGAAAAAATAAATGCATTCATTAAATTAACAAGTGAACTATTATCATGAACTTATCTTAAATCTAAAATATTGCAGTTTAAGCTCTACCACTTGCAAGCTAATCGACGTGAGACAAAATGGTTAACTTCTATAACAGATAATATCATAGTTAATATTCCCCTAAAGTATTTTCAAGAATTAACCTAAATAATTGTCCACCCAACTGCTTCAATTAAAAATATGAATATATGATATATGTATTATCCATATATAATTAGTGTATAATTTATGTATATTAACTAATTATGAAAAATAAATAATGTATCCGACAAGCTATTTGTGTAAAGAACCCAAGTATCTTTAAGTGGACTTTTAATAATTTGTGTCAACGCCTTTTTTGTTGAATAACGATTGTCTTTGGATGCTTTATAGGACGTGTCTTGTTGCCTTTCTACAGCAAAATTTAAATTTCTCTTTTTGGTCGTTCAACTTAATAAATCACTTATCCTTGGTGCTTTTGGATAAAAATGATTTGCATTTCTACGTCGTTTGCAAAAAGGCGGTTTTAATGTGGATATTAGCTATCATCCTTTAAAATACATTTGTCTTTAAGTACTTGTTCCTCTTTCCTATAATTCAATAACTCATAGGAAAAAGAAGAAAAAATCCCTAGTTGACTCAAGTTTTCAACCAATTCACGTAAGTCTGGAATTATCCCAATCCCAAATCACCAATTTGATATTTCCATATATTACTTACGACGTAAATTAAACGTTTTCACCAATGTAAAGCAGATTCTGATCCCTAACCTTTTTCTATACTTCGCCACTAATTTTAGCAAGTATATGCGACACGTTTATGCTCTTCTTTCATTGGAAAGAACAGAACAAACCTAACTCGAAACCACACAGCCGTCCACGTTTAACATTAATTTACTTAAAGAAAGAACTAAGATTTCGTATATCCTATCCTAATTTATTCGGGATTAAGGCATAGTTATTATTGTTGTTAAGTGTTATTAGGTATTAATACATTCTTGTGACAAAATTTATATACATCGACTGTGAAGAATTTTTATTCTTATCATTGTAATTTTGCTAGCTATCCCAAGTTATTCTTGGTTAGTATGTAAAGCTCGTTGCGAAGTTGTTTACCCGAAAAATAGATAGAGTTGAATTTATACGTAGTTCTAAGGATACGTGGTATAACTTGGCACAAATCGGAAAAGCAGGTAGAAATATATCGAATATTGACTGTAAAAAAGAACGAAAATACAAACCAAATTGAGTGAGAAATGGTTTATGAACCAGCAAGGTGAATCAATGTACAAAGCCTACAAAAGGATAATCTCTGTTGTATCTCTATGTGAATATCAATAATCTCTTAAAATATGGGAGTGTATAGATGTCTCAATGTTCAATCCCTTTACAGAAATGATAGCCACTCTTCTTATAGTGAAGGGAGCCTACTTTGGATATAATTAAAAATACATAGTGGGGATCCCATGATAGATTTGTTAATTAGTGTTTCCTTGATTTCCGCCGAGATTCCTTCCCTTGGTGCGGTTACAACGGCTCTTTGCCTCTTAGCTCGATCTTGGTCGGTCTTCTTAGCTCGATCTTGGTCGGTCTTGGAACTGGTCGATCTCTAGATCTCGAACTTGATATTGACTCGAGTTCGATATTGACTCGAGCTCGATATCAACTGGTTTGGATCTCGAGTTCAATAACACCACTTCACATCATAGTTCGATTTGGACTCGAGTCGATAATGACTTCGAGCTCGATATTGATCGGTCCCTGAATCTTGAGCTCGGTAGCTTCAGGTCTCATCTCGATATCACGGAGATGACCCTCGGTCTATCATGTTCCAGTCTTGTCTAATTACACGAAGGTCAAAACCGATTTTGACCGTATACAGATAGTTCTCTCGTTTCTCAGAAAAGATATGGCGAGAAACGATATGATTTTTTCAACCTCTAGCTAGGTACACACTGACGTTTGCATCGAGCCCGACCATGACGTATGTGATAGATTTCCCGTCGGTTCAGTTACCAACGCATTAAATGCGCGTCAGGCGATGGTCGGTCACTGCTGGTTTTGAACCATCATCGCTAAATCTATAAATAGCTCCTCTCTTCACCATTTTTTACTTTCAGATCTCTAACCACCAAATCTTCTAAGTTCTTTTTTGTATCTTCTGAGTTCTTCATCTGCAAATCTGTGATTTTCATTACAAATCTCTTCTTAGAACACCAAATCTTGTCATCTCCCTCTATTTTCAATCTTCAAATTCAAATGGCGAAAATGTCAAAAACTGTTCCTCAAAAAGAAAACGCTTCTTCTTCACGGCCTGCCGGCGACAAAACACCGATGGAGTCACGACCTGATGAGTGTGTTTCCGGTAGGGGGTGTGTTCTCACTTCTGATTTTAAGACCGATAAAGCCTCGTCGTTTCCCGGTCGATGCAAGCCATTATCGAGGTATATATGCTCGATAATTGAGGGATACCTTAAGCAGGTAAGGAAAGATTGCAAATGGGAGAACAAAGAAGTGGTGATCCCGGCTCTCGAAGAAGATATCACCACCTATGTGGAAGGATTTTTAAGTGTTTATACTTACCCTTTCACGTTAGGCCCCCTCGACCCCATTGTCGTTGACTTTTGCCATCAGTATCAAATAGCCCTAGGCCAAATCGACCCTTCCTTTTGGCGAATCATTATTCTGCTCCGATTTTTTGTGAGCAAAGTCGAGGGGATGCCTTTTACCCTCGACCACCTCATGTGGGTTGATAAAACTCCAACGCCGAGCTACGAAAGTACTGTTCTCGAGCATAGACAAGGATAAGGACCGAGGTTGGATGAGCTAGTTCGTTCGAGTGAAGACTTCCGACCTTATCCCGGCCGAGAAGATGCCATTTCCCGAGAAATGGAATATGAAGCGTAAGTACAATCCCACTTTTAGCTCCTATTTATTGTTTTATTTCTTCGTTTCTTTCTTATCGATATCTTTTTTTGTGATGTAGCGGTTGTTTGGATGCCCGGTGCAATCCCTAACCTCAAGGGTTGGGTTCAGGACCTGGCCTCAACTTCTACGTATGCCGAGCGCTCGTGGCGCGATTTATCAAAGGGCAAATGGGAGGCTAAAACACATGGTAAGCCTCTTTCCCACGCCTTTGTTGATTTTATTAAAGCGCCTCTTACTTATTTTCTTTTCATACAGGCCTTGGCAAAGACGCTATTGTGAGGCCCCTGTCTAATGAGGAGGAGACTTCAATCCCGGCAACGAAACCGACGAAGGACAAAAATAGGAAAAAGATCATGACCTCCGAAGATCCAGAACCTAAGAAGAAGGTGGCTCGTAAGCTGAGGAAGAACATCATCCTCTTGACCGAAGATTCTGTTCGGCATTTAAGGGATAAAGACGTAGAAAAGAAAAAAGATAACTCCGGGCTGGTGGCCCGAGTGAAAATGAGCATCGAGGCTCCAAAGGCTACTGAATCGATGAAGGCTACAGAGATTCTGTCTCGTTATGATGGAGTCTCGGGAAGAGAATTGGTTGAAGTCCTCGAGTCGTCGAGGATCGAGGCTACCTCCCACCATAATGAGCCAATGGTGATTACGACTGCAGGGGCTGATTTCGAGGCCCCTCGAGATAGAGAAAACGCCCCAAGTGATTCACTTGGGGCAATAGAAATTGGAGGCTCCCCGCTGCTCCCCTCGTTTTCTGGGGAGATAATTCGAGAGGATCGGGACTTGAAGACCCTTTCCATCGAAGGAGGCCACGGAAAGGAAGATAACTTCCGTGATTATTTTACTGGGGTCGAAGATGCTACCGGCTTGAGTGACTTGGAGGTCTCGGGGAAGGACTCGAGTGAGGCATCGAGCCTTTTCAACGAAGTGCAGCAAGCTCTAAATCGGCTAAGCCTTAACTCCCCTTGTTGGTATTACCCTTTGTGTTTGTTTTTCTTTTCTAACTTCCTTTATTCTTTCTGCGTATGCATCAGCGCTTCATCGGGAAGAATTTTCTCGGTCTCGAGCTGAGCTGAGTCAGTACGAGGCCGACCTTCGAAGGCTCACGGAGGAGAGAAATGCCCTCAGACTTCTCTGTGGGCAAAGAGAAGAGGAGACCAAGGACCTCCGAGCCGAGTTGGCCAAGGCTTACCAAGATCAGACCGACCTGACCGAGCAGGTAATGAAAATCTTAAAAACTCATGGGCTCGATTCGTGAACGGTGGCAAATGTTTCGATCTTATAGCTACAGCAGAAGATCGATATGATCGGGCAGCTCTATGAGGAGGTCGACACGATAAAGGCGGAGACCTTGGGGTGGAAAGAAGATATGTACCGCTTCGCTGCAGAAAAAGAGACTGCTTTATCCCAATTGTCATCGGCCGAAAGTCAACTTCGAGGCATAAAGGAAAAAAACTCGATTCACGCAAAGAGAATAGAGGAACTCGAGGCCCGGTTGGCTTCCGAACTTGCAAAGGCCAAGTCTAAATTCGAAAAGGCAAAGGCCGAGGCAGAGGCGATCGTGTTCGTCTACCGGGCTGATGCTGAAGCCACTCAAGTTCAAGAGAGAAAGGAAGCCGAGACCGCTCGAACTCGAGCATATTGGATTGCTGAACTCGCCAAATGTCAATCTCGGAGGGAAACCCTCGAGGAGATCTACGCTTGGGGTTTCGATCTTTCTGATGAAATAACAAAGGCTAGAGAGCAAGAAGTGGATGCTAGAGCGTTGGCCTCCTCCGATGATGATGATGATGCCGAGAGTAAGAGCGGGTCCGAGATCGGCGAGGACCTAGATGGAGAAGAAGCTTCCCCCGGAGAAAATCAAGAACCCTAGGGATTTTCATTTTTTAAATTTTTTAATCTTTTTGTGTAGGGTCCTGATCGGATCTTGTAAATGTTCTCATATATATAAAAATCTCTTTCTTTTCCGACTTGTCTTTATTTCATTTTCTGCCTTGTGAGAATTATGTTTCATTCATGCCTCATGAAAGTTTTGTTCAAGTTCGAGGCTTTAGGCAATCTGATCGAAGTCGGACTAGTGTAGTCTTTATAATCGAGTGAGTGTTTCCTTGAACTCGTGTTAAGGGTAGCCCTTGTCTTAATAGTCGAGTGAGCGTTTGCTCGAACTCGAAGTGAAAACAACCCTTAGGCTTTATGATCGAGTGAATGTTTGCTCGAACTCGAAATGAAAATAGCCCTTAGGCTTTATGGTCGAGTGAGTGTTTTCTCAAACTCGAATTAAGAGAAGCCCTTAGGCTTAATAGTCGAGTGAGCGTCTGCTCGAACTCGAAGTAATGTAGCCCTTAGACTTTATGATCAAGTGAATGTTTGCTCGAACCCATATTAAGAGTAGCCCTTAGGCTTAATAGTCGAGTGAGTATTTGCTCGAACTCAAAATGAAAACAGCCCTTAGGCTTTATGGTCGAGTGAGTGTTTGCTCAAAATCGAATTAAGAGTAGCACTTAGGCTTTATGGTCGAGTGAGTATTTGCTCGAACTCAAAATAATGAGTAGCCCTTAGGCTTAATAGTCGAGTGAGAGTTTGCTCGAACTCGAAGTGAAAACAACCCTTAGGATTTATGGTCGAGTGAGTATTTATTCGAACTCGAAATAATGAGTAGCCCTTAGACTTAATAGTCGAGTGAGCATTTGCTCGGACTCGAAGTGAAAACAGCCCTTAGGCTTTATGGTCGAGTGAGTGTTTGCTCGAACTCGAATTAAGAGTAGCCCTTACGCTTTATGGTCGAGTGAGTATTTTCTCGAACTCGAAATAATGAGTAGCCCTTAGGCTTAATAGTCGAGAGAGCGTTTGCTCGAACTCGAAGTAAAAACAGCCCTTAGGCTTTATGATCGAGTGAGTGCGAACTCGAACTCAAAGTGAAAATAGCCATTAGGCTTTATGATCGAGTGAGTGTTTGCTCGAACTCGAAATGAAAACAGCCTTTAGGCTTTATGGTCGAGTGAGTGTTTGCTCGAACTCGAATTAAGAGTAGTCCTTAGGCTTAATAGTCGAGTAAGTGTCTGCTCGAATTTGAAGTAATGTAGCCCTTAGGCTTTATGATCGAGTGAGTATTTGCTCGAACTCGAAATAATGAGTAGCCCTTAGGCTTAATGGTCGAGTGAGTATTTGCTTGAACTCGAAATAATGAGTAGCCCTTAGGCTTAATAGTTGAGTGAGTATTTGCTCGAACTCGATGTGAAAACAGCCCTTAGGATTTATAGTCGAATGAGTGCGAACTCGAACTCGAAGTGAAAATAGCCGTTAGGCTTTATGATCGAGTGAGTGTTTGCTGGAACTCGAAAAAAAATAGCCCTTAGGCTTAATGGTCGAGTGAGTATTTGCTCGAACTCGAATTAATGAGAACAGCCTTTAGGCTTTATGGTCGAGTGAGTGTTTGCTCTAAGTCGAAGTAATGTAGCCCTTAGGCTTAATGGAGCTTGATCTCATTGATTTTTCAGTTGGCAGTCCCCGATTTATGGGGTAATTTTTCAAACTACGGTCATGGTCGGCCCTTAAGCCTATTTGAACATGAAGCAGAAAGATTTTTCTGAGATATGAGATATCGGTAAAGAAGAAGTTTCTCTTTATAAGTCATTATACATGTATTCATGTTTTGTGTCAGGGCTCGAGCAAACTACGCGGGCATGGTTCGTTCGGCCATTTGGCCCTTACACTTTTTCCTATCGAGACCCTGTTTGACATGAAGTAACTTTCTTGCATTGAACTTGATTTATTCGATGGCAATGCCCCCCAGTATTCGAGGTTGATTGTAAAGAGGCCTAGGATACTGTTGAATCATTCCAAGTTAGAACGATCAATGGTTTCCTCATTAAAAACCTTGTCGAAAAACCTATTTGGGACAAAATCGATCTAAGGGAAAAAGAGTGCAATGCGTGCTTTCAGGCCTAAATGCTTCAAGTTGAACAATCCATCCATGTTTCTGGTCGAACACCTGCAAGGGTTAGTTTCAAAATATAAATGAACATGGGTGGGGCGTACCTTAGCAGTAGTATCATTTTAGGTGCGACACATTCCAATTGCTTGGTAGTTGATTGCCGTTTATCACACCGAGCTTGTAGGATCCTTTTCCGACGATTCGAGAACCTGATACGGCCCTTCCTAGTTCGGACCTAGTTTCCCTTAATTTGGATTTCGGGTGTTGAGGGTGACTTTCCTTAGCACTAAGTTCCCGATTTTAAAATGTTGAAGATTAGTTCTTCGATTATAGTACCTTTCGATCCGCTATTTTTGGGCGGCCAATCGGACGAGATCGGCTTCTCATTTTTTGTCTAATAATTCTAGGCTCGTATTCATGATCTCATTATTCGACTCATTTGTCGCATATCGGAACCTGATGCTAGGTTCTCCGACCTCAACCGGGATGAGAGCTTCGACGCCATAAACCAACGAGAATGGTGTTGCTCCAGTACTGGATTTCGATGTTGTGCAGTATGCCCATAGGACCTCGGGTAGTATTTCTCTCCATTTTCCTTTAGAGTTGGTTAACCTTTTCTTAAGATTTTAGATGATGGTTTTGTTGGTCGACTCGGCCTGTCCGTTCCCGCTAGGATGATAAGGTGTTGATAGGATCCTTTTGATTTTATGATCCTCGAGAAATTTAGTTAATTTGTTGCCGATGAATTGCTTTCCATTATCACATACAATCTCGGATGGCATCCCGAACAGACATATGATGTGGTCCCAAATGAAGTCTATCACTTCTTTTTCTCTGACTTTCTCGAAAGTCTGTGCTTCAACCCATTTAGAGAAATAATCAGTTATAAATAAAATAAACTTAGCCTTGCATGGGGCCAATGGGAGGGGGCCAACGATGTCCATCCCCCATTTCATGAAAGGCCATGTAGATAGGACCGAGTGGAGAAGTTCCCCGGGTTGATGAATCATGGGCGCATGTATTTGACATTTGTCGCATTTTCGAACGAACTCCCTTGCATGCTTATCCATATCGATCTAATAATATCCTGCTCTGATTATTTTGTGGACCAATGAATCGGCACCGGAATAATTCCCACTAGTGCCCTCATGAATCTCACGTAGGATGTAGTCGGTATCTCCCGGTCCCTAACACATTGCCAATGGACAAGGTGAACCATGCTACTTTTGTGCGCAGAGCCCTCGATTCTTTTGGATCTGATGGAAGCTTCGTGTTCTTGAAGTACTCTATATATTTGTTTCTCCAATCCCAGGTTAAACTTGTGGATTTTATTTTGGCGTGTCGTTCTTCGATCACCGATCTTATGAGTTGTACGACAATCCCCGAGTTGAGTTCATCATCTTCGACCAACGAACCTAAGTTTGCAAGAGCATCGGCCTCGTTGTTTTGTTCTCAGGGTACATGTTGCAAATTCCATTCCTTAAATCGATGTAGAGTTACCTATAGTTTATCTAGGTACATCTGCATTCGATCTTCTCGGACTTCAAAAGTCCCATTAGCTTGGTTTACCACTAGGAGGGAATCACACTTGGCCTGTACGACCTCAGCTCCCAAGCTTCTAGCTAGTTCGATACCTACAATCACTGCCTCATACTCGGCCTCATTGTTAGTAAATTTTGTAGTTATGATAGACTGTATAACTACATTACCTGTGGGTGATTTTAGTACGATGCCTAATCCAAACCCCTTTGCGTTCGAGGCACCGTCCATAAAGAGGGTCCAGACTCCCAAAGAGCTACCCAATTTTATCAGTAATTCCTTTTCAATCTTGGGTACGAAGGCCGACATAAAGTCAACCACGAAGTCTGCTAAGATTTGAGATTTGATAGCGGTTCGAGGTCGATACTCGATGTCGTACCCGCTGATTTCTATGGCCCATTTGGCTAATCGACCTGAAAGCTCAGGCTTGTGCAAAATATTTCGAAGAGGATAAGTTGTTACAACATGTATCAGATGGCACTGGAAATATGATTTTAGTTTCCTAGAGGCACTTATTAAAGCAAGCGCTAATTTTTCTAAGTGTGCCTCTCCTAAAGTTCGACTGACATAATAAATAGGTAATTGCGTACCTAGTTCTTCTCGAATCAGGACTCCATTTACCGATGTCTCCGAGACAGCTAAATACAGATAAAGTTGTTCGTCTGCCTTTGAGGTATGAAGCAACGGCGGGCTCGATATATACCGTTTTAGCTATTCCAAAGCCTGCTGACATTCCGGAGTCCATGCAAAATTACTTTTCTTCTTAAGCAGAGAGAAAAATTGGTGGCTCCTATCTAAGCATCTCGAAATGAATCATCGCAGGGCGGTTATCTGTCCTGTTAGCCTCTGTACGGCCTTTACATTATCTACTACTGCGATGTCCTCAATAGCTTTGATTTTATCGGGGTTAATTTTGATTCCTCGATTGGACACCATGAAACCGAGAAACTTGCACGAGCCAACCCCGAATGCATATGTTTCGGGGTTGAGCTTCATATTGTACTACCTCAGTATGTCGAAAGTTTCCTTCAAATGCTTTAAATGGTCCTCTGCTCGCAGGGATTTAACTAACATGTCTTCAATATAAACTTCCATTGATTTTCTTATTTGCTTTTCGAATATTCTGTTTACTAGGCGTTGATAAGTTGCACCAGCATTGTTTAGACCGAATGGAATTACATTATAACAATAAGTCCCGTACTTAGTGATAAATGAGGCCCTTTCCTGATCCTCTAGGTTTATCTGTATTTGGTTGTACCCGGAATAGGCATCGAGAAAACTGAGAGTCTCGTGGCCAGCCGTGGTATCGATCATACGATCGATATTAGGCAAAGGAAAAGAATCCTTAGGGCATGCTTTATTCAGGTCTTTGTAATCTATGCACAGTCTAAATTTGTTCCCCTTTTAGGGACTACCACCATATTTGCTAGCCATTCGGGGTATTTTACTTCCCGATGGATCCTATTTTAAGAAGTTTGGTTACCTCGTTTTTTATTAAGGCATGTTTGACCTCGGACTGGGGCCTTCTCTTTTGTTTTACCGGATGGAATTTTGGGTCCAAGATTAGCCTATGAGTGGTGATTCCCGGTGGGATCCCTGTTATGTCAAGATGGGACCAAGCGAAACAGTTCATGTTAGCTATAAGAAATTGAATAAACTTTTTCCTGAGCTCGGGATCTAACCTCGTGCCCAGGTATACCTTTCATTCGGGCAGATATTCGATTAGCATGATTTGCTCCAGTTCTTCGACCATTGATTGGGTAGCGTCGGAATCATCGGGGACCACGAAGGATCTAGGGACCCCATGTTCATCATCTTCGTCAGTCTTTTGATTCTCTAGTTGGGTCGAAGCTGACATTTGTGATTGTTATTTGGTATTCTGTTCCCCCTTCGAATCCGATACTTTTGTCTACGATAGTGAAGATATCGGAATTGCTTCATTGACGGCAAACATTTCTTTTGCGGCCAGTTGCTCTCCAGAGACAGTTTTGACTCCCTCCGATGTTGGGAATTTCAAAACCTGGTGGAGGGTCGAGGGTACAACTCTCATATTGTGGATCCGCGGTCTTCCAAAAACGGCGTTATACCTCATGTCTCCTTCGATTACGTGAAACTTCGTTTCTTGGATGGTTCCGGCCACGTTTATTGGCAGAATTATCTCGCCCTTAGTAGTTTCACATGCCATATTGAATCTATTTAGAACCAGGGTTGTGGGCACGACCTGGTCCTGTAGACCGAGTTGCTCTACGACCTTTAATCTAATAATGTTGGCCAAACTTCCTGGATCAATTAACACACACTTAACTTGAATTTTATTCATAAGTACAGATATTACCAGTGCATCGTTATGGGGTTGCATGGCTCTTTCTGTATCTTCATCATTAAAGGACAAAGTTCCTATGGGTGCGTAATCCTGAGTGCGGGATCGCTTCTCTCTTACAATCGACATCTTAGTGCGTTTAAGAACCGACCCCTAGGGGATATCGAGCCCACTGATGATCATGTGGATGATGTGTTGTGGCTCTTCTTGTTCGTTTTGTCTACTGAAATCCCTGTTTTTGAAATGGTTTTTGGCCTGGTCATTAAAAAATTTCGAAGGTGCCCTTTATTGAATAACCGGGCTACCTTCTCTCTCAGTTGCCTGCATTCTTCCGTTCAGTGGCCATGACTGCCACAATATTTGCATATTTGATCGAGATTCCTCTGGGCAGGATCGGTCTGCAGAGGTCGAGGCCATTTAGTATCTTTGATGCGTCCGATAGCTGACACGATGGCGGATGCATTGATGTTGTAGTTATATTCTGATAACTGTGGTGGTTCCTTAGGTCCGGTATGCCTGTCGAACCCGTTCTTGTTCATCAGCCCCCGAGACCTTTGACCCCGATCACTTGTTTTATTGCCTTGTATAGGGTTATGTCTTGGTCTGTTACCCCTATGGTCTCCACTATACGGTCGGTATCGATCCCTGATCAGCCTTTGGTTATCGGTCGATGTCCCTTTTAATAATGGACCCAGAACCCAACTGGTCGTCTTCGACTCTAATTTTCGATTGATACCGATTGTGCACATCAGCCCAAGTAACAGCTGGCTATTCGATCAGGTTGTGTTTCAATCGTCATGAAGCCATCGAGCTTCGTTCGTTTAGACCTTGAGTGAAAGCTTGAACAGCCCAGTCGTCTGTGACTGGTGGTAGATCCATCCGTTCCATTTGGAAAAGAGATACAAATTCTCTTAGCATCTCGTTATCTTTTTGTCTTACCTTGAAAAGGTCTGACTTCCTGGTCTCGACCTTTATGGCTCCAGCATGTGCTTTTATGAAATAATCTGCAAGCATAGCAAAAGAATCGATAGAGTTAGGTGGTAAATTATGATACCATATCATTGCTCCCTTTGAAAGGGTTTCACCGAATTTTTTCAATTATACAGATTCGATCTCATCGTCTTCTAGATCGTTCCCTTTAATGGCACATGTGTAAGAGGTGACGTGTTTGTTGGGGTCGATCGTTCCATTATATTTAGGAATTTCGGGCATGCGGAACTTCTTGGGGATCGATTTCGGGGCTGCGCTTGGGGGAAAGGGCTTTTATACGAATTTTTTGGAATCCAAGCCTTTCAATACTGGTGGTGCCCCCGGGATCTGATCAACCCTAGAGTTATACATTTCCATTTATTTGTCGTTTGCTTCGATCCTCCTTTCTCCTGACTCTATTCGTTTCGTTAGTTCCTCGAGTATCTTAACAATTTCGGGATTAGTCCCCGATTCTTGATCATTTGACCTTATTACAGTTGGCCCCGTTTTGTGGGTGACTTCTCGGGATGGACTGGGTTCCGGCCTGCTCAGTGCCTGGGTTTGACTCTACAACTGAGCTATCGCTACCCGTTGAGCTTGCAACATCTTGAAAATCATACGCAAGCTGATTTCGTTTTTCTCAACGTTTTGGGTATTGCAAGCCACAGATCGAGTTTCACCATGAATGTTATTTTTAGGGTCGGAACGTTGGTTCGCCTCGATGGCCACATGTGAATTAATGTCTATTGGTGTTTCGACCCGAGCTCCAATGGCATCGACGGGCGGCCTTTCATCCCCGGGCGTCAAGTTGTTGTTCTCATCTTGAAGGCCAGCTTCGTTGTCGATAGGTAGGGCCATAATCGAGAATTCATTGTTTTCAGCCTGAAATCAGAAACACTTCCAAGAGCACGCGTAAAACGGTGTATTTTGCAAAGATTCGTACCAAATAACCACTGTTATCCTTAGCCCCACGGTGGGCGCCAAACTGTTTACCCGAAAAACGGATAGAGTTGAATTTATACGTAGTTCTAAGGATACATGGCGTAACTTGGCACAAATCGGAAAAGTAAGTAGAAATATATCGAATATTGACTGTAAAAAAAGAATGAAAATACAAACCAAATTGAGTGGAAAATGGTTTATGAACAAGCAAGGTGAATCAATGTACAAAGCCTACAAAAGGATAATCTCTACTGTATCTCTATGTGAATATCAATAATTTCTTAAAATATAGGAGTGTATAGATGTCTCAATGTTCAATCCCTTTACAGAAATGATAGTCACTCTTCTTATAGTGAAGGGATCCTACTTTGGATATAATTAAAAATACATAGTGGGGATCCCATGATAGATTTGTTAATTAGTGTTTCCTTCATTTCCGCCGAGATTCCTTCCCTTGGTGCTGTTACAACGGCTCTTTGCCTCAAGAAAACCCAGAACATCATCTGAAGCTAGTCCGTTGAAAGTAGGTGGATGGTACTTCTTGTACCTCTCAAGTCTGAGCTGCTCTGCCTCAGAAGCAGCTACCCTGATCTCATGCTGAACCGGAGCCACTGGGGCATAGGAATATACTCTGGGGCCTGATCAACCTGGACCCTCTGCTCAGGGGTGCGGGCTGCGGGAGTTTGTGCCCCTCCCCCGGCCTGAGATGTAGCGGGAGCTATCGGAAATAGTCCGGCCTGAGCCAAAGTACTGAACATGCTCAAGAACTGAGCTAAAGTCTCATGAAGGGCTGGAGTAGCAATAGGGATCTCTGGCGCCGGCCCTCCAGCTGGAGTTGCTGGGGGCTCCTCTGACGCAGCTCTCGCAGGTGCTCGGGCTGCACCGCGTAGTCATCCTCTACCTCGACCCCGGCCTCTGGTGGCTCTGGCAGGGGGCTCAGGTGCCTAATCGTTGGTCCTCCCATTGCGGGTCCTCACCATCTGTGAGAAAGAATAGAATAGAATCTTAGAATTTTTGGTGTCAATAACTCCCACGACAAGGAAATCAAAGAAATATGATTGTTCTAAACAGTTACATAGCCTCCCGAAGATAAGTACGGACGTCTCCGCACCGATCCGCGAGACTCTAATAAACCGGCTTGTGACTCACAACTCCTACGAATCTAGTGCTCTGATACCAACTTGTCACGACCCAAATTAACCCTCCGTAAGGTGTCGTGATGGCACCTAGTCTTTACGACTAGGTAAGCCTAACATTTGCGGAAAAATATAAAGAAAACACAACATTTTTAAGTTAAATAGTATATTTTAAATAGCCAAGAGTAGTACCACTCGGCATACACAAAATAATTTCCCAAGACCCGGAATATCACTAAGTCACAAGCTGCTATAATCTATGTAGCTCTATACAAATGTCTGAAGATAATAAGGAAAAATCTCTAGACGAGGGAGTAGAAGGGGACTCTGAAGATCTGCGGACATAAGCAGAGGTACCTTGAAGTCTCCTAGAATCAGCAGCACGTACTAACCCCAAGGCTGATAGCTCGCACCTGGATCTGCACACGAAAACAAATGCAGGAAAGGGCATGAGTACACCACAATGGTACCCAGTAAGTGCCAAGCCTAACCTCGGTCGAGTAGTGACGAGGTCAGGTCAAGGCCCTACCAGAGTAAATATAATAAAGTAAACAGTAAAAGATATAAGTAGAATATACAGTAACACAGTTAAAGAAATTCTCAAAAATTTAACAGTTAAGGGAGCCCTCGGCTCTAAACAAGGTAAACACAGTGGGAAATCTCTCGGGATACCGTCCCGTAGTTTCAAATGAATATGCAGTATAGGGGGATCTCCCGGAATACGTCCGTAGTCCCAAAGTAAATATGCAGTGCTGGGGGATCTCCCGGAATACGTCAGGAGTCCCAAAGTAAATATGCAGTATAGGGAGATCTCCCGGAATACGTGTGTAGTCCCAAAGTAAATATGCAGTACAAGGGGATCTCCCTGAATATGTCTGTAGTCCCAAAGTAAATATACAGTACAGGGGGATCTCCCGAAATACGTCCGTAGTCCCAAAGTAAATATGCAGTACAGGAGGATCTCCCGGAATAGGTCTGTAGTCCCAAAGTAAATATGCAGTACAGGGGGATCTCCCGGAATACGTCCGTAGTCCCAAAGTAAATATGCAACACAAGATGAAATGGCAGGTATGACATCGAGTTATACAGTTTATACTGGACACATATAAGGCAAATAAGGACTTAACTGAACATGACGCACAGAATGTCAATTAGGCAATTAAAACACGTAAGCATGCTTTTCTAGTCTAAACTACACAATTAAACAAATTAGTACAATTAATAAGAGAAGCAATTTATGATTTAAAAAGGTTAAACATGATGTTTTTGCAATAATAGCCCGTGTACGTACTCGTCACCTCACGTACACGGCGCCCACACACCAAATAATATCAAGATATCTTAAAGGAAAAGTCCCCAACATAAGGTTAGGCAAGCCACTTACCTCGAACCGCTCAAATCAACCTGATATCACGTTCTTGCCATGAGTATCCGACTCCAAATGGCCCGAATCTATTCAAAATAGTACAATACCATCAATACGCGCTAATGGCATGAATCCCACAAGAAAAACTACAAAAATTAGGCCAAAATCCGAAATTGGCTCAAACCCGGCCCCCGGGGCCCACTTCCCGAAACCCGACAAAATTCACGAAACTAGAAAGCTCATTCACTCACGAGTCTAACCATATAAAATTTACTAAAATCCGACACCAAATGGTCCTCCAATCCACAATTCAAATTCCCAAATCCCTAGTCTCCAACTTCCAATTTTCACCTTAAATACACATTAACTAGGTGAGAAAATACATGGCAAGGCAAGATTATTGACCAAAAATAAGCACAAGGAACTTACCTCAAGAAATACCTCAAAAATTCTCTCAAATATCGCCCCAACCCGAGTTTGCAAAGCCAAAAATGGTAAAAATCGCGAAGCCCTTCGGTTTTAATCACTACCCAGGTATTTCCGCACCTGCGGAACCTGGGCTCGCACCTGCGGGTGCGCTTGTGTGGAAAACGTGCGCATCTGTGCAACTCACTTACCCCCTCTGCCTTCGCACCTGCGACGAAAGGGCCGCATCTGCGCCCTCGCGCCTGTGAAGTCCCTTCTGCTTCTGCGCATGTGCGAACATCCTTGCGCATTTGCGGGCATCGCAGATGCGGAAACTTCCTCGCACCTGCGACCCCATGCCAACTCTCAATTTATCGCATATGCGCTTCCATCTCTGCATGAGCGGCTAGCGAACCTGCGGTCTCTTTTCCGCAGGTGCGAAAACACCAGAACTATCAAAGTTCAGAAATTCCTCTAAGTCCAAGTTTTCACCCGTTAAGCATCCGAAACACACCCGAGGCCCCCGGGACCTCGACCAAACATACCAACCAATTCTAAAACACCATACTAACTTAGTCGAACTCTCAAATCCCATCAAACAATGCTAAAATCACGAATCACCATCCAATTCAAACTTAAAGAACTTGAAACTTCAAAATTCTACAACCGATGTCGAAACCTATCAAATCACGTCCGATTGACCTCAAATTTTGCGCACAAGTTATAATTAACATTACGGACCTACTCCAACTTCCGGAATCAGAAAACGACCCTGATATCAAAAATTCCACTACCGGCCCAAAACTCCAAATATTCGACTTTCGCCATTTCAAGCCTAAATGAGCTACGAACCTCCAAAACACAATCCGGACACGCTCCTAAACCCAAAATCACCAAACGGAGCTAACGGAACAGACGGAATTTGATTCTGGAGTCGTCTTCTCATAGTTTCGACTACGGTCCAAATCCTAGGGCTTAAGCTCTCATTTAGAGACTAAGTGTCCCAAAACACTCTGAAACTCAAAACCAATCATCTCGGCAAGTCACAATAGCAGAAAAAGATTTGGGGAAAGCAGTTAATAGGGGATCGGGGCTATTACTCTCAAAACGACCGGCCGGGTCATTACAATGTGAGTGTAAAATAACAAATTTGAATGATTATGTTATTGCAAATAATTTAAGAGAATAATTAGTAGATATTCAAGTAATTTAAATGCCAGAAAATCAATTTTAAAGATTTAAAATTATAAAATATTATAGAAAATGCTTGCATAAATCTTATAAATTAAATAATGGATGAAAAATAACATTTTGAAAGTCTATATACTATTTGAGAAATGTAAGGAAAAAATTGGGTATCAACAGTACCCTAATTCAAGCTCAATGAACTTTAGAACTTCAAACTTCTACATTCGATGCTGAAACCTATCAAATCACGTACGATTGACCTCAAATTTTGCACACAAGTCACATTTGACATTACAGACCTACTCCAACTCCTGGAATCGGAATCTGACCCCGATATCAAAATGTCCACTCCCAGTCAAACTTCCAAAAACCTCCAACTTTCGCCAAATGACCCCGAAACGGCCTACGAAACTCCAAATCTACATTCGGACGTGCTCCTAAGACCAGAATCACCATACGGAGCTATTCCCAGGCTCGGAATTCCAAACGGACATCGAGAATATTAAAATACACTTCAACCCAATTATAAAATTCTTTCAAAATGCCAACCTTCCACAATAAGTGTTGTAACGCTCTCGGGTCATCCAAAATCCAATCCGGACATACGCCTAATTCCACGATCATCACAATAACCTATTGTAACCTTCAAATACCGATTTCGAGGTTGTTTATTCAAAAGTCCAACCTTAGTCAAGTCTTCCAACTTAAAGCTTCTGAAATTAGAATTTTCTTTCCAAATCAACTTCGAACTTACCGAAATTAAATTCCGATCACACGTGCAAGTCACAATACTTGAAGTGAAGCTTCTCGAGGCCTCAAACCGCTGAACGACGTGCTAGAGCTCAAAACGACCGGTCAGGTTGTTATATTCTCTCCCACTTAAACATATGTTCGTCCTCAAACGTACTAAGAACTGCTCCGGAGTTGTCCAAAATCATTGTTTAACACCTCGTGCACCTACCCGTGCCACCACAACCCAGTTGAGCACATTCGCTCGAGCCAGACTGAAGATCTTTCCTGCTACCTTAGCTAACAAGCTTCAGAACCAAATTCCAACACCTGGAATTCTTCACGATACCGGATTCTCACACACAACCCGTATTAATCACCAGACATTGAACCCAACGTGACCATGCTCCTCCGCTGAAATCACACCACGTACCACATAACTCATTTGCTCAAGGCAATCTCCCCCAAGAATAACAACTAAAATTTCCACTGACTCGAAAACCGTAGTATACCTCATAACATAAATAAGCCCTGTTTCAACTCTCGCACTACTGCCACGACGGAGGAGATCTATAGAAACTCATAATCGCCTGCCGAATTAAAAAATAATGGAGCCTCTTCTCCTGTTAAGGACCATTAACTCATTCTGAACCGAATAGCGACATTTGCTCTGTAATATACCTTATATAAATCTGATTGCACTGATTTCAGGTCCAAAAAGCTCATCTCACCTAGTACAAGTTGCTCGCTAATAAGCCACCTTAAACATTGACCAAGGTCTCATATGATGCCACAATGTTCCAGCAAGCCACAAACTCGAATGTGATACATAAGAAAACAAACTCTAGAAAGAACTACTCAACCCACAAAACTAATTAAACAACGAAAAAGATGTTACGAACCTTCCTCAGAAAATGAGGAACAAAACACACGAGAATAGATATAGGGAAATTGTACTCCACATCACACTGTTGCGGCGTTCAACCCAATCCACACATGATACCCGTGATGGCGTGCCACCCGATCCAAATAACATACTTGTGGCGGCGTGCCACCTGATCTTAATAGCATACCTATGGCGGCGTGCCACACGATCCACACATAATAATCTAAAGAAAACACACACCAAGTCATAACGCTTATACTCACGAAATTTCCGAATATCAACCACGAGCACGCCACATGCATAATGCAAATCCTGGGGAGACGGGTAGCGCCATACGCTACGAAACTCAAGCACAACTAACGTGCGATATATGATATGAATCTCGAGAGCCATCCTGCTCACATAACACCACCACTAAGCGGGACCTCAACACATGTGCGAATAATCAAATCGTCTCACAACCCACATGGCCAATAGAGTATTACATGAAATAGTTGACGACGAGCAATAGTTGCCCGGATACTCCTTCATAAGAAATGCTATGATGAATGAACACACTCGGTCGGGTGTAGGGCACACATCCACATTTAGACCCATCAACGGACCTCAAGTGGATTTTGATCGTACTGTACTAGGCCAATAATCTTTCAAGGATCCACAATAACCTAATCATGACATATAAGAACAGCCGTCAAATCAGGAACAAACTAACACGGTCCATAACCCAAGGAATAAAATGCCCCTCAGGTATAAACTCTCTCACATTAGCGATAGTATCATAATCCCCATACTTGGTTTAAATCTTTAATCAATCAAGTGACTACATGTCACACCTATATGATCTTCTCGTGGGATATGCCCCCACGACCTCCCGCACTAGGTAGCAAAATCTGCACATCTATACCACCGGCCATACAATGCTGCAAAGCGAATCGAGAATCCGCAAAACAGTACACAAAGCCTCTTACACAGGACAATGTCCTCAGGTGACGCTAAGACAATACCAGCTTACTCTAAACATCTGAATTCTTTCCTGCTCATCCAAACTCATGATATTCTTGTCAACACCGAACTGCAACCTTGACCCCAACTTTCAATTCTCGTGTCGCTCACTGCACCTAATATTCCAATACACGTAAGTACAAGAATTCCATCATAACTCCTGAACCACTAATAGAATAAACATTCCATCATATAAAAACCTTTCACTTAACTCATTTCAGGAGAACCATTGCAACACGTGACTAAATTCCCATAACCACAGAAAATACAATCCTCAAATAGTGGTTTAAACCACCATAACTCTTCCGGGATCCATCTACACATAACAGGCCATTCGGATCAAATACCTCCCAAATCAACTAAGTGGTGGTGGCGCTCAAGCCCAAGTGTACAACCATAAACTACATGTATAACTTTACGCTGAAGAAACTGATCACTGCCACAATCATGTTGATTCAACCATTACTAACCAACCCAACTTCTTCCAATTTACTCTGGACTTGCCTTAAAGATAATAATAGCTCCATTCAATATATAACGAGCTCAATCCGCACTCATCCTGAGTGACCCCATTTCACGAGACCACGCTGTCTTAAAACCCATGAACCATCTCATACCCTTATTGTGCACACATTCGCATCTTCAACTAGTTCACCCATCCTGATAATTCCTCTATGAATTTAAAGTTATTTTCTCACATTCCTCCAATGCTACACCGCATACCAATGATAACATAGAACACTCCAAGCCCCTTTCATAATCCACTGCAAAGCTCGATACTTAACCATGCCACGAACTCGAAATCCTTAGGCACCGCACTTTAATTTTTGAACCCACTAGGACCGTTGTTGAGAGTCATCCACTCTAACCTGGTCCCGAATATGACCAAACTCCAACGCCTTGCTAGCATATGAACACCCCCTCAAATAAGCAACCAGCTGAATTCCTTTCCTTGTACATCACATCCATATGAAGCATAGACTACGAGTCTTCCCAAAACCTTTACATGAATCGATAAGGCTGAATATAGCACACCGTCATCAATTCTTTTGCTCGAATTACCGCTGTTGTTTTCTTTCCCTAGTCATGATACCTCACCGACACACCGATAACCAGAAACCGCATAAGCAGACAATCACACGATCCAATCGTTGACGGTGGGGCTCCTCCACATAGCTTGAAGCTACAATTACATAACCCTCGAACCTACCAAGATTTCGGTCACGACCCAAAATCCCACCACAGGAGTCGTGATGGCACCTAGTCTCTAAGACTAGGTAAGCCGATTTCCATTACATTTTTGAAGCCATTTTTTTTAAACTAACAATGGAAATAATTACAGTATACAACCTCCCAAGACTGGTAGTACTGAGTCACGAACTCTAACTGAATACATAGAATGATCACGAGGACCGAATATACAATACTGTTTGATTACAAGTTAACTGTACAATGAAATGGAAAGACTCCAAGGGACTGCGACGACCAAGCAGCTCTACCTTGAATCCTTACGATCCCGCTTTAACTCTGCTCAAGTCAGTTATCTTCAATACCTGGCTCTGCACAAAAATGTGCAGAAGTGTAATATGAGTACGCCACGGTCGGTACCCAGTAAGTATCAAGACTAACCTCAATGGAGTAGAGATAAGGTACAGTCAAGACACTCACTAGTCTAATAACCTGTGCAATATAATATACAAAATACTAGGAAACATATAGCAATAAGGGCATGATAGAACAACCAGTGGTATACGCAGCAAGACAACAAGAATACCATAAACATCACTCAACAATTAATAATACATGTACGCCCAATTAATTCAAGTTTTTCAAATAAATATCCTTCACATAAAATTCTTCCAAATAACTCTCTTTCAAAATGTAGTTTTCTCAAATAATTATTTTTCTAATATAATTCTTTCAATAAATCTTTTCAAATATAATTTCCTCAAATAAATATCTTTCAAATACAATTCTTTCATATAATTCTTTTTGAATCAAAATCCTTCCAAATAAATATTTTGAATATAATTCTTTCAATTAAAAAGTCACCATGTGACACCTCATTTCATAATCATAAAAAATACGGGTCTCAGCCCATTTTCATATTTTTCGTAAGCACGGGTCTCAGCCCATTTTCATATTTCCACGGCACCTCGTGCCCATAATTAAATCATATCACAACTACACAGACAATTCACGTACCAATTATCATCATCATTTCATCACAGCACCTCGTGCCCACATTTCATATCACAACTGCACAGACAATTCACGTGCCAAATATTCTCATTATTTACTCACGGCACCTCGTGCCCACATTTTAATTTATAATCCGCCTGGAAATAACCACAGGCTCTCAATTTCAACATAAATCAGATTGTTATCAATTTACCAACAATATGACAAATTGCACAAGGTATAAAAGTAAACACATGAAAATCACAACATCACATAAAAATTATCAACACCACAATCCCACATCATCACATATCATCCCTGACAATAGCCACCCTTATCGCTCCTATTGCCACCCTTATCACTCCTACAGCTATCCTTATCGCTCCGCCCAGACAATATCAATAGCCACCCTTATCGCTAATATTTCCACAACTATCGCTCTTATAGCCACCCTTATCGCTCCGCCCAGACAATATTCCAACAAACACAACAACAGTAAAATGCCACCCTTATACCCACATAATATTAACGGTGAAATGGCACCCTTATCTCCCCAAAATAATAACTCACACAACACAACAATTTACATAAAAAATTAACACGGCAACATAATAAAATTAATTCATATCACAATTTGCCCAATGGCCACAACCAAATTCCAAAGATATAACAAAAATTAATTAATTTCACAACAAATAGCCCAAGGCTCCACACAACGTATATAATGTAAATTTAGATAATTATATTAACACTTATTCTTAAGTTCGCTTAAATTAATTATTTGCGTAAGAAAATTCATATTGGAATTAATTTCCAAGAAATATTAAATCAACAATACTCACGAAATTTTATAAATATTTCAAGTAACAATCACATCAAATTATCATATAAAAACAAATTCAACAATAAGGATTTAGACATGGCAAACAGATGATTTAATAATTTTCCATAATTTCCTATACAATAATACATAAGACTTTAATTCAATAAATTTTGCACGTATAATCCCGAGTACGTACTCGTCACCTCGCGTACACGATTTTTCAGATTTCACAAATGGCACATAAGACTCAATGCCTAAGGGGTAATTCCCTCACTCGAGTTTAAGCAAGACACTTACCTTTTTGAAGTTAGGCCGATATTCCAAAATAGTCTTCTTGCTTGAATTGACCTCCGGACAGCTCACATCTATCCAAATTAATTGCACAACCTCATTAAAATTCATCGGAAATAATTCCAGATAATAATACGTCGACTTAAAAATTTATTCCAAAAAGTCAACAAAAGTCAACGCGGGGACCGCCTCTCAGAACCCGGCGTAATTTTTACCAAATCCGAACACTCATTCCGATACGAGTTCAACCATATCAATTTTATATAATTCCGATAAAAACTCAACCTCCAAATCTTAAATTTTCGTTTTTGGAAGATTTTGCAAAAATCTTGATTTCTTCCATTTAAATCCGAAATAAATGATGAATATAACTATAGAATCATGAATTATAATTACTTTAGGATATAAAACACTTGCCCAATCCATATGGTAAAAATTGCCTCAAGAATAGCTTCAATCCGAGATCCATAGCTCCAAATATGTTAAAAATGGCTGAAACCTCGAAATATAGCTACTGCCCAGGTATTTACTCTTCGCGATCGCGAAGCACAAAAATTTTCAGCCCCAAAATTGCTCTTCGCGATCGCGGAAAACCAATCGCGATCGCGAAGAACAAACTCCCCCAACTCTTACAGATAGCCCTGAGCAACAAAGATTTCCAAACTCTTCCCAGACATCCTATAGTGTATCCACCATAACGTTTTGTACACAACTCTAAATGACAAATGGTTTACTTTTCTGAAAACTAGACATCAAGGGCTACAACTTTTATTTTTAGATTATCTCCTAATTCCTTATAGATTGCGAGATATAAGCTTCCAAAGTCGGGTCAATGCAACAGAGATTTGTAATACGCGATCGCGAAAGAGCTTTCGCGATCGCGATTCACAAGGCCCCAAACTGTTGTTTGCTCTTCACGAACGCGACCAAAAGTTCGCGATCGCGATGCACACTTCTGTAGGCAGAAACCAGCAATTAAAAATGGCCTAGAAATGGTGCCCCTCGGGACCTCAACTAAATATATCAACAAGTCCTAAAACATCATACGAACTTAGTCGAAGCCTCGAATCACATCAAACAACGCTAAAACCACGAATCACACCTCAATTCAAGCCTAATGAACTTTGAACTTTCAAATTCTATATCTTGTGCCGAAATACATCAAATCAATCCGAAATGACTTTAAATTTTGCATACAAATCATAAATGACATAACGAAGCTATTCCAATTTCCAGAATCGAATTCTGACCTCGATATCAAAAAGTCAACCCCCCGGTCAAACTTTCCAAAAATTTAACTTTTGGCATTTCAAGCCTAATTCCACTACGGACCTCCAAATAATTTTTCGGATACGGTCCTAAGTACAAAATCTCTATAATGAGCTATTGGAATCATCATAATTAAATTCCGAGGTCGTTTACATATAAGTCAATATCCTATCAACTTTTCCAACTTAAGTTTTCAATTATGAGACTAAGTGTCTCATTTCACTCCGAAATCCTTATAGACCCAAACCAACTAACCCGATAAGTCATAAATTAATTGTAAGGCATAAATTGAGCAGTAAATTGGGGAACGAGGTTATAATACTCAAAACGACCGGCCGGGTGGTTACATTCTCCACTACTTAAACATACGTTCGTCCTCGAACGTGCTAAGAGTTGTTTCCCAGACACCAAATCACTATTGGTCTTGGAACTGGTCGATCTCTAGATCTCGAACTTGATATTGACTTAAGTTCGATATTGACTCGAGCTTGGTATCAACTGGTTTGGATCTCGAGTTCGATAACACCACTTCACATCCTAGTTCGATAACACCACTTCACATCCTAGTTCGATTTGGACTCGAGCTCGATAATGACTTCGAACTCGGTATTGATCGGTCCCTGAATCTTGAGCTCGGTAACCTGGCTTCAGGTCTCATCTCGATATCACGGAGATGACCCTCGATCTATCATGTTCCAGTCTTGTCTAATTACACGAAGGGCAAAACCGATTTTGACCGTATACAGAAGTATTAATTTTTATTGTAGGTTAATTTCATTTGATGTGTCAAAATTTTATTTCCTCCGTTTATGTGTACTTTCCTTATTAATATGTTTCAAAAACATGATACAATTTTTATATTTAGAAAAAGGTTTAACTTTTAAACTTTTTAATTTACTCATTTACCCTTAATAAAAAGTTTGTATTGTCACATAAATATTATAACATATTTAAGACCATAAATTTTATCTTTTTTGTTTTCTTAAATTCTATGCCGAGCTAAATTATGTTACATAAATTAAAACGAAAAGAATATATACTATTTGCGCAAAAAAACCTTAAACTCTTTTAAAGCTGCATGTAACCTTTTAATATTCTTTGATTAATTTATTGTTTCTCCTGTTAGTTCTTATCCGAACTGTGGAGTTGCTATTGAACCAAAGAGACGTCGCATTGTGAGGAATTTCCAGAAACTGAAACACAATTGGAACTAAAATAGTACAAGTTAATTAATACTATAAAATAGTGGGCTATAGAGTAGGTTTTGGAGTCTAATAATTAATTGAAGAAAATGCATGTTTGCGGTTGCAAGTTGCTGCCTCTGAGATTTGGAATCACTTTTTCGATACAAAAATGTTGTCGATTTTCTATGTTTCTAATAATATAATACTAAGTGAAAAGCCTTTTTCTCTCTATCAAAGTAGTGGATATAGATTGACGACAAATGGATTATCAAAGTTAATAAAGAATTAGCAAATAAAACTGAACCACAACCTTAATAAGACAAGTACGGACAACGTTTTCTTACAAGTTTCAAATACATGTCCGTGTGCCAAAATAGTTCTGAGCTCTTGTTGTTTTATAGTACTGTATACTTCATTACCCAAATCACCCACTCACCACGTACCCATAACCCCCCCCCCCCCCCCAAAAAAAAAAAAAACCTATGTGTGCATTATATGTTATAAAAACATATTTCCTTTTATCCACAATTCACTTTTGCCGCACCCATTAAAGAAATAAGAACTTCTAGAGAAAAAAAGATGTATTCATTAAACTAACCTTAATTAATGTTAACTTAACACATTGGAATATGTAAATAATGGTAAATTTTGAAAAAAATAAAAAATAATTCCTTCTTGATTTTGTAAATGGACAATTATTTTGAACCAAAATAAAAAGGTAAAATGGTCACTTACTTACTGTAGATATGAGAAAGTATATATGTATGTATATGCATATATCTATGTGTATGTATATTATTTTAGTCTTTTTAGTCTTATATGTGCATATTATTTGTACTTTCACTTTGTTCTTATATGAGCATGTTATTATCTCTTAATCTGTTCCCTATTCGTAAAATTGATGAAACCACTCTAGAATCCTCAATCGAATGAGTACATTATCTAGGCCATGTTGTTAAAATGTCCCGCACTGACTAAGAAAATAGACTGGCATTTCCTTGTATGATTTAGACAATACTTATCTATGAGCTAGTTATCAGGTTAAGTGAAGCCACAATGTTCAATTTCTTAACAAGGTGTTAGAGCTAAACCCATCTCTATTTTCAGTTTACCTAATATTTGACTGCATATTATATTACTGTGTCCTTATATGGTTAGGTAATCATCACCTCATGCGCTAACTTTTAAGGATGGATTAGCTCCAATATCTATTTTCTTAACACACGTGGCCTCTTCAGGTGGTACTAAATTTACTTTGGACAAGTACGAGGGTACTACTGTTACTTCACGAAAATACACTTTTAATTCTTTGTATATATTACATGCTTGAAAGTCTTTATCACATCCACACTAACTCAGATAGGATGCAATGGAATGAAGACAACGCATGACTTGTGAAATAAGACAACAAAGCACCAACGTATTAGAAAAATAGGTTATCATGAAAGTGTAATGAAAATTAATGTACTTTAATGTTATAGTTGATGAATAGTTTAAAATCTTGTTGGGAGTGGGAGTCGGCTAGCTCGCCGTGGCTAATTCAGAATTTAGTCGTTATGAGTTCTGATTTCGATAAGTAAATTTTAAAATATATATATAACTCTATTAATACTTGTTTCTCTAAGCTTTTATATATATATATATATATATATATATATATATATATATATATATATATATATATATATATATATATATACGAGACATTTGACCCTGAAATATTGGATTCTGTCAAACTCACGAATCTAGGACGTGTGGGGAGGGGGGAAGAAGTTTGGTGCAAATGTATGGTTTGGCAGGACTCGAGGAGGAATTGTCATAGTATATTATTAAAACCATGTAAAAATTAATATGCAATCAAGTGACTAAGTGACACCATCCTTATAGCGATTGAAAACGAACTTATATATATATATATATATATATATATATATATATATATATATATGTATGTATGTATGTATGTATATAGGGTTAAATAAAGAATTGAAGAAATAGAATTGTTTCTTAAGTGGCCATTACATTCAAGTGCATGTATTCATCTTAAAATGCCAACATGGTGAAAAGTGACCATACAAGGAGTACCATAATAATAATACGGAGTACAATATATGACCAAAATGATAAGAGAACAGTTCTCCCATTTCAGACAAGAACTAGTTGATTATGGGATATTCTCTAATAAGCTGACATTAACATCCATAATATAATCCATATGAAAAGAAATGCTCCTGAAATAGGAATAAACATATATAAGACAGATAAAGCCATTAATATTAATCATAAAGAATAGATGATAAAAATCTGGGGTGCTATTAAGTGGATTGATACTGTGTATTCAGACTCAAGAACATACCCTGCCTAAGACATATGGTTACAATAAGAATATTCTCCTACAATCATTTTATTTTGTTTTATAGGTCTAAGTTTTCCTACGTATAGCCCAATAAGTTTAAGACCCATAATTAATATTTAATTAATGAGCAAATCTCATTCATCCGATTGGTTATTTGATGGACGTACCAGATTATATTTAAATCTCTATAAATTGGTGCTCTGTCCACCCATTAGGGTTACCACTTTTCCTACATACAATTTCATCACTGACGGTTGTGGTAACGTAAGGCTAGGGCTAGGAGGTAGAAACCAATTTATCAATTAACGCTTTCGCTTGGTAATAATGGTTTACGATTCAGGTATGTTTTCTGTAATAATTTTATGTAAGATTATCATGTTCAAGATCATGGTATGAATTAAGTTTATGTTTACATGTGGTATCACGAGCCTGAATGGTTTGAACAGATAATCTTCATTAAAGAACAACTATTTATGAATGCGTTGTTGTTTAGAAATCATGTACTGCCTTCGTCAATTATGAATCATGGTTTAAATATATTATCATGATCTTTAGATTCTGTTTGTAAAATACAATATTGAACTCTATTCCTTTAATTGCTTTTAAGATTATCGAGCAATTAAAAAAAGGGAAAATTGATAGAAATTATGAAGAATTTCGTCTATGCTTTTCGAGAACGGCAGCCTTTTGGTTTTGTGCTTACCATAGAGACGTGGAAACTAAGTTCTAAATTATTTTATGTATAAAAAAAATAAAAATAAAATCCCAGAATATGTTCAAATCCTTTCAAGGTCGTTTGCTTTAACCTTTTACGACCACTAAGGCAAACACTTCTTTTGTTTTTTAAACCCCTCCCAAATTAGAAAGATTTATAGTGTTTTCACACTTTTTATCCAGCGTGACTCGAACTCAGGACCTAACGGTCGTGGGTGGAGATATTTTTACCAACTGAGCAAACCTCACTTGTCAGGCAAACACTTCTAGTTACATAAAACTACATATAATGTTTAAATTTGTAAAGGTGTTTGATTTATCTTAAGTTGAGCCCTGTGTGTTTAGAGTGAAGGTAGTAAAGTTTTATCTTAATATTTTGGACCATAATTTGATTACTTATTTAATGATTGCATTTAATTTTATGCATGTGTTATATGTTATGTAGTTTATTAATTACCAAAGTGGCTGAAATGTTTTACAAAAAAATATACACATACATAATTATATTTTATGTATGTATTAATATTCATATAGTTTGTTAGTCACCAAAGTGATCAAACTAGACCGTTTAAAGTATTCACATGCATAAAATCTTATGATATCTATTTTATGTGTGCACTTATGTTTATATAGTTTGTTAGCCACCAAAGTGGCCAAACTAGCATGTTTATGAAAAATATGCATACATAAAATTGTAGTTTATCCATGAAATGAATGAAATGCCCATAATTTTAAAAAAATAGATAAATTAATTTTCACTATTGCTAGAACTCAGCGATTTACCCAAAGGCGGATCAATTATTCTATGAATAGTGAATATGATGATGTAAATTAATATTTTTAATCAAATATATATTGTCTATCCAAAGATGTCATATATGTTTGGTTAAAAATATTTAATTACCTATTAAAGACTAAATAGCATTTAAATTATGATAGTGTGTTGTAGTATTTACCCAAAGGATAACTGCGATATACTTTAATTGTTTTACTGAATCCATATTGATTTGTGAGTATGTATTATCTATTTTGCAGCTATTCCTCTTCATTCGCATGCTTCGTCTGTTACTGTGTTCAACGGATTGAACTTCTCTGAATGGCATGAACAAGTCCAGTTCCACTTAGGTGTAATAGATCTTGACTTGGCTCTGCTGAATGATAAGCCCACTGCCATTACTGATACGAGCAGTGCGGATGAGAAGTCTTTCCATAAAGCATGGGAACACTCTAACATATTGAGACTTATGTTTACGCGAATGAGTATTGCCAACAACATTAAGAGTATTATTCCACAAACATAAAGTGCCAGGGAATACCTGGAGTTTATGGAAGAACTTTTTCATTCTGCAGATAAGTCTCTCGCTGGTACACTAATGGCTGAACTCACGACCATGAACTTTGATGGGTCGCGTAGTATGCAAAATCATATCATCGAGATGACTAACATTGCAGCAAGACTTCAGACCTTGGGGATGAAAGTTGATTCTGAACTTGTTGCCTCCTGAGTATGGTCCTTTTCAAATTAACTATAATACAATTAAGGATAAGTAGAATGTTAGTGAATTGTCCAGTATGCTTACTCAAGAGGAGTCAAGACTTAAGAAATAATGGAGTCATTCAATTAACCCCATGGGTCAAGGAGCTGGTAAAGGACTTAAAGTGAAGGCCAACAAGTTCAAAAAGAAGAAAGTACCTGCTAAAGCTCCACATGATGCTGACAAGGAATATAAGGCAGATACGTGTCGTTTCTGTAACAAGGAAGGACACTATCAGAAAAATTGCCTGAAACATAAAGCTTGGTTCGAAAAGAAAGGTACAATTAGTGATTTTGTATGTTTCGAATCAAATTTAGTAGAAGTTCCTAATAATATTTGGTGGCTTGATTCTGGTGCAACTGCTCATGTATCTACTACATTGTAGGGATTCCTTACGATCCAAACTACAAATTCAAATAACTATTTCTTGTTCATGGGAAATCGTATGAATGCTCCAATTGAAGGCATAGGGACTTATCGTTTGATCATGGAGACTGGACGTCACCTTGATCTATTACAGACTCTTTATGTACCTTCAGTTTCTAGGAATTTGATTTCTCTTTCAAGACTTGATGTTTCTGGATTTGATTTAAAGTTTGAAAATAAATGTTTTAATTTATATAAGAATGCTGTTTTTTTATGGTTCTGGTATTCTTAGTGATGGTTTATATAAATTAAAACTCGATATTGATTTTTCTGAATCCCTTCTTACTGTTCAATATAATATTAGAATTAAACGTAGTTCACTAGATGAAAGTTCTACTTACTTGTGGCATAGACGTTTGGGTCATGTATCCAAAGAAAGGTTAGAAAGATTAGTAAAGAATGAGATTCTTCTGAATCTAAATTTTATTGTTCTTAATATATGTTTGGATTGCATTGAGGGAAAACAAACCATGCATAGTAAGAAAGGTGCCACAAGAAGCACCCAGCTTCTTGAAATTATACACACCGATATTTGTGGACCCTTTGATGTTCCATCTTTTGGTGGAAAAAAATATTTTATCACTTTTATCGATGACCTTTCACGTTATGGATACATCTATTTGATAAAAGAAAAATCTCAAGCAACAGATGCTCTCAAAGTGTTTGTTAATGAGGTTGAAAGGCAATTATATAAAAAGGTGAAAATCATTAGGTCAGATAGAGGTGGTGAATATTATAGAAAATATAATAAATCAAGACAATATCCAAGTCCATTTGCAAAGTTCCCTGAGGAATGTGGCATATGTGCATAGTATACTATGCCAGGAATACCTCAACAAAATGGTGTTGCAGAAAGGCGTAATTGAACACTTATGGATATGGTTAGGAGCATGATGAGTAATTTCTCATTATTCAAATTATTGTGGATGTATGCTCTTAAAACCGTTGTATAATTATTAAACATGGTTCCTAGTAAGGAAGTTCCAAAGACTCCTTTTGAACTATGGACATGAAGGAAACCTAGTTTAAGGCACCTGCATGTTTGGGGTTGCCCAGCGGAAACTAGTGTTTATAATCCACAAGAAAAGAAATTAGATTCTCGAATAGTAAGTGGTTACTTTATTGGTTACCCAGAGAAATCTAAAGGGTATGTGTTTTACTGTCCAAATCATAGTTCGAAAATTGTTGAAACCGGTAATGCAATACTCATTGAGAATGGAGAAGTTAGTGGGAGAATTGAAAAATAAAGTGTGGAAATAAAATAGGTGAGGGTCAACATTCCATTACCCACGAATGTGCCTACTTCCACACAAATACCAAATATTGTTCCAGTTGTTGAAGAACACTTTGACAACACCGAGCAACATTTAGATAAAACACTTCATGAAGAAACTAACTCACAAATATCTGACACAAATGAACAACAAGAAATGTCATTAAGAAAATCGGCTATTTCAGATGATTACGTGGTTTATTTGCAAGAGTCATATTTTGACATTGGTCTTAATAAGGATCCAGTTTCATTTTCACAAGCTATTGAAAGTAATGAGTCTAACAAATTGATTGATGCCATGAAGGAAGAGTTAAAATTCATGGAATACAATAAAGTTTGAGATCTCGTTGAATTGCCAGAAAGTTCTAAAAGAATCGGGTGTAGATGGGTCTTTAAGACCAAATGCGATTCAAATGGCAATATTGAACGATATAAAGCCAGACTTGTTGCCAAGGGTTATACTCAAAAAGGAAGCATTGATTATAAAGAGACCCTTTCACCGGTCTCAAAGAAAGACTCGTTAAGAATTATTATGGCTTTGGTAGCTCATTATGATTTAGAGTTACACCAAATGGATGTAAAAACTGTCTTTCTTAATGGAGATCTCGAGAAGGAGGTTTATATGGACTAACCAGAGGGTTTCAAAACTAAAGGAAAAGGTCAAATGGTGTGTAAACTGAAGAAGTCAATATATGGACTTAAACAAGCCTCACGATAATGGTATATAAAGTTTAATGATACCATAACATCTTTTGGATTTGTGAAAAATACCGTTAATCGGTGTATATACCAAAAGATTAGTAGGAGCAAGTTTATATTTTTAGTCCTATATGTTGATGATATTTTACTTGCTGCTAATGATTTAGGTATATTACGTGAGACTAAAGATTTTCTCTCTAAGAATTTTGAAATGAAAGATATGGGTGAGGCATCCTATGTGATAGGAATAGAAATATTTCGTAATAGGTCACAAGGATTATTGGGATTATCTAAGAAAGACTATATCGAAAAAGTTCTAGAGAGATTTAACATGAACAACTGTTCAGCACGAATTGTTCCAATTTAAAAAGGGGACAAATTTAGTCTCATGCAATGCCCTAAGAATGATATAGAACGAAAGGAAATGGAATCAATTCCTTACTCTTCTATTATTGGTAGCCTGATGTATGCTCAGACTTACACAAGACCGGATATTAGTTTTGCGGTCAGAATAATGGGAAGATATCAGAGTAACCCAGGAATTGATCACTGAAAAGTTACAAATAAAGTCTTGAGGTACCTGAAAGGAACGAAGGATTATATACTCATGTATAGGAGATCCAAGCATTTGGAAGTTGTTAGATACTCGGATTTAGATTTCGCTGGATGTATTGACCCTAGGAAGTATACGTTTGGTTATTTGTTCCAATTAGCTGAATGAGCAATATCGTGGAAGAGTGTCAAACAGTATGTCATTGCTACATCCACGATGGAAGAAGAATTTGTGGCATATTTTGAAGCCACAATTCATGCATTATGGATGCGAAACTTTATTTCAGGACTTGGGGTTGTCGACACCATTACCAAGCCGCTGAAAATTAACTGTGATAATTATGCAGCAGTATTCTTCTCCAAGAACGATAAGTACTCCAAAGGTGCCAAGCATATGGAATTAAAGTACTTTACCATCAAGGAGGAAGTTCAGAAACAAAAAGTGTCACTTGAGCGTATTAGAACTGATCTCATGGTTGCAGATCCGTTAACGAAAGGTTTACAGCTAAAGAGTTTTAAAGAACATATACATAGAATGGGTCTTGGTTGTATTTATGATTGATGTATTTATAATATTTTGACACTCTGAGCTCATTTATGTGTTTCTGATATACATTAATGATTTCTTATTTCTCATAATGGTGTACACATTATTGTTTTGAGATATTACAGGATAAGTGTCAATGAGACATTATTGTGGACCATAATATTTTATAGCTTATGGACCTAGTACGATGAGTTGCTAATATTGTAGTATATGGAAGGGGAGTATGTAGACAAATTATATATAACCGCCATAACTCACATTTAGTAATTTATCGTATTATGGTATTTATGATGGACATTTAGAAGAGATTTGTTTATGCGCAACTAATGTTCTTATATTATTAAATATTAATATTATGTGATTATTGGGCAAAGTGGGAGAATGTAAGTTTTTCCACGTGTGTGGCCCAATAGGTTTAAGGCCCATTAACATTTAATTAATGAGCAAATCATCTGTCCGATTGGTTACTTGATGAACGTACCAGATTATATTTAAATCTCTATAAATTGGTCCTCCCTCCACCCATTAGGGTTACCACTTTTCCTACATACAATTTCATCACTGACGGTTGTGGTAACGTAAGGCTAGGGCTAGGAGGTAGAAACCAATTTATCAATTAATGCTTTTGCTTCTTGATAATGGCTTACGATTTATGTATATTTTTTGTAACAATTTTATGTAAGATTATCATGCTCAAGATCCTAGTATAAATTAAGTTTTTGTTTACGATGGGGTCACAGCAAAATAGTTTTCTATTCATGAATCTCATCATCCCGATATGAGGCAAATCACTCCTGATTTTGCACTAAACTAATTCATGTGTACATGGGAATATCTAATCTAATCATATATAGTGGTTTTCATAAGGAATAAAGTTGCCTTTAACTCTTCAAAAATTGTTTAAAATAAAACAAGAAAAGTAAAGTAAAAACAAAACACCAAGAGATATGGTCAATAGCCCCAAGTTCAATGGTGAAAGCGTAACACATGATTTGTAGATTAGGCAAATGTCATTCCAACTCTAGAACGAACAAAAGGTAGAGAGGCAAGCCCATTCTTGATCTTCCATTTTTACAGTTTTTTGCTAGCAAACAATGAAGATTGACTTAGCCACAAAATCAATGCACTCATCTAGTCAATTTTGAGGGGTGGGGTGGAGTGAATGAGAAAACAAGCCAAAGGTAAATGACTCCTGATTTGCACTAAACTAATTCTTGTGTACATGGGAACATCTAATCATATTTAGTGGTTTTCATATGGAATAAAATTTCCTTTATCTCTTCAAAAATTGTTTAAACTAATAAAAGAAAAGAAGGAAAAGTAAAGGAAAAAAAACCATCAAGAAGTATGGTCGAAAGCCCCAGTTTAATGGTAAAAGCGTAGCACATGATGTATGGGTTAGATGCACTTCCTTCTCTTTTCACCGCAAATAAAAACGTCGCATTTAAGTAGACAAATATAAGGGCAAGCACATTCTTGATCTTCCATTTTCACAATAAAGAATAACTTAGCCACAAAATCAATGCACTCATCTAGACAATTTTGAGGGGTGGGGTGGAATGAATATGAAAACAAGCCAAAGGTAAAATACTAAAAAAGTGTCACAATATGTTAAACCAGTTGTTGTATTGTGGAAAACTCAGCTAATGGCCAATTGATAAAAGGTAAGACGCCAGCATTTAGGTAGCAAAGATGTTAAAGTAAACAATATGGACAATTACAATTCCTCATATATATGGGTCCCTTCTACCTCAATTCAAGTGGATTTTGACTCATCATTATTAAAATAATCATCAATTACATGCTTTTAAATAATTTCTAACTTTACAATTGACCTAGATTTCGTCATCCATCATAGTATGTGATTGGCCATTAGAATATTGTTCTCAAATTGGATAAACTCTTCTAAAACTGACTTCCAATTACTGTTTCTCACCCCCCTTCTTCTATATACATAAGCATAATAAAGTTGTCTTTCTTCTAAGCATTATATGTACTAAACAACAACTATACCTCAATTTCAATCAAATCGGGTTCGGCTAAAGTATTGTGAGATTAATCATAAATTGACTAGTTTTTTCTTGGTTATCAACCTACCACAATCCTCTTCTTTTATCCACGTTTAACACTAATAATGTGAGCAAGACAGTGTTATCAAAGACGAAAAGTGGAAAAAAAAACTCTAACGTCTGCTTGGGCTTTAAGCGTAAAGCGTAAATAAAACATGTGCTTTAATGAAGAAAGACGCAAATGGAGAAAAATTACAAATATGTATGTGTAGTCCAAGACTAACATCTATAAGCATGAATACCATAGATACAAAGAAATTGAAGAAAATTCACGACAAAGTGAAATATAAATTATTTAGTGTCGCCTCTTCAGAATTACGCTCATTGGCAAGGAAAAATATGTCTTAAAGCCTTGATAACAACACTAAAGCGTCCGCTAAGTGAGGCGAAATGTTGAACATATTGTGAGCCTCACTTCAGGGCTTGGGCGCGCTTAAAGCGCGCCTTTGATAACACTGGAGCAAGGTCATACATGCATGCGCATACATATAGATAGCATCATGAAACCTATCATGCCACTCACCTAGCATGCATACATGATGCCTTTTCTTTGATGTGCTTCCTAAATTGATGTTCTGATTTCTGCTTATGTAAGCTCCTCTGCTACAGTTTTAACTCTGTTGTTGCTGAATCTTGGCCCACTTCTCATACATTCTCCTCCTATAAAAACCCTTCATTACATAACCAATGCTCTCCTACACTCTCAGCTTTATCTTCAAACTAAAGCTTCATCAAAAGTATATAACTATCACTTCATTATTTCCTTTCATACACAGTTAACTATGATTCCATCAGAAGCTGCAGCAGTTCACTACTTTGCTTCTGAAAATACTTCACCTCTTCCTCTTGATTTCAACTTCATGCACAACAATTTACCATCACTTCATTTCAGCAGATACTTAACCAATCTACCAAATTATCCAACCACTTTACCTGTTCATGACTTCAGTAATATGCCACTATCTTGCATCAGCGGTAACTCTACCTCTGATGAAGCAGACGAGCAGCAACTTAGGATCATCGACGAGAGAAAGAAAAGGAGGATGATATCTAATAGGGAATCAGCAAGAAGATCAAGGATGAGGAAACAAAAACACCTTGATGAACTATGGTCACAAGTTCTTCGTCTTAGGACGGAGAATCATAATTTGATCGATAAGTTAAACCAAGTCTCGGATTGTCATGATAAAGTACTTCAAGAAAATGCACAGTTAAAAGAAGAGGCTTCAGACCTTCGTCAGATGCTTACAGTTCTTCAATTTAACAGTATTTTCCCTGATTTATGCGATCTCGAAGATGTTCCATGCACCACTGCTCATCTCAAAGCTGAATCATCAAACCTATCCATCACTCCTTGCACAAATCTGCTTCACTGAAAAGAGAGACAGAGAATGTTTTCTCAGTTTCATTTTCTTCATGTTGTTTTGTTTTACATGAATGGCAATGAGTCTTTATTTCAAGAAATGAACATCATTTCATATATAAAGTAAGACCTTCATATATAAAGTAAGACCTCTCTATAACATCTATAACAGTCATTTTCTATAAAAGCTAAGTTTTTCTTAGAATCGATTTTTATATTATAACAATACTTCACTGTAGCATCCAAACAATATCGGAACGAACGAGGTTGTTATAAAGATGTTTGATTGTATCTGAATTTCCAATAACATCTTAGGACTATGTTACTCTTAGTTAAACCATTAATGTTTTCATGCATAACTTAATCCGCGGATAATTCTATAAGCTATGTTATTAAGATAAGATTATTTGAAATATGAAATCACGAGTAGCTTGCCCATAAACAAAATCAAGAACCCCACTAAGATCAGCCATAAAACAATCACCTGGTTTGGTCAGAAAGAGATATCAAAATCCTTCACAACTCTTAACAGGAAGGTAGGGCAGCCTGGTGCACTAAGTTTCCGCTATGCACGGGGTCCAGGTAATGGCCGGACCACAAAGGTCTATTGTACGCAGTTTTCTGCAAGAGGCTGTTTCCACGGGTCGAATCTGTGACCTCCTGGTCACATGGCAGCAACTTTACCAGTTACGCCAAGACTTCCCAAATTGAGTGGAAGGGTAATAAGAGATAATTGAGTGGGAGAAGGGGGAAAAAAAAATGAAAGCACCACTATAAACATTTTCTTTTTTCTTCATTTCCACATCACAGAAAACAAGGTTAAGGATAAAAGAGAACAGCATATGCAGCGAGTGGCCTCAGTAAGTTGAGCTCAGCAAAAGAGAGGCCCCATTATCAGTCCTGTTTTGCACACATTAGCACAAGCAATGAGACAAACAGAAGTGGAGGCTGCTGCTGATAGTGCTTCATTATTAAGGAACTACTATAAGAAGCAAAAACAACTTGAAAAAGAAATCCACTATGAGAAACTACTGTTTTTAACTTATCTGAGGAAAGAGGTTATCAGGTCTCAAGCTGTTCTATCCAAATGTGCAGTTCATACCACTCTTAGAAAGAGGTTATCAGGTCTCAAGCTGTTCTATCCAAATGTGCAGTTCATACCACTCTTTCAGGTGTTACTAGACGTTTTTCCTTTTATAAATCAACATCTTGCAACTCACATATTTCAGTCATATGTTTCATAAACTCTCTTATTCTCTCTTTCTCCCCCCCCCCCCCCGAGTCTATGTTTCATAATTGGACAACCCGGTACACAAGTCATCCCGCGTTCACGTAGGGTTCCGAGGAAGGGGCGCACCCCAAGGGATGTGTTGTAGACAGCCTACCCTAATGCAAGCATTCGTGTCTATGTTTCATAATCTCGCAGAAATGTTTATTTTTCTACTGACAAGGTCATCTCTCATAACTTTCTAGAAATCTAAAACTGCCTATCAGATTTATTGATCCATTCTAGCATCAATGTAACAGACTAACAGGTATATAAGAATTGGAGAAGCAGCCTAATGTTGCAATTCCCTCCTGCAATGCAGGGTTCAGTTAGCAAGAAGATGGACTTTCTCTAGGATTTCCACTAGAACAAGAGGTCAAGACACAAATAGATACCAATTACTTTATCTTTTGTTGGTCAAACCGACTAATTATACATCAGAACAAGGGATAGAATAGCAGGGAGCAAAGCAAGCTACAGCTAGTAGAATGTATGGCTCAGTGAGGGTCAATGGATGCAGGGGCGAGACAAAGTAGCTTAAGGACAAAACTTTAGCTCTGATATGACATGCCCACAGTAATTTAGTTGAACCATTCACCTTTATAAAAAGAAACAATTTTCTATTACAGTAGCATTTTAGTCTATTTTACTAAGGTTTCAGATGCCAAAAATAGACTGACGATAAATGTAATATGAGAGATAAGACACATTCTGCTGCACCCTAATTGCAAGAACTATAGGATGATATCACATGATTAAAAAAGCACATCAGATATCTTTAACAAGCCAAAGTTACATATCGTTTCTTCTATTTGGAGCCTGTGACCTTGTCTCATTAAGTTTAAGCCTGCTATAACATGAACAGAATAGCAAATATTTTACCTAGAAAATATACGCACAACTCATTTTTCTGGACTTGACACTCTACCAATAACAGTATCATATTCCTACCAAATACCTTATTCTTTTATCACTGCAAAGCCCTCATAAGAAGGATTATAATACTCCAAGGAGAAGCTAAAAACTGACACTTTTAAAAGACAGTAAGTGGCTAAGGAAATGCAAAGTTTAGTTGCACCTGACATTGAAATTCCGAGTGCAGATTGCCTCCTCTTTACGTGCATAATCCCAATAAAGGTTTTTCTTCATAGAGCTTTCCCTTTTAGCCATAAAACTTCCAAGATTTCCCCCTTGTCAGTATCCTTTGGATTCATCAAATTTTGTACTTTACCCCATTGCAGTGACTTCTAAATTCATTGCTCTACTATTTCAGTTAATAATTAATCAACGTCTCAATCTCAAACTAGTTTGGTCTATCTAGTTCCAAGGTTTTATCATTTTCTAAATTAAATTGTCCAAATGACCATCAAATGCAAGCAATGCTCCTCCTATTCCCCCCCCCCCCCCCCCCCAAAAAAAAAAAAAAAACAAAGCAAAGTTCAAATAACAATATTCACTTTTTAATACAGCTTTAGCTCCAAATATCTGTTCATCCTTTAATATAAAAAAACAAAATCAACTAAAAACACAATATAAGATCAAGTAAAATAAAATGAACACTAAAAAGAAAAACAGGAGAAAAGAAAAGGGAAAAAAGGAACCCAAATGGGCCTTTAATTTTTTTGTTTTGGGCCACAATATTACAGGCCCAAGATTCCATATGAAGATTCAGAAGTGGAATAGCGCCAAAAAGAACCGATTTTTTGTGACAGATATTTTCAGTTAATCTATTTTCTTATCCCTCTGTCAATAGCCTTTAGCATAATTGAGAATTCAGCAAAAAGAAATGAGTTGTTCTTTGAATCATTTACCTGCAATTACTTTGAAAAATGGTTCAGTACACAGAACTTCTAAAAGGGTGTCTGGTTCTATGTTGAATGCAAGAGCTATGGCTAAAGAATTGTACTTTAACCATGATGGTTCTACCACAAAGAAACTTCTGGTCATTATGGGTTCCTTTTTCTTTTGCTATGTTTTCTTGATTGGATTTAAGTTATATGCTCTAACAATGTAACAAGCTTTTTACACTATCAATATAATTTAGGTTAGTTATTAATGCAGGCAGGTGTGAATTTGGTGGCAGAGCTGGTTGGAGTCACAATGGGTCCAAAAGGAAGAAATGTAGTGCTTGGAAATAAGTATGGTCCTCCCAAGATTGTTAATGATGGTGAAACTGTTCTTAAAGAGGTACTCCTTACAAGCATTAACAACACTCTTATTAGTAGCGAAGCTAGAAATTTCACTAAGAGTGTTCAAGATTTAATATATATGTATGAAAACTAATGATTGACTTAAATATATTGTATAATTTCAAGTGAAGGGTATCCAACTGACCACCATTCGAAGTATCTATGCCCCTGATTGTTTTATGTTTAAATTTTATGGGGGTATTTGGTTTTTAACAAAAATTGGTTGGAAATTCATGTAACTTGGAATATGTAAATTGAAAGCTATTCCCATGTTGTAATGAACTTGGAGGAATAATGTTTTGAGTGTCACCATTAAAGGAGCGATTATGTTGTGTACTGTCCAAAAGGATGAGGAAACTAGATATCATATGTACTCATTTTTCTTCCCATCTTCCTAAGCCTCGGTGGGCCCGCTACATGTGTTGGTAGTGGTGGGAGGTAGCAGCTACTCGGCAAAATAGCCGAGGTGTGTACAAACTGGCCCGGATACCACTGTCATAGAAAAAAACATAGATACTCATTTGTGCCTCGGAATGTTTGCGCGTGTCCTTTTTGATTCTTTCGCAAAGTAGTTTAATGGTTGTAATTTTCTTGTTTTCAATTGGACAAAGGATTGCCTTTGACTTCTGAGGATAGAGAAAGAAATAATTGGAGAATACATGATTTTAATTGTCTTCAGGTCTATGGAGATATAGTGTGCCACCTTAAAAAACCACTTCTGCATAGTGGAAGTTACTACTGTTGGTTGTTTGAATTTCCATGTGTCTTGGCAATTCCTGAGGCCTACAGTTGATGTTTCTTCCATCCTCCTACTTGTTCTGCTTATGGTCAGTTCTGGTTTTGTCATTTCTGGAACTTAATAGGGAAAATCTTGGTTGATTTTCCTCTCCTTTTATTTTTATTTTTCATTGATGTGATTCACACCTTAAGCCTAATTGGATTACGGTATAAACTAGATGGGGAAGCAAAAAGTTATAAACAAATTGTACCAAGTATATCCATGTAGTAATTGTACATAGGTATTTTTGAATGCTGATTGAATATAGCTAAAAGTGTCTTCAATAGTAATGGTATATACTTCATGCACATGTCTCCTATCAAATTTAGCCTGTTAGATACAGTCAGGTTTTTGAGCTTCTCTAATTTAACTTGCTTTCGAATTTGATGGACTAGTGGTGCTTCATGTTTTTATTTCTCCACCTGACTATCATGCACTGAATATACCCATTGTTTTCAGTACAGATTCAGCTGGAGGATCCTTTGGAACATGTTGGAGTAAAATTGGTTAGGGAAGCCGGTGCCAAGACTAATAATCTTGCTGGCGATGGTTGCACAACATCTATAGTGCTTGCTCGGGGTCTAATTGCTGAAGGTGTCAAGGTTTGAATAGAACGGAATAACTTAGAGAACCAAGACTACTTTCATATTTCAGTTATTTCTGGTATAATGGTGATTACTTATTGTCTTTCTCTAGGTTACTGCAATGGGCGCAAATGTTGTCCAAGTGTCTCGTGGAATTGAGAAAACGGCTAAAGCCCTCGTTTCTGAGCTCAAGTTGATGTCTAGAGAGGTATAAGGAAGGACAAATTACTTTCCCTTTTTTGCTTTAGATGGAGAAACATAATTGTTTAGGCAAGAATATGCTTAAAATCAGCTTTCTTATCCAAGAAGTATGAGGCTGTATAATCTTCAACTTGTCCGTTAACAATCATCAAATGTTGCAGGTTGAGGATCACGAGCTGGAAGACGTTGCTGCTGTTAGTGCTGGCAACGATTATGCCATCGGGAACATGATTTCAGAAGCTCTTAGGCAGGTTGGAAAAAAAGGTGTTGTCACAATTGAGAAAGGGAACAATACTGAAACCAGTCTAGAAGTCGTAGAAGGAATGCAGTTTGATCGTGGTTATTTGTCACCTTATTTTGTAACTGATCGACGAAAGAGGATTGTGGAGCTTCACAATTGTAAGGTAGCAACTGCTTCTGTTAGGGCAATTGTAAGGTAGCAACTGCTTCTGTCAAGCGCTAGTGCCTGTTGTATATCAGGCATTTATAAGGGAATTTTTTTTTTTTGTTGTTGCAGTTGCTTTTGGTTGATAAAAAAATTACAAACCCGAAGGAGTTGGTAAAAATTTTGGACAATGCAGTAAAGGAGAAATACCCGGTTTTGATAGTCGCGGAGGGCATTGAGCAGGATGCTTTGGCTCCAGTAATTAGGAACAAACTCAGGGGTGTCCTAAAGGTAGCTGCTATAAAAGCTCCATCTTTTGGCGAGCGCAAGAGTCATTGCTTAGATGACATCGCTATCTTGACTGGAGGTAGTGTAATATGCATACTAAAACAGAAATTGTTAGTCGGTTATGTCTGCTACCTCATTTCTCTTCATGGTTTTCGAAGAGATGTTATGGCTCAAAGCTTCAGTCTTCTTCATGGATGAACCAACAGAACTACATGAATTTTGTCAATATTTAGTAAGGGCAGCACGGTGCACTAAGCTCCCGATATGCGCAGGGTCCAGGGAAGGGTCGGACCACAGGGGTCTATTGTACGCAGCCTTATCCTGCATTTTTGCAAGAGGCTGTTTCCACAGTTCGAACACATGACCTCCTGGTCACATGACCTCTTTGTCAATATTTAGTATTCTCTAAAGTCTTTTAATATCCACGTACTTAATTCATCGTGTCTCCGCAGGAACTGTGATCAGAGACGACATGGGATTGACTCTTGAAAATGCCCACAAGGACTTGCTGGGAACTGCTTCAAAGGTGGTGATTACTAAGGACTCTACATTGATAGTTACTGATGGAAATACTCGAGCGGCTGTTAGCAAGAGGGTTTCTCAGATACAAAAGCTTGTTGAGGTGCGTTCTTTAAAATCTTGCAGAATGTAGTAGAGTTAAACAGCTGTTTAGTTGATAAGTCATTTGATTTTGCAGAACACAGAAGAAAATTTCCAAAAGAAAATCTTGAATGAAAGAATTGCAAGATTATCTGGTGGTATTGCCATCATTCAGGTAACAAAAGATCTATCTCCCCCAGCATCTTTTTAATCTATTATAAAACATTTTCGATACCCACAGTATATTTGATTCTATAAGTTGAGATGTAGGTGGGAGCACAAACACAGGTTGAGTTGAAAGACAAACAACTAAGGATTGAGGATGCTCTCAATGCAGCAAGGGTAATGACCTGTTTTCCCAGTACTTAAAAGTCATGGTTGATTATACATGATCTGATGAAGAAAAAAAAATCTGTTTACGATTTGTAGTATCACGCACAAACATAGCCACTTTTCATTCCGATTACTTTATATAATAACATTTTTAATCTCAAAACAGCAATCAGCTCTAAAATAAGTAAAGGAGAAGTTCTGTTCAAAACCCTTCGGGGTTGCCCAGTTGGTTTGGAGGGCGGTCATCCATACGGATGACCTGGGATCGAATCCCCCTCAATGCCTTATGGATTGAGCCTGTCGCACATGACTTGCCTAGTGCGGCTTACCTCCCCTGTGTGGTTTGCAGGCTATTACACAGGGGGAGGTTTACCCAGTGCGCACTAAGTGTAGCGGCTGCGGGTTTCCCTCCTTAACCAAAAAAAAAAAAGTTCTGTTCAAGAACCTGTAGCTTCTCACCTCATTCAGGGTGAGAAGTCTCACTCCTGGGATTTTTTCCACACTAGTAGGATAAATTCGATTAATTTATCTTATGTCTAATCCTATTTTATGGGGTTCTACCAAATATTTCCTAAAGAGAGAATTCTTCAAAGGAGTAAGTTTCTCTACTTTGCCTGCTCAGGCTGCTACTGAGGAAGGAGTAGTAGTGGGTGGTGGCTGTTGTCTTCTGAGACTATCATCAAAGGTGGATGCTATAAAAGAAATGCTAGACAACGAGGATCAGAAGGTTAGTACTATGTTATAGTAAAGGTACATTATCTAGATTGTTCTTAATTCTCTAAAAGAAATTTGATTTCGTTAAACTGTCTCACTTCTCAGTTTCTTAAACTGCTTGCTTCTCATCATGGGAGTTGAATATTTGTGTTTTCTCCAACTGGTGCTGCTTTCGCTTATCTGATCCCTAGACTGATAGTTTCCTCGGACTACTCGCAGATAGGGGCTGATATTTTTAAAAGAGCACTATCATATCCTGCAAAACAGATAGCAAAGAATGCTGGTGTAAATGGGAACATAGTTGTAGAGAAGGTAGATTTGAATGTTGTGTCATTTTTGTAAAATTTGTTTCATCCAACAAAGTTACTAAACTCAAAATGGGAATACATCATCTGGTGGTTAACCTAAATCTTTAACACGTGCAGATTTTGTCAGTGGATAACATGAAATATGGATATAATGCTGCAAGAGACAGATATGAAGATTTGATGGCTGCCAAAATTTTGGATCCTGCAAAGGTAAGATAATCGATTTTTGTCCAATGTGAAGGGGAAACGTCCTCGTCTTCCACATTCTCCAGCAAATTATATCTTGTAGTATGGAAGGTGAAGAAATCTTGAAAAACTTCTAGAACTTTATCTGTAAGCTTGCCTGCAATCTCTGAGTCTTCTCCACGACAACCAAAAAAAAGGGCAGCCCGGTGCACTAAGCTCCCGCTATGCACGGGGTCCAGGGAAGTGCCGGACCGCAAGGGTCTATTGTACGCAGTCTTACCCTGCATTTCTGCAAGAGGTTATTTCCACGGCTCGAACCCATAGTCCAGTTATATAACTGATACTAAAACACAACTCTGTTACCAAAACATATATTTATCAGTTTTTACTAGATGGTAAACAAGCTTTGTACTGTTAGTGCACTGTAGATTTCTTTAACATCTTAACTAACTAATGTATGAAACAGGTTGTTAGATGTTGCCTAGAGCATGCAGCAGCAGTTGCGAAGACCTTCCTAATATCTGATGCTGTTGTTATTGACATCCCCGAACCGGTATCCAGACAGATGAGAAGACCACCAATGCCAACTTCAGGTACCCTACCAACAAAAATAAATATGTAAATTGTCTAAAGGCCTCTTTCCATCTCTGTGTGCGGTCTGATTTGAATAATATAACTCCCAAATCCGATGTTTTTATCACATGAATGATTTGTAGGTCCAAGGCTCACTGATCTCACAGGTGGTGGAGCCAGGATTTTCACAAAGGGGAGTCAAAATATAAAGAATAACACACCAAGAAGACAAGAGAATTCAACAATATAATACATACACAAAAACAAAAACAAAAAAATTAACCTAGCTACGCACTGCAATTTTCCAGCGTAGGTGACACCCCTTGGACGAAGGTAGCTCTGCCACTGGCAAGTGGTCGTTAGTGCAAACATAAATGAGATGGCTAATGATTGCTAAGAAAACCTCAGCTTTGAAGAAAATAGAATGATAGTTTTTCCACCAAGTGACACATTCCTTCTGGAATCCTAAACGGTCAAATCGCGCTTACAGGATTATGCTCGAGTAGCAGTTATACATGTTAGATGCCTTGCTTAAGCTCATTGCATGAAAGGGAAATGCATATTGAGGAAATATTTGTAAGTATCTAATATGTATGCCAACCAGATTTCTGAAAGAACTGATGGAAGAGCGATCCATGACAATAAATGTGGATTGTGTAAGAGCAATCAGTTCCATAGCCGGATATAGTATTTCTTTTCACATGTGGTTCTGCTCAGATCACTAGAAACACATGTTTATTTTACTAAACTAATTCAATGTAACATCACCAAGATCTGTTCTCCTGTTGAACTTTGATATGCAAAAATGTAGTATATGTTTCTTGTTGAATTTTCATATGCAAAAGTAAATATTCTCCGATTGATCGCTAACTAGTTATTACCAGGATCGTTTCTTTATAAAATGAGAGATTCTGGTTAAATCATAGATCACCTATGTGTTATCTAAAAATCGTCCATGTATTATTTATGATCGCCTAAATGATCTTTGGTTGATTGCGTATTAGTTATTTTCAGGATCGTTTTTTAAATTGGAAGATCCTCCTGATATCATATATCGCGTATGTTTTATCTAAAGATCGTCGTGTATTTTTTTATGATCTCCGGTTGATCGCTTATTAATTACGATAAGGATCATTTTTTTATAAAGTAGGTGATCCTGTTGAATCATTTATCGCATATGTCTTATCTAAAAATCTCCATGTATTATTTATGGTTGCATAAGTGATCTCCAATTGATCGTTTATTAGTTATTATCAAAATCGTATTTTATAAAATGGGAGATCATGGTGAAATCATATATTGCCTATATGTTATTCAAAAATCGCCCACATATTATTCATGATCGCTAAGTGATCTTCGGTTGATCACTTATTAGTTATTTCCAAGATGATTCTTTATAGAGTGAAAGATCCTGGTTAAATCATAGATCGCTATAAATTATCTAAAAATTGCCCATATATTATTTATGATCTCCGGTTGATCGCTTATTAGTTATTGTCAGAATCATTTCTACAAAGTGGGAGGTCACGGTGAAATTATAGGTCGCCTATTTTATTTTTTTTTAATTAAGTCCAAAGGTCTCAGATTGATGGGGAAAAAAAAAAGAAACGCAACGAATTTCTCCAATTCAGCTTAACACGAAGGAAAAGTATTTCAAACTTGAAACAGGAGGATCTTCTCCTTTTATTTTATATATAACTCTGACCAAGAAGAACTCCAAACACTCAATAAGGCGGTCTTCTGATCTAGACCATTGGACCTCACTTTTCCTTTTCTTCTTTCTGAAGGACTTGAGAACACTGCATTCAACATAATTGCACGGACTCTCCAAAATGCTGCCGCACTCGCATCGGATCATCCAAAAATACACTACTTTTGAAGGATCCGACATGCACCCAGCAACATCTTTGGAGAATGCGAGCAACATAGGTGGCTTGTTTAGGTTGCTGACTAATCCCCATGGCCTTACAGAGCACTCTATCGCATCAATACAATAACCAATGGATCTTCTCGAGGGCATTTTGGAGAGTCCGAGCAACATAGGTGGCTTGTTTAGGTTGTTGACTAATCCTCATGGCCTCACAGAGCACTCTCTATCGCATCAATACAATAGCCAATGGATCTTCTCGAGTTCATGGCCTCTGCTAGTCTTGATCGAGCCTCGTGATGATGACTTAATAACGACAAAGTGGTAATTACAGCCCATCTTACCACAGAGTCAGCTTCATTCTCATTGAAGCACAACCATCTTAGCACTCTGTCCAGCTGTTGAACATCTGAGTGAAGTAATTCTGAGTATCCAAATACCAGGTACTCCGCTGCTAACCCTCCCAGTATCACACACAAAAACTTGTTCAAAGTCCGGGATGAGATTTTGGCCCTGATTTCCTTGCTTTTTAGCTTGCCTTGGGTAAACTTGTTGCTAGATATAGTATCAATGTCAACTTGTTTGAGAAATTCAAAGCCAAGAAACTGCACATTTCCTTGAGCAAACTTGTCCTGTATAATATCTTCTACACTAGGTACTTGATAACTTCTTGGTAAGACGCCGACAAAGTAACCAACAAGAAAATGCCCAGCCTCATGCTGCAAAAAATGCACCTCCTAAGCTAAAGGTATATTACATGAGCTCCATCATTTAAAATCTGTATAACAAACAATACCAAAAATTGAATGTAGAAAGAACAAGATTCGAGATAACTTACTATCAACTCTGTGACTTGGCATGTATTTGAGATTCAAATGTGCAAAAAAACTAGCTACTAACAGAAGAATTAAAACTTGTATGCTAGTTGGCAATGCCTAAATATAAAAAAAATCTATTTCGATTAAGCAAGTTGCACCACTTAATCACTTATGCCCTTAAGGAGACACCTCTCACCATGCCCGTGAATTAGATGTGACACCCTAGGCTAATTTCACATCGACAAAACACAGAAGAGATGCTGGGAATATAAGTAGATAGGTCTTAGACTTTAGTGACGCGTCCAAAGCAGACAATATCACTAGTGGGCTGGTATATTAAATATGGTATCATAGCCACTCCGAGTGCGAACCTCCGTGTAGATATGTTGGGTATATAAGTAAACCGGTGTTAGACCCTAGTGACGCATACTATTTGGAGTTCTGATAATGAAAACTGATAGCAAATTGTCATTGTTCCTTCAGTTAAAAAATCCATCATATTATTAAAAAGTCTTACTTGCAAGCACATTTGATGATCTTCGTAAGGGGAATCATAACTTTCACTCCCCATATCATCTTCTATTCCCGTCAATAAGACCTCCTCATCTAACAGAGCAAACTCGATGCTATGTTTAATTGAACGCAGAATCGAGTCAGCTAAAGATTCAAAAGACGCTGAATTATCCATCTGTAGTTCTTGTGCTGCTATTCTTTTTGGCACCACCAGTTTAACAGAGCCGAAGCCAAGTAGGCCACGGGGATCGTGCTGTAATTGCTTCATATGAGAGTGAGCAGCCTTGTAATTTCCCTTTTCTAACTCATTATCAAACCTTCTCAGTGCTCTACGACGTCGTATTACTTCGGACTCCTTCTCCCTCGCCGTCCAAGCGAAGGCTCTAACCACCGGAACGGAAAGCTCTCTCACCGCCAAATTCATTCGTTTTAATCAATTTTAAAAAAAGGGAGAGCTCAATTTTAATCAATTTCAATAATTATCCTCAGCTTTTATGGTGTGGCTTGAAATGGAGGAATAGTAGCCGTCTGTTTGTCTTGTTTTTTGACTCTTTTGGATTGTTATACAAATAGTAAATAAATTATATATTAATTATACGTATATTATACATGAATTTTATATATATTATATATTCGCCGACTATTTTTAATTTAAGAAATTAGGTGGGCGGCTATTTGCGTTATCTAAAAATCATCCATGTATAGTGATCTCTACTTTATCGCTTATTAGTTATTATCAGGACAAATATTTTATGAAGTAAGAGATCCTGGCAAAATCATAGATCACGTATGTGTTATCTAAAAATTATCCATGTATTATTAATGATCGTCTAAGTGATCATCGGTTAATCACTTATTAGTAGAATCATTATTTATAAAGTGGGAGATCCTAGTAAAACTATAGATCGCATATATATTATCTAAAACTTGCTCATGTATTATTTATAATCATCTAAGTGATCCTCAATTGATCGCTTATTAGTTATTATCAAAAAAAAAAAAAACTGATGAAATCATGAATTTCATATATGTAAAAAAAAAATTACTCTATGTATTATTTATGATAGCCTAAATGATCTCTGGTTGATTGTTTATTAATCTTTTTATTGCTTATTAATTATTACTAAGATTATTTTTTTAAATGGAAGATCCTAATGAAATCATAAATCGGATGTATATAAAAATTGCTCATGTATTATTTCTAATCACCTTAATGATCTCCGGTTGACCAGACTAGAAGCTAGAAACTTTGAATAATTGCGGTTGAAACTTGACTCTAACCATAAACTAGCAATAGGTTTAGATTACAACGAAGTACTTACCAAAAACCTTGGCCCACTTGACTAATTTTATTCATTGTAATTGAAAGAAATGCACAATTAATCACTTGACAAATTCCTTAAATAAATTACAACAAAAAAAAGAGTATCTCTCTTTTTCATCACCTATTCTTTTTCTTTTTCCTAGAATACACCATACCGCGGATCCCATCCGGATCCGCAACAAAACCCAAAGGCCTATAAAACCCAAGAACCCGGGGCTCCGAATAAAGAGCAATATTACTAATCCCTTTTTCTAACAGCTCGGTGACTAATCTTTCCATCACAGCTTTACCTAAACCAATCCCTTGGAAATTGGGGTCCACAACAACATCCCAAATTATCGCATTAAAAACGCCGTCACCTGTCGCTCTAGCAAACGCCACTGGCCGTTTAGTTTTCTCGTACTCGATCCACGCAAGTGAATCTGTGTTCTCTAAAGCTAACTGAATTTTTGTCGTGTCGCGTCTTGGGAATCCGACGGCTACGAAGACGGAGTTGAGATGGTCGAGGTTGAGGTTAGTGATCGAACGGTGTAGATTGAATCCTTTTGATTTGAGAGATTCATCGGAGATTGAGATGTTTACGGTGGTGGGGATGGGTTGGTATTGAGAGGAAACGGTGACGTTTTGGTGGTGGTGGTGGGTGGTGGGTTTGAGGGTGAGGGGGGTAGGTGGTAGGTGGGTAGAGATGGGGTTATAGAGAAGCATTGTACATGATGGATTTTGGAAGGAAAAGAAGATGAAGTATATGGCTAAGTTATGTGTGAGTTCGTAATTGAGAGTATACGTAGATAGGCTTTTCTGGTTTCGAAGTCTGTGGTTCTCATGCAACGTTGTCTTTTTCATTTTTTTTTTTTAATTTAAATCTTCTGTAGGATGTGTTCCTCCTCTTCGGTTATCCTATAATCTTTGTTATTGAGTTAAAAGGTATTTTTTCTTCGTATACACTATTTAAAATCTTATTAAACTCCCTACTCAAATTTCAATTTAATTACATGATCATATATAATTTACTAATTATATACAAATAAGTTTTAAATGAGTATTTCTTTATATTGGGAATTGAATAAGGAATATAAGTTATTTCCTTATCCCTTTATACTTGCCAACTCCCTCTCTCTCTCTCTGTCTCTCTCTCTGTCCCTCCCTCTCTATCTTCGTCTCTTTACTCTCCTTCTCTATTTTTTTATGTTTTTTTGTTGTGTATAGTTTTAATGGAATTCATCAATAGATTGCACTCGTTTTAACTTAGCAATTTTCTTTCATGTTGCACAATTGGTATTCAAATTAAAATTGTCAATCAATAAATTTTGAAGGTGTTTGACTCTCTATAATGACCCGACTTGTCGTTTTAAGAATTAACGCCCCGTTCAGCGACTTAAGTTCTCTAAAAATTTCGTAATAAGTATTATGACCAGCGGGTGTGGTCGAGTTTGATTTTTCGGAAGATTCAGAATTAATTAAAAGAAACAATCTTTAATTTGAAACTTAAATGGAAAGAGTTGACCGGAGAGTAGACTTTTGAACAAACGACTCCGGAATGGAATTTTGATAATGTCAATAGCTCCGTATGGTGATTTTGGACTTAGGAGCGTGTCCGAAAAATTTTTTGGAGGTCCGTAGTGAAATTAGGCTTGAAATGCCGAAAGTTGAATTTTTGAAAACTTTGACCGGGGGTTGACTTTTTAAAATGTCATTTATGACTTGTGTGCAAAATTTGAAGTCATTCCGAATTGATTTGGTGTGTTTCGTCACAAGATATAGAATTTGAAAGTTCAAAGTTCATAGATTTTGATTTGAGGTGCGAATCGTCGTTTTGATATTGTTTGATGTGGTTTGAAGTCTCGACTAAGTTCGTATTGCATTTTGGGACATATTGGTATAATTGGTAAAGGTCCCGAGGGCCTCGGGTGGATTTCGGAAGGTAAACGGAATAGATTTCGGACAAAGAGGGTTGCTGGAAATTTCTGTTGCAGAGTTGTTCGCCAGAAATTTCTGATGCGTGGAGCCAATTTTGGAAGCTTATAGCACAATCTATAAGGAATATGAAAATCTTTCAAACGTCAAAGTTGTAGCCCTTTGATTCTAGTTTTCAGAAAATTAAAACCATTCATTATTTGGACATTTGTATAGAAAGTTATGATGGATTGAATGAAGGCTGGTAGAGTAATTTCGTCAGAAATTTCTAATGCGTGGAGCCGATTTTGGAAGCTCATATCTCGCAATTCGTAAAGAATCGAAAATTTATCAAAACATAAAAGTTGTAGTCTTTTGATTCTAGTTTCCTTAAAGTTAAATCATTCATCATTTGGACATTTGTACATAAAGTTATAACAATTGAATGAAGGTTGGTGCAAGCAAGTTCTGGTGTGGACTTTTAGTGACGGAAAATGGACTTTTAGTGACGGATGGGCAGAAACTTAAGGACCAAAAATGGTCATTTTCTTCATTTCGTTTTGGATTTTTGGAGCACGGTTTTTGGATAATTTTTACGGGAAAACATTGGTGTAAGTGTTCTTTATCCTATATTGATTATATTTCATGATTCCATACTCATTTATATCATAAATCCTTGAATTTATGGAAGAAAAATCAAGATTTTTGCAAAATCTTTCAAAAACGAAAATTTAAGATTTGGAGGTCGAGTTGTTATCAGAATTTGATAAAATTGGTATGGTTGCACTCGTATCGGAATGGGTGTTCGGATTTTGTGAAAATTATGTCGGGTTCCGATAGGCGGCCCCGTGTTGACTTTTGTTGACTTTTGTTGACTTTTTAGAATAAATTTTCAAGTTGGCGTTTTATTATCCGGAATTATTTCTGATGTATTTTAATGAAGTTATACAATTAATTTGGATGGATTTGAGCTGTCCGGAGGTCAATTCAAGCAAGAAGGCTATTTTGGAATATCGGCTTAACTTCAAAAAAGGTAAGTGTCTTGCTTAACCTCGAGTGAGGGAATTACCCCTTAGGCATCGAGTCTTATGTGCCATTTGGAAATGTGAAAAGCCGTGTACGCGAGGTGACGAGTACGTACTCGGGCTTATATGTGCAAAATTTATTGAGTTAAAGTCTTGGACATATTGTGTAGTAAATTGGATAATTATTGGTATATATTTAATCATCTAATTGCAATGCCTCAAATCACAATTATTGAACTTGTTTTTATATGACAATTCGATGTAATTATTACTTGTATAGTTATGTGATTTCCGTGAGTTTGATGATTTAATATTTCTTGGAATTTGATTTCATTATGAATTTTTTCTATTAATTAAGCAAGCTTAAGAAGAAGTGTTAATATAATTATATAAATTTAGATTAATGAAGGTGTGCCCTATGTTGATTATTTTTCTATCTCTGTTGATTATTTTTGAGGTTTTATATACATTGTGTAGAGTCTTGGGCTATTTGTTGTGAAATTAATTAATTTTATTATATCCTTGGAATTGATTGTGGCCATTGGTCAAATTGTGATATTAATTGTTTTTTGTTAAGTTGCCGTGATACTATTCCGTGTAAATTGTTGTGTTAATTGAGTTATTATTTTGAGGATATAAGGGTGGCATCTCACTGTTGATATTATGTGGGCATAAGGGAGGCATTTCACTGTTGTTATGTATGGTGGGGTATTGTCTGGGCGGAGCAATAAGGGTGGCTATAGGAGTGATAAGGGTGGCTATAGGAGCGATAAGGGTGGCTATTGATATTGTTAGGGCGTAGGGATAAGGGAGGCTATTATAGGAGTGATAAGGGTAGCTATAAGAGAGATAAGGGTGGCTATTGTCAGGGATGATATGTGATTTTGTGGGGTTGCTGCGTTGAAAATTTTTATGTGATGTTGTGATTTTCATTGTTTCTATTTTTATATCTTGTGCAATTGATCTTGTTATTGGTAAATTGGTAATAGTCTGATTTATGTTGAAATTGGGGTCTGTGGCCATTGCCAGGCGGATAATGATATGAAACGTGGGCACGAGGTGCCATGAGTAAATAATAATGATATTTGCACATGAATTGTCCGTGCAGTTGTGATATGAAATGAGGGCATGAGGTGCCGGAAAAATATGATAATTTAATTATAGGCACGAAGTGCCGTGAAAATATAAAAGTGGGCTGAGACCCGTGTTTATGAAAAATATGAAAACGGGCTGAGACCCGTAGTGGTATGATTATGAAATAAAGTGTCACATGGTGACTTTTTAATTGAAAGAATTGTATTCAAAATATTTTATTGGAAGGATTTTTATTCAAAAAGATTTATTTGAAAGAATTTGTCACGACCCAAAATCCTAACCTGTCTTAGTACTAGGAAAGCCGATAACATCAATAACCCACAATTTCCTTTAAATTTAAAAACGTAACGTTTAATACAATACCAAACAAATCTAGCAATTTCCGATACAACACTCACAAAACCTGGTGTCACTGAGTACATGAGTATCTAATATGAGTACAAGTATGAAAAATACGGTCTATAATAGTCTGAGACCAAATACAGTAAACAAAGAGATAGAGAAGGAGAGATAAGGTCTGCGGAACACGACAGCTACCTCAAAATCTCCTGAAAATCAACTGCGCGAAATGATCAACACCCGCTATGTTCAGCAACACCTGGATCTGCACACAAAGTGCAAGGTGTAGTATGAGTACAACCAACTCAGCAAGTAACAAAAATAACTAAGGAACTGAAGATAATGACGAGCTACACAGTTATAGTTCACTTTCAGTAATTTCAGCAAAGAATAGACATGCTTTCAAATCCGGCAGTTTAAGTCAAATCAATTTTATACAATTCAATTTTATGTAATCCGGATATAAAAATTTTCAGAGATTTCACAACAATGACAGTTAGCAACCAAGTGCAACAACAAATGCAAAGCAAGTACAGCCTCTCAGGCAACAGTCACTCAACTCATCACTCGACTCTCAGCCCCCAGCACTCACACTCAATGGGTACCCGCGCACACTGAGGGTGCGTACAGACTCCGAAGGGGCTCCTACAGCCCAAGCGCCATAATCTGCACGGACAACTCACGTGTTGCACGGATAACTCACGTGCTATAATATCCTGTACGGACAACTCACGTGCCATAATATCCTTATCTCACCGACAGGCCCTCGGCCTTACTCAGTCCTTAACCTCTCAAGTCTCTCGGGCTCTCAGAAATCACAAAGATCAGCCCAAATAAAGATAACATAGTATATCAATAAATATCCAGAAAGACTGAGGTATAATACGCAAAACAAATTATGACTGAGTACAAGACAGCAATTAGCAAATAATTCAACAAGTACGCGACCTCTACGGGTCTCAACAGTACATAGCATTGCCTAAGTATGATTTATAGTCAAATTTCTTCAACACATAGAGATCATATAGCTAACAATAAATTATTCAACTTTACAGTTTCCCGGGACGGACCAAGTCACAATCCCCTCGGTGCACGCCCACACGCCCATCACCAAGCATGTGCCCCACCTCCAAAATAATCACATGATACCAAAATCCGGGGTTTCATACCCTCAGGACCAGATTTATAATTGTTACTTACCTCAACCCGTGTAATTATTTATTCATCTATGCCCTTTGCCACGATAATTGGTCTCCGAAAGCCTCGTATCTAGGCACAATTAATTCGATTCAGTCAATACAAATTATTGTAATTAATTTCATAAGGAAATACTAATTTTTCCAATAAAATCCGAAATTAACTCAAAAATCGCTCGTAGGGCCCACATCTCGGAACTCGACAAAAGTTACAGAAAATGAACGCCCATCCAACCACGAGTCTAACCATATAAATTTCACCAAAATCCGACATCAACTCGACCCTCAAATCTTCAATTAAAACCTATGAAGATTTCTACCATTTTCAACCCAATTCATACCCATTTGAACTTAACAATCCTTCCACAACTTTATTGGTATGTATACATAATACTCTTACACCTAAGAATCATACTATTATTCACCCATCTTTACTCCAAACCCGAAATTGAAGAATTAGGGAAAGAAATTCTTACCTCTTTGAAGCCCTAGCAAGATCCTTGTGAAATCTTCAAACCTTGAACAAGAATTAATGGATAAATGACTAAGTCTTCACTTTCTCTCTCTAAAATGCTCTCATATCTCTCTAAAATATCAGATTTTGGCTAAAAAATGAGCTTCAAGGGCTATAAACCGAAGTTGGGTCGGGTCAAAAATTAAAAATAATGTAAGTTATGACGCAGTTATGCGGTCGTATATGCGATCGCATAACAGGTATACGGTACGCATACCGGTCGCATAATTTGGCCTCCAAAGCTGGGCGTTACTGACCCGGCCTGTGGTCATTATGCGGTCTGCATACTTGCTCTGCGGTCGCATAATGCACCGCAAAATAGGTCTGCGGTCGCATAGTGCACCGCAGATTTTCCTCAAATCTTGCCCCTCTCCTGATCCACTTTGCGACCATTATGCGGTCCGCAGAGTGATTCTGCGATCGCATAGTGGTCGCAGAAATGACCTTTTTCCAAAAATATTTTCCTTTACACATCGATGCATTGTTCAACCCAAACCTTAATTTCCTTAGCACCACCAAACCTTAATTTTCTTAGCAAAATTTCTCCGGGGTCGTTACACATAAGTCAACATTTGGTCAACCTTTTTAACTTAAATTCTAAACCTTGGAACTAAGTGCTCTAAATTATTTCAAAACCTCACCGGACCCAAACCAATTATCCCGGCAAGTCAAATAACAACTATAATTCACAAATTGAGCAGTAAATGGGGAAACGGGGCTGTAATAGTCAAAACGACAGGCTGGGTCGTTACAGAATTACATTCTAAAGGTATTTATTTGAAGAAATTATATTTGAGAGATATTTATTTAAAGGAAGTATATTTGAAAGATATTCATTTGAAGGAATTACATTTGAAAGAGATTTATTCGGAAGAATTATATGTGAAAGATATTTATTTGAAATACTTGATTTAATTGGGTGTACTTATATTTATAAATTGTTGAGCGTTATTAATGGTGTTCTTGTTGCACTTATTATTATTTGTTTCCTATTATTTTGTATATCTTATTGCACATGCTATTAGACTAGTGAGTGCCTTGACTGTACCTCGACTCTACTCCACTGAGGTTAGTCTTGATACTTACTGGGTACCGACCGTGGTGTACTCATACTACAATTCTGCACATTTTTTTGCAGAGCCAGGTATTGGAGCTATTAGACTCGGACAGAGTTAAAGTGTGATCGCAAGGATTCAAGGTAGAGCTGCTTGGTCGTCGCAGTCCCTTGAAGTCTTTTTATTTTATTGTACTGTTAATTATTAATCAAATAATATTGAGTATTCGATCCTTGAGATCATTTCATGTATTCAGTTAGAGTTTGTGACTCAGTACTACCAATCTTGGAAGTTTTTCATAACTATTTCCGCTATTGGTTTTCAACACGTGTATTAATTTATAAAATCAAATGGCTTCGAAATGTAATGAAAATCGGCTTACCTAGTCTTAGAGACTAGGTGCTACCACGACGCCTATGGTGAGATTTTGGGTCGTGACAAGTTGGTATCAGAGCCCTAGGTTCATAGGTTCTACGAGTCACGAACGAGTCTAGTAAATTCTTGCGGATCGGTACAGAGACGTCTGTACTTATCTTTGAGAGGCTACAGAACTATTAGGAAATTTCCACTTCTTTCATTCCTTTCGTGCAGAATTTGTTGAATTTGGAATTTGAGCCTTTGTATCTCTATTCTCTCACACATGGTGAGGACACGGGCTACCGGGTTAGCTGAGCAGGCATCCACACATACTGCTAGGGCTGCAAGAGGTCGGGGCCAAGGAAGAGGCCAAGGTAGAGGTCGAGGAAGGGCACGTGTCACGACTAGAGCACCTGTGAGAACAACAGTTGAGGAGCCGCTAGTAGCTCCAGTCGGGGGACAGGTATCAGAAGCACATGTTGTTACCCCCGGACTTCAGGAGACTTTAGCACAGTTCCTGAGTATGTTTGGTACATTAACTCAGGCAAGATTGATCTCTGTTGCACCAAATATTTCGCAGATTGGGGGAGTAGCTCAGACTCCTACCACGACTCCAGAGGAGCAGGTTCACGTTGGTCAGGTTCGGGGTATAATACCGGTACAACCTATTATTCCGGTTCGGCCTGAGGTCAGGCCAGAGGCATCAGAAGAAGAACAAAAGAGACTTGAGAGGTTTAAGAGGTACACTCCACCTACTTTCAGTGGCACAACTACAAAGGATGCACAAGGATTTCTAGAAAATTGTCACTGCATTCTCCGCACCATGGGTATTATGGAAGTGAGCGGGTTGCCTTTACTACATTTCAAATTTCAGGCGCAGTGTATCAGTGGTGGAAAATCTATGAAGAAGTTAGACCAGCCGATGAAATACCACCTACTTGGGCTTAGTTTTCAGAGATGTTTTTTAAGGAATTTGTTCCCCAGACCCTCTGAGATACGTGGTGCACAGTGTTTGAATGGTTGCATCAAGGCACCATGACAGTGTGAGAATATGCCATTAGGTTCGGTGAGTTAGCTCGTCGTGCACCTACTTTGGTTCCTACCATCAGAGAGCGGGTTCGCAGATTCATTGAGGGGCTCAATTATAATCTTAAAATATGCATGGCTCGAGAGTTGCAAACTGATACTCAATTTCAGCAAGTAGTGGAGATTGTGAGGAAGATTGAGGGTGTTTTAGGTGAGGAAAGGGAGTCTAAGGAGGCCAAAAGTTCTCGAAGCTCTGGAGGGTTCAGTGGATTTTACTCTTCATGTAACGATCCAACCGATCGTTTTGACTGTTAGAACCCTGTTCCCCTAAATACGACTTCCTGTATGTGCTTTTAATGATTTATGACTTGCGGGAATGGTTGGTTCGTGATTTGGAAGTGTTTGGGTTGAAATCAGAACATTTGGTTATTTAAGATGGCTTTAAAAGGCCAAGTTTGACTTTGGTCAATATTTTGAGAAAACAACCCCGAAATAGAAGTTTTACGATTCTAACAGCTCCGTATGGTGATTTTGGACTTAGGAGCGTGTTCGAAATTTTTTTTAGAAGTCCGTAGTTAAATTAGGCTCGAAATGGCTAAAATAAGAATTTAAGGTTGGAAGTTTGACCGGGGAGTTGAACTTTTGATATCGGGGTTGGAATCCAGTTCCAAATATTTTCATACCTCCGTTATGTCATTTATCACTTATGTGCAAAATTTGAGGTCAATCGGAGTTGATTTGATAGGTTTCGTTATCCAATGTAGAAGTTGGAAATTTTAAGTTTCATTAAACTTGAATTGGAGCATAATTCGTGGTTTTAGCATTGTTTTATGTGATTTGAGTTTTCAAATAAGTTCGTATGATATTTTAGGACTTGTTGGTATAATTGGTTGAGGTCCCGAGGGCCTCGGGTGAGTTTCGGATGGTTAACAGATCAAAAACATTTGACTTAAAAATTGTTGCAATTTTTCCTTCTGCTAGATATTTTGGGTTGTGATCGAGCCCAAGATCGAGCCTAGGTATCGAGCCCAGGGTTGACGGCCTGAGGAGAATCCAGGGACGAGGCTCAGTATCGAAGCCAAGATCGAAGGTCCAGCTCGAGGGCCATGATCGAAGGCAATGCTCGAGGGCCATGATCGAGACCCAAGATCGAGGGTCACAATCGAAGGCTCAGGACTGATGCCATGATCAAGGCTATGATCGAAGGACCAGGCTTGATGTCATAATCGAGGCCATGACCGAGGTCCAGGCTTGATCATATGATCGAAGCCACGATCGAGGCCTAGGCTCGAGGACCATGATCGAAGCCACGATTGAGGCCCAGTTCGAGGCCCAATTCTGAAGGCTGCCTCGGCAGTTTTATAAAAAGAAGGCATTCGTCCCATTCGACATTTTTAACAAATTGGAGCTTGAGCAGAGGCGATTTTGGATAGATTTTCAAGGAAAGACATTGGGGTAAGTGATTCTAACTCAGATTTAGTCTATATACATAAATATATCATTGGCTTAACCATTTAATTAGTATTTTGAGATTGAAATTTGGGAAAATTTTAGAAATCTCATAGAAATAATTTTTTGAGATTTCGGTATCGATTGAAGTCGGATTTGAGTGAAACTGGTATGGTTGGACTCGTAATTGAATGTGTTGTCGGATTTCATAACTTTTGCCGAATTCCGAGACGTGGTCCCCCCCACGGATAAATTTTTAATTAATTTCGGAATTTTATTGAAAATGTAGTATTTTCTTATAGAATTGATTCCTATAAATTTTAATGATTGTATCGAATTATTTTGGTTAGATTCGAGCCAAACAGAGTTGGATAATTGAGGAAAGGGTCTACTAGTGAATTAAATTGGAGTAAGGCGAGGTAAGTCTCTTGTCTAATCTTGTGAGGGAGAAATTACCTCATAGGTGATTAAAATTAAATAATTGTTGCTAATTGTGGGGGCTACGTATGTACGAGGTGACGAGAGTCCGTGCGTAGCTACTATTAATCCTAAAGTCTGGGTAGTTTAGGACTCAAAGCATGAATTACTTATGTAAATTGTATTCTTTGTTTAATTAAATTATATATATATATATATATATATATATATATATATATATATATATATATATATATATATATATATATATATATATATATATATATATATATATATATATATATGTGAATTGTTAGATAAAAATATTAAATGATGAAAATCTCATATACTTGATTTTTCTGTTTAAATTAATTAATTGTTAAGAGAAACTTTTCTTCCTCCTGAATTTATTTTATAACTAATATACTCTCATTTCGGAGGTACACAAGAAAATGTCCTCCTTTCTTGTGGAGCGGGCCGAACGCCTTGGCAGGATAGATGCATCTATGGATCGTGCCGCACACCCCTCGACAGTGTACACGAAACTCTGGATCGAGCCGTACGACCTCGGCAGAAATCGTGCTTTATAATGATAATAATTACACGATTTTTGGACAATTAAATTATAGCTTGTAAAGCTATTTGATAAATTGAAAATTTATTGAAATTGAATTGTAACTTGTAAAGCTATTTGATAAATTGGAATTTTTATTGAAATTGAAGGATTTAATTAATAGATTGGGAATTGTTGCATTTAAAGGATTTTTATTATTTCTGCTAATTGAATAAAATTATTGTTAACTCTGTGAATCATGCTGATTTGAATAATTATAATTTATTCCAATTATTATTGTTGACTCTTAGTGAGTGTCAAAGTCGGCCATCTCGTCTCTACCATTTCGAGATTAGGCTTGATACTTACTGGGTACATGTTGTTTATATACTCATGCTACACTTGTCGCACTTTTTGTGCAGGATCTGAGACAAATACTAGTGGAGGACCTATCATAGGACATCCTCATTATCTAGAGGCGTAGAGGTGAGCTGCCTTTCTGGGCCGTCCTGCAGTTACCAGTGCCTCTTCTTGTATTTTTAATTCTGTCTATTTTTATTTCAGACAGTATTTGAATTTTTGTATAATCTACTAGATGCTCATACACTCGTGACACCAGGTCGTGGCACACACATTGGTAGAATTTGGTATCTTATTATTTTTCTTGGACTTAAAGTTTATCGATATATGTTTAATTTATTAGTTGGCTTGCCTAGATATAGTGTTGGGTACCATCATGACCTATAGGTAAAATTGGGTCGTGACAACATGGTATCAGAGCGCAAGGTTCACTTAGGTCTCACGAGTCATGAGCAAGTCTAGTAGAGTCTTGCGGATCGGTACGGAAACGTCTATACTTATCTTTGAGAGGCTACAGGGCTGTTAGGAATACTTCTCTTTTTGGTTCCTCATTGCGCGATTTGATTTTCTTTAAGTCCTATGCCTTCATTTCTTTCCCATTCAATCTTATGCGACATGAAACACTTGTTATAGATCGAGAATTGAGAAATTGTAATGATACTATAGATGTGGTGCAGGATGTTTCTCCCTGCGTAATTGATTGGGCTATTGTCGTCGCCTTGTGGAAAGATATTTTGTCATTTCAGCTCAGTACTTGTACTTGTATGTGTCAGGGCAGTAAACGACTTGAAAGAATATTTTTCCAAGTACATGATTCAAAGGTTCCGTGTTTTATTTCCAGCAGAGAAAAGGCAATCGGACTATGAATGTTCAGGTTGGGGTTGATGGAGTAATGAGGCATAATATATTCGATCGTGGTAGAGTTTTCAATTATGACGTGGTGTCATCACCTTGTTAAATGCGTTAAGGTTCATCGGTGTTATGATTTTCTTTAACTCGCCTTCACGGTGGGGTGCTAGGAATTGGTGTCGGGGAAGCAGTTGTCAGAAATCGCGGTGTGCAGTGGTTCAGGATCGAATCGGTGTCCCTATTGTTGATGGCTCGAGAAGGATGATTTTCAGAGAGGTTTAAAGTTGGTAACGATCTATTGGTTTAAGTGCTACAGAGACGGGTTTTGAGTTAAGGCAATAACTGGGGAGCGAAGGATGAGGAAGGACATATTGAAGGTGTCTTGTGGTGGTTAGGTTTTGAGAAGGCCAAGTGTAAGAAAACAGAAGTCGAGTAGTTGCTTAAAGGAGAGGGTTTGACTAAAGTGGGAGAGTGACAAGGTAGCATATGGGTTACGTGGTAGGATGATTACACGTCTTGAGGAAAGTTTGGAGTGAATTGGGATGTAGAATGGACAGTGACTAGGTCTACGGACTTAAGTTGTAATATTACCTGCTATATCGAGGGAGATTGGATACAACAGGAGGGAGTTGCTTGATATGAAGAAGGATACAACATGACTTTGGATTGGAATGTATTGTTGCACCTTTAGTTGACGTCCATTAGGAGTGAACGGACTGGTGCAGCTGGTGAATGAGCTTGGACTCAGGATGATCTACTGATTTTGTAGTAATTGCACCAGTGCAGTGACGTTGGAATATGTCGGCTTTTAATCTCCACATGTGGGTTATCTCCTATGAGCAGGTTAGTAGTCACGTGGTGTTGACGAAGCTTCTGCGAAGAATCTTATTGCCTACCCGGTAAGAGATTTAATATGTAAATGTGGCTAGTGGTTTGGAGTCTTTATCAAAGGTTAATAGAAGGATTTCGAGAAAATTTGGCGAGTTGCGCGTGCAGGATCATGTCAACAATGAAGAAAGAATCTTGATGGATTCCAGAATTTTGTAATTGTAGCTTAAAGCTAAGTGGGAGAGTCCCACCATCTACAATTGGATTGCGTGGTTGTCTATTTGTGAAATTTCTGGTTATCGGTGTATTGGTTGGTCATTTCAACTAAGGAAAGAAAACATCAGTGGTAATTTGAGCAAAGGATTTGGGGAATGAATGCCATATTTGGCCTCATCGATTCATGTTCAGGCTTTGGGAAAAACTCAGAGTTTATGCTTCGTGTAGATGTAATACACAGGGAAAATGAGACAGTCGGATGTTTCCTTGAGAAAGTGTCCATGTGCTAGCTGGGCCTTGGAGTTGATCATGTTTGGGAACAAGTCAGAGAAAGTGACTCTAAATAACGGTCGTAGTGGGTTCAAAAATTTTAAGTATGGTGCCTAAGGATCTCGAGTCCGTAGTATGATTGGGTATCGCGTTTTTGTAGCAGATTATGAAACGGGGCTTAGAGTACTCTGCGTTATCTTCAGGTTGTGGTGTAGCATTTGAGAAACGGAAGAAAATAACTTTGGATTCATAAAAGAAGTATCAGAATGGGTGTACCAGTTAAAGATGTAAAAGTGCGCACAAGAAGGAAAATGAGATAATTAGTGGGTTTTGAAACAGCGTGGTCTCGTGAATTAAAGTCACTCGGGATGAGTGCGGATTTGAGTTTGTGATGTAATGAATGGACCGATTATTATTTCTAAGGCAAGTTGAGAATAAATTGAGAAAAAAATGGGCCGGCTAACAATGGTTGAATCGGCATGATGGTGGCAATGATCAGTTCCTTCAGCGCATAGAGTTATGCATGTAATTTATGGCGGTACATGCGAGGCTTGGCGGCCGACGTAATTGATTTTATTTGGAGGAATTCAAGTATTATGGCATGTTATGTGTAGAGGGATCCCGGAAGAGTTATGGTGGTTTAGACCACTACTTGAGGCCGGTATTTTCTACAGATGTGGGAATTCAGTCACGTGTTGTAATGGTTCTCTTGAAATGAGTTAAGTAGAAAGTTGCTATATGATGAAGTGTTTACCCTATTAGTGGTTCGGGAGTTATGATGGAATTCTTGTACTCCTACGTATTTGTTTGTTTAAGTGCATTAAGTAGCATGAGATTCAAAAGTTGAGGATTTAAGATTTCGGTTCGGTGTTGGCAAGGATGTCACAAGCTCGGACGAGCAGAAAAGGAGTTAGAGGTTTAAAGCAAGCTGGTATTGTCTTCAGTGTCACCTGAGATCGGTGTTATGTGTAAGAGGCTTTGTGTATTAATTTGTAGATCCTTGATTCTCCTTACAGTATTAGTATGGTCGGTGGTATGGATGTACAGACTTGTTATCTATTGTGGAAGGTCGTGGAAGCGTATTCTATGGGAGAATTGTATAAGTATGACAAGTAGTCACCTGATTGATTAAATATTTAACAACCAAGAATGAAGATAGTGGAGATATCGCTAATTCTAGAATTTATGCCTGGAGGGCGCTCGGTTCATGTGGTTGTGGACTGTGGAAGTTTGTTCCGGTTATGATGGATGTTCTTGTGTGTTATGGGAAAAAGGGTTACTATGGATCCTTGAAAGGTTATTAGCCTAGTACGGTGCGATCAGAATCGGCTTGAGGTCTGTGGATGGATTTAAATATGAATACGGGCTCTATATCAGGCCGGATGTGTTCATTTCAGCATAAAAGCTCTCTATGGAGGAGTATTCGGACGTTGGATTCCGTTTCGTCGTCAGTTATTTCATGTAATACTATATTGTGTCGTGTCAGTTGTGAAACGGCTTGATAAATTTCTTATGTGTTGAGGTTTCGCGTAGCGATGGTGTTATGTGAGCAGGATGGCTCTCGAGATTCAGATCATATATCGCACCTTAGTTGTGCTTGAATTTTGTAGCGTATGGCGTTGTCGGTCCTTCCAGGGATGGTATTATGCACTTAGCGTGCTGGTGTCCGATATTCGGATATTTTGTAGTAATAAGCATTCTAGCTCGATAAGTATTTCCTTATAGATTCTTTTTGTGCGAATCGGGTGGCACACTGCCACGGGTATGTTGTTTGGATCGGGTTGCACGCCGCAACAGTGTGATATTGAGTACATTCCCCTATATTCTATTTTGTGTGTTTTGTGTCCAATTTTCTGAGGAAGGTTCATGACACCTTTTCAGTTGTCTAATTAGTCACGTGGGTTGAGTAATCCTTTCCAGAGTTCGTCTTTCCTTATGTATCGTAGTCGAGTCCGTAGCTTATTAGCTCATTGTGGCATTATATGAGGCTTTTTGCCATGTATGAGGTGGCTTATTGCTTGGGCAGCTTGTACTGGGGTGAGACGAGATTATTGGACATGGGATCAGTACGATCAGATTTCTTTTTATGAAACATATTAAAGAGCAAAAATCGTTATTTGGTCCATAATGAGGCAATGGTTTTTATCAAAAGGAGAAACTCAATAATTTGTTGACTCGGCAGTTGGTTATGAATTTTCTACACATTTCTTCAATCGTGGAAGCATTTCAAGAGTTGGAACACGACTTATATGTATCATGAGGTGTTGTGAACATCAGATTCGTGGAATTTCGGCTATGGTTATCGGGGATATTATTATAGGCATGTGAATGGTGCGGTGCATGGTCTAAATGCAACCAAGGTATGCAATCCTGTATTGGTGCATCGTGTAATGATTGATACGGTGTTCGTAGGATGGAAACAGGCATGGTGGAGAATTCTGGATACTAGGATTGGACTCTAAGGCTTAATTTCCTAAATAAAGGGAAGAATCTTCAGATTGGCTCGAGCTAATGTGCTCAACTGGGTATGGTAGTACGGGTAGGTGCACGAGGTGTTAACTAGTGATTTTCGACAACTCCGAAACAGTCCTTAGCACATTCGAGGACGAACGTAAATTTAAGTAGGAGAGAATGTAACGACTCAACCGGTCGTTTTGACTGTTAGAACCTCGTTTCCCTAAATAAGACTTTTTGTATGTGCTTTTAATAATTTATGACTTGCGGGGATGGTTGGTTCGTGATTTGGAAGTGTTTGGGATTATTTAAGATGGCTTTAAAAGGCCAAGTTTGACTTCGGTCAACATTTTGAGAAAACGACCCCGGAATAGAATTTATACGATTCTAACAGCTCCGTATGGTGATTTTGGACTTAGGAGCGTGTTCAAAATTTTATTTAGAAGTCCGTAGTTAAATTAGGCTCGAAATGGCAAAAATAAGAATTTAAGGTTGAAAGTTTGACCGAGGAGTTGACTTTTTGATATGGGGGTTGAAATCCAGTTCCAAAACTTTTCATAGCTCTGTTATGTCATTTATAACTTGTGTGCAAAATTTGAGGTCAATCGGAGTTGATTTGAAAGGTTTCGTCATCGAATGTAAAAGTTGGAAATTTTAAGTTTCATTAAGCTTGAATTGGAGCATAATTCGTGGTTTTAGAGTCGTTTTATGTGATTTGAGGTTTCAAATAAGTTCGTATGATATTTTAGGACTTGTTGGTATAATTGGTTGAGGTCCCGAGGGCCTCGGGTGAGTTTCGGATGGTTAACGGATCAAAACAATTTGACTTAAAAAGCTGTTGCAATTTTTCCTTCTGCTAGATATTTTGGGTTGTGATCGAGCCCAAGATCGAGCCCAGGGTCGACGGCCTAAGGCGAAGCCAGGGACAAGGCTCAGTATCGAAGACAAGATCGAAGTCCAGCTCGAGGGCCATGAACTAAGGCAATGCTCGAGGGTCATGATCGAAGGCAATGCTCGAGGGCCATGATCGAAACCCAAGATCGAGGGTCACAATCGAAGGCTCACGCTCGATGCCATGATCAAGGCTATGATCGAAGGACCAGGCTCGATGCCATAATCAAGACCATGACCGAAGTCCAGGCTTGAGCCTGTGATCGAAGCCACGATCGAGGCCTAGGCTCGAGGGCCATGATCGAAGCCACGATCGAGGCCCAGTTCGAGGCCCAATTCTGAAGGCTGCCTCGGCAGTTTTATAAAAAGAAGGCATTCGTCTCATTCGCCATTTTTAACAAATTGGAGCTTGGGCAGAGGCGATTTTGGATAGATTTTCAAGGAAAGACATTGTGGTAAGTGACTCTAACTCGGATTTAGTCTATATATACAAATATATCATTGGTTTCACCATTTAATTAGTATTTTGAGATTGAAATTTGGAAAAATTTTAGAAATCTCATAGAAATGAATTTTTGAGATTTCAGTATCGATTCGGAGTCAGATTTGAGTGAAACTGGTATGGTTGGACTCGTAATTGAATGTGTTGTCGGATTTCATAACTTTTGCCGGATTCCGAGACGTGGGCCCCACATGCGAATTTTTAATTAATTTTGGGATTTTATTGAAAATGTAGTATTTTCTTATAGAATTGATTCCTATAAATTTTAATGATTGTATCGAATTATTTTGGCTAGATTCGAGCGAGACAGAGTTGGATAATCGAGGAAAGGGTATACTAGTGGATTAAATTGGAGCAATGTGAGGTAAGTCTCTTGTCTAATCTTGTGAGGGGGAAATTACCTCATAGGTGATTAAAATTAAATAATTATTGCTAATTGTAGGGGCTACTTACGCACGAGGTGACGATAGTCCGTGCGTAGCTACTATTAATGCTAAAGTCCGGGTAGTTTAGGACTCAAAGCATGAATTACTTGTGTAAATTGTATTCTTTGTTTAATTAATATTATTTGATATATATATATTGTGAATTGTTAAATAAAAATATTAAAGGATGGCAATCTCATATACTTGATTTTTCTGTTTAAATTAATTAATTGTTAAGAGAAATGTTTTTCCTCCTAAATTTATCTTATAACAAATATACTCTCATTCCAGAGGTACATAAGAAAATGTCCTCATTTCTTATGGAGCGGGCCGAACGCCTCGGCAGGATAGATGCATCTATAGATTGTGTCACACGTCCCTCGGCAGTGTACACAAAACTCTGGATCGGGCCGTATGACCTCGGCAGAAATCATGCTTGATAATGATAATAATTACACGATTTTTGTAAAATTGAATTGTAGCTTGTAAAGCTATTTGATAAATTGGAAATTTATTGAAATTGAATTGCAGCTTGTAAAGCTATTTGATAAATTGGAATTTTTATTGAAATTGAAGGATCTAATTAATAGATTGGGAATTGTTGCATCTGAAGGATTTTTATTATTTCTGCTAATTGAATAAAATTATTGTTAACTCTGTGAATCATGCTAATTTGAATAATTATAATTTATTCTAATTATTATTGTTGACCCTTAGTGAGTGTCAAAGTCGGCCATCTCGTCTCTACCATTTCGAGATTAGGCTTGATACTTACTGGGTACACGTTATTTACGTACTCATGCTACACTTGTTGCACCTTTTGTGCAGGATGTGAGACAGATACTAGTGGAGGACCTATCATAGCACATCCTCATTATCCAGGGGCGTAGTGGTGAAATGCCTTTCTGAGCCGTCCTGCAGCTACCAGTGCCTCTTCTTATATTTTTAATTCTGTCTATTTTCATTTCAGACAGTATTTGAATTTTTGTATAATCTACTAGATGCTCATACACTCGTGACACCAGGTCGTGGCACACACATTGGTAGAATTTGGTGTCTTATTATTATTTTTTCGACTTAAATTTTATCGATATATGTTTAATTTATTAGTTTGCTTGCCTAGCTATAGTGTTGGGCGCCATAATGACCTATAGGTAAAATTGGGTCATGACACTTTAGCTATGACCCATTATGGTGGAGGTTCGAGCAGTCGGCCAACTCAGTCCGCACATCAGATTACTCGGGGTGCCCCAGTAAGTTTTTATAGTGCACCACCGACACGAGATTTTTACAGTGGTTATTCCAGTTATCCGGCACAGACTCAGTACGAGCAGTCGCGACCTCAGAGGGGCTGTTATGAGTGTGGTGACACTTGGCACATTATGAGATATTGTCTCAAACTTAGAAGGGGTGGATTTTATCTGACACTCAAACTATGGGCCCTAGTGCATCTACTACCCCACGTGCACAGCCAGTTAGGGGTGGAGGACAGACGGGTAGAGGGCGCCTAAGAGGTGGAGACCTGACCCGTTGATATAATCGCTATGATTTGGCTGAGGTCGATACACTAGATGGTGTCGTTACAGATATGATCCTGATTTGTTATAAAAGGATATTTTTCCTTAATTTGATTCGGTTATGAATATTGAGGCGAGTCCTCCTATTATGCTCCGCTTATGGGTAAGCATCGTAATTTTGTGAACCACTTATATGTTTATCCATGTAGGGAGGTTTGATGATGTTAGCCAGTGTCTATCATTTTATTTTTGGGCACTATTGAGGGCTATAAGTCGAAAAGTATTTTTTATTATTCATTACAGTGGGTTTGATGTGTTTCAGAATAATTGATTTCAATTTTATGAATTATATGCCCTACCGGTATGAAGGTTCATTATGTGTTATGAAAAATGTTTATAAAATTTATTGAAAAGAAAAAAGAAAGGAAATTGAAATTTCAGTTGGCACAATATGCAAAATACTTGTGATTCGGAGTTGAGGACGAGATCCTCGCATTTTTATATGATGTGAAATATTTAAACCGGGCTACAAGCCGCAGTGAAAGTTATATAAGGACGAGGTCCTTGTGGTGAAATATTTATGAGTTTAAATTCTCCCTTTGTGAAGTTTAATTTGTACTAAAGTACTAATAGGGAGTTATGCCTGATAGGCTTATGTGATAATTCTTTTATGTGTTTTTGTACCATAATTGTGCCGTAGTTATTGAGTTTTAGCCTACGAGGTGAGTGCCCAGGTGGCGTTAAATATGACTCGTTAAGTCTAGTAAATAGTTATGAGGTCTTCACGCCTCACATTCTGTTGTCAGTATTGTGAAAAATTCAAAATAAGGTGTTGGTTAATATGAGATTAATTGATGATGCTGTAATTAATTATGAACAGCTTTTAAGACCAGAGATGTGGTGATGGGCATACATATGATGTGCTTCATGTCCTGATATCATTATGATAATGCAGTGCATGTAATGCTGAGATTAGTGTTATTGATATATACATTGTGGTGCTTTGTTGGGTTGTGGATGTGTTGTTAGGAGTTATTTTGGTGTTACTCTGGCAGGTGGATAGGCCCATTTACAGGGGAGACTCTGCCGAAATTTTTGAAACATTTGGGAGTTAGTAATAATTTGGGGGATTGAGACATGCAAAAGAAGAGATAAGTTAGGGCGAATGATCTTAAGCGAGGGAGAATGTAACACCCCAAAATAATTTCGAAGTACTTTAACACTATCAAGAAAGTTGATGTGTGTGTAGACACGAGTGGCTATAGCCAGTTGAGATAAATACCGTGTGTTGATGTGAAAATCAGGCCTTTTGAAAATGTTTGGAATGTAAGAAATTGGTTTTTAGGCTTACAAGTGTAAATCAAAGAAATAATCTCAGCTGATACGGTGTTGTCGGGCTTATCTCAAATACGGTAACGTAGGATCAACCGTAAGTATATGTGTAAAAGTAAAATCATCAATTTGGTAACCTCAGAATAATTCTTAGCACGTTCGAGGACGAACGTTTGTTTAAGAGGTGGAGAGTATAATGACCCGACTTGTCGTTTTAAGAATTAACGCCTCGTTCAGCGACTTAAGTTCTCTAGAAACTTTGTAATAAGTATTATGACCCGTGAGCGTGGTCGAGTTTGATTTTTCGGAAAATTCGGAATTAATTAAAAGAAACAATCCTTAATTTAAAGCTTAAATGGAAAGAGTTGACCGGAGAGTATACTTTTGAGCAAACGACTTCGGAATAGAATTTTGATGATGTCAATAGCTACATATGGTGATTTTTGACTTAGCAGCGTGTCCGGAAAATTGTTTGGAGGTACGTAGTGGAATTAGGCTTGAAATGATGAAAGTTGAATTTTTGGGAAGTTTGACCGGGGGGTTGACTTTTTGATACCGAGGTCGGAATCCGATTCTGGAAATTGGAATAGGTCTGTTATATCATTTATGACTTGTGTGCAAAATTTGAAGTCATTCCAAATTGATTTGGTGTGTTTCGCCACAAGATATAGAATTTGAAAGTTCAAAGTTCATAGATTTTGATTTGAGGTGTGAATCGTCGTTTTGATGTTGTTTGATGTGGTTTGAAGCCTCGTCTAAGTTCGTATTGCATTTTGGGACATGTTGGTATAATTGGTTAAGGTCCTGAGGGCCTCGGGTGTATTTCGGAAGGTAAACGGAATGGATTTCGGACAAAGAGGGTTGCTTTCTGTTGTAGAGCTGTTCGCCAGAAATTTTTGATGCGTGGAGCCAATTTTGGAAGCTTATATCTCTCAATCTATAAGGAATCTGAAAATCTTTAAAACGTCAAAGTTGTAGCTCTTTGATTCTAGTTTCCAGAAAGTTAAACCATTTATTATTTGGACTTTTTATAGAAAGTTATGATAGATTGAATGAAGGATGGTAGAGCAATTTCGTCAGAAATTTTTAATGCGTGGAGCCGATTTTGGAAGCTCATATCTCGCAATTCATAAGGAATCGAAAATTTATCAAAACATAAAAGTTGTAGTCTTTTGATTTTAGTTTTCAGAAAGTTAAATCATTCATCATTTGGACATTTGTACGTAAAGTTATGATTGATTGAATGAAGGTTGGTGCAAGCAAGTTCTGGTGTGGACTTTTAGTGACGGAAAATGGACTTTTAGTGACGGATTGGCAGAAACTTAAGGACCAAAAATGGTCATTTCCTTCATTTCGTTTTGGATTTTTGGAGCACGATTTTTGGGTAATTTTCACGAAAAAATATTGGTGTAAGTGTTCCTTATCCTATATTGATTATATTTCATGATTCTATTCTCATTTACATCATAAATCCGTGAATTTATGGAAGGAAAATCAAGATTTTTGCAAAATCTTCCAAAAACGAAAATTTAAGATTTGGAGGTCGAGTTGTTATCGGAATTTGATAAAATTGGTATGGTTGCACTCGTATCGGAATGGGTGTTCGAATTTTATAAAAATTATGTCGGGTTCCGAGAGGCGGCCCCGCGTTGACTTTTGTTGACTTTTTAGAATAAATTTTCAAGTAGGCGTTTTATTATCCGGAATTGTTTTTGATGTATTTTAATGAAGTTATACAATTAATTTGGATGGATTTGAGCTGTCCGGAGGTTAATTCAAGCAAGAAGGCTATTTTGGAATATCGACCAAACTTCAAAAAAGTAAGCGTCTTGCTTAACCTCGAGTGGGGGAATTACCCCTTAGGCATCGAGTCTTATGTGCCATTTGGAAATGTGAAAAGCCGTGTACGCGAGGTGACGAGTACGTACTCGGGCTTATATGTGCAAAATTTATTAAGTTAAAGTCTTGGACATATTGTGTAGTAAATTGGATAATTGTTGGTATATATTTAATCATCTAATTGCAATGCCTCAAATCACAATTATTGAACTTGTTTTTATATGAAAATTTGATGTAATTATTATTACTTGTATAGTTATGTGATTTCCGCGAGTTTGATGGTTTGATATTTCTTGGAATTTGATTTCATTATGAATTTTTCCTATGCAGATAATTAATTAAGCAAATTTAAGAAGAAGTGTTAATATAATTATATAAATTTGAATTAATGAAGGTGTGCCCTATGTTGATTATTTTTCTATCTCTGTTGATTATTTTTGAGGTTTTATATACATTGTGTAGAGCCTTGGGCTATTTGTTGTGAAATTAATTGATTTTGTTATATCCTTGAAATTGGTTGTGGCCATTGGTCAAATTGTGATATTAATTGATTTTTGTTAAATTGCCGTGATAATATTCCGTGTAAATTGTTGTGTTAATTGAGTTATCATTTTGAGGATATAAGGGTGGCATCTCACTGTTGATATTACGTGGGCATAAGGAAGGCATTTCACTGTTATTATGTGTGTTGGGGTATTGTCTGGGCGGAGCGATAAGTGTGGCTATAAGAGTGATAAGGGTGGCTATAGGAGCGATAAGGGTGGCTATTGATATTGTTAGGGCGGAGGGATAAGGGAGGTTATTATAGGAGTGATAATGGTGGCTATAGGAGAGATAAGGGTGGCTATTGTCAGGGATGATATGTGATGATGTGGGGTTGCTGCGTTGGAAATTTTTATGTGATGTTGTGATTTTTATTGTTTCTATTTTTATATCTTGTGCAATTGGTTTTGTTGTTGGTAAATTGGTAATAGTCTGATTTATGTTGAAATTGGGGCATGTGGCCATTGCCAGGCGGATTATGATATGAAACGTGGGCACGAGATGTCGTGAGTAAATAATAATAATATTTGCACGTGAATTGTCCGTGCAGTTGTGATATGAAATGAGGGCACGAGGTGCCGAAAAAATATGATAATTTAATTATAGGCACGAAGTGCCGTGGAAATATGAAAGTGGGTTGAGACCCGTGTTTATGAAAAATATGAAAATGGGCTGAGACCCGTAGTGGTATGATTATGAAATGAAGTGTCACATGGTGACTTTTTAATTGAAAGAATTATATTCAAAATATTTCTTTGAAAGGATTTTTATTCAAAAAGATTTATTTGAAAGAATTACATTCTAAAGGTATTTATTTGAAGAAATTATATTTGAGAGAGATTTATTTAAAGGAAGTATATTTTAAAGATATTCATTTGAAGGAATTATATTTGAAAGAGATTTATTCGGAAGAATTATTTGTGAAAGATATTTATTTGAAATACTTGATTTAATTGGGTGTACTTATATTTATAAATAGTTGAGCGTTATTAATGGTGTTCTTGTTCCACTTATTGTTATTTGTTTCCTATTATATTTTATATCTTATTGCAAATGCTATTAGACTAGTGAGTGTCTTGACTGTACTTCATCTCTACTCCACTGAGGTTATTCTTGATACTTACTGGATACCGACCGTGGTGTACTCATACTTTACTTGCGCATATTTTTGTGCAGAGCCAGGTATTGGAGCTATCAGACTCGGACAGAGTTAAAGTGTGATTGCAAGGATTCAAGATAGAGCTGTTTGGTCGTCGCAGTCCCTTAAAGTCTTTTCATTTTATTGTACTGTTAATTATTAATCAAACAGTATTGAGTATTCAATCCTTGAGATCATTTCATGTATTCAGTTAGAGTTCGTAACTCAGTACTACCAGTCTTGGGAGGTTATTATATTCATATTTGTTCCGCTGTTGGTTTTGATTACCTATTCAATTCATATTCAAAAAAATAATGGCTTCGAAATGTAATGGAAATCGGCTTACCTAGTCTTATAGACTAGGTGTCATCACGGCGCCTGTGGTGGGATTTTGGGTCGTGACACTCTCTACCATTGACAGCCACTAAAAAACTTTGAAGCTTTGAAATCGAATTTGGATTTTCAAAAATTATTATTTGTTTGGATTGGTGTTGTTGCAAACAATTGGAAATATTGTTTGGAGTTTATATCTCAATTTTGATGGTATTTTGGTGAAGATTAGACTTGATTTTGGCTGAATTTCAAGAAGAAGAAGAAGAAGAAGAAGAAGAAGAAGAAGAAGAAGAAGAAGAACACATGACATACAATATACTTACGGAATTGTAGTAAAGTTGTAGTATAATTGTATGTAAATTGTATTCTGTTGTACTTATATATATTTTTTTCTTTGAATGTTGTATGAAAGTTAAAAAATAGTTGTATAATGCATGAATCATTATACAAAATTTGTATTCAAGTTATCAATACTATCTTTTTACATAAAGTTATTGATATGTATCAAAATTGTATTAAGAGAGTAAGTTTTGATTGGAATTTTAGAGAGGAAGAAGTACACACCAGACACATAATATATACAAACCAGATACAAAATATACAAAAGATATATTGTATAAAAATTGTATTTAAGTTGTATGATATTGTAGTTATATTTAATTGGGTAGAAATAATGTATGAAAGTTGTAGATAAATTGTAGATAAGTGTATATTGTATAGTTAGTTGTATGAAATTTATTTTTAGTATGTTTGAAAATTGTAGATAAGTTATAAATAAGTTGTATATTATATAATTAGTAGTATAAAATTTATTTTTAGTTTATATGATGTTGTAGATGTATCAAATTTGTATTAAACTTTTATGAAATTTATTTTTTTATTTGTATGTTATTGTACCATATAAATTTATCATCTCTCTATTCTACTTATGCTTCAACTCTAACTAATCTCGAGATCATTGATATATATGTCATGTTTGTGGTATGTGCCCCTTCCTCTCTAAAATTTCAATCAAAACAGAGCTTGGTGAAGTCGAAATTAACTTTCCAAAAGTTGGGAATATTTATAGAAGCTTTGAAAAAGGTCATGGCGGATAGCATATATCTGTTCCGAATTTCTAAGATGAACTAGGTGAAAAGAAAAAAGATAAGTCAGTTAAGAAAAGCAAGGATTCTGCAATAAAAGAAACAATTTATATTCCTTAAGGAAAACCATACCGCAACTAAAGAATGCAAAATAATTCTACAATTAAAAGAACAGTTGATATGCCAACTATGGAAATAGAGAATAGGGAACGTGCAATTAAAAGGAATGCAAAATTTTGGGTTAGAGAATAGGGAAATTGAGGGGAAGAGGAAAAAAAAATAGTATAATTAAATCCTCTAATTTAAGGCATTAATAATGGATTGTGAGCCTTTTAAGGTGGAATGTATATAATTTGTAAGTAATTCTTGTTTAGTGCGGGTAATATACAAAATTAGAATAATTTTAATAAATAAGTTTCAAATATTATATAGGAACAAAAAAATCCCTTGAGTTAGTATCCTAAAACCCGCCTAAACTATACAACCTTTGTTAGTTGCCTACCAAACTATCACATGTCTTCGAAAACCCCCTGAACTATATCTCACTTCATAATAAAAACATCTCATCGCTTTCTTACTAGTTAGTATAATACACTTTCTAAATTATTTTTAAAATCCGTCCTGTGGCAATCTACATGGATATTTATTTAGCTTAATCTAAAAAATCAGACTTAATTAATATTATATCATTGTAAAAAATTACATGATAAAAATAGAAAAGGAGGGCTAGGGTTAAAACTAGTGGGTCAATTGTAAAAAATTTATTTTCCCTTTACTCTCATCAGAGACTTTGCTCTCATTAGAGAATGGCTACACTAATCTCTCAGTAGTGATTTTCTCCATTAATCTTGGTTCTAACCTCGATTGATTTATCTATTCTTGCTTCTGTTTGACAATCGGGATAAAAACTAGGGTTTGTGCTCCTAAATCAGTATAAAAGATTAGGATTTTGACATACCTAAATTCTGAAGATTGTTAAAAGGAGATACCTAAATTGTTAAAGAAGATAGCTACACACAGGTCCTATTTCTTTGTTCCCTAATTTCTTGAAAGATATTAAACATCATGCTCTACAAATACTTGAAAAAGTATTCTTTCTTTCAAATAAATTTAGGTAAGAAATGAAGGATGCATAAAAGGATAAAGATAAAAAAAATAAACTCAGATAATAAGAGAGAGAGAATTTCAGATGGATTCAGATGAAGAAATAGAAAAGAGAGGTGAAAAAATGGAGAAGAAAGGTAAAACAATGAGGAAGGAAAGTGAAATATAAAGAAAAAGAGGAGAAAACAAAAAGAAACATAATTTTAAAAAAGAAGAGCTAATTAGCCATTAGATACTGTCGGGTGGGCTATTTTAATGGCTTTTTTTTAGCTTTCACGCGCTCTTAGGCGATTTGTTACACACATTATGCCACATAAGCGACAAGAGGGTTTTATTATGAAGGGGATATAGTTCAGGGAGTTTTCGGGAACATGCGATAGTTTAAGTGGGCAACTGACAAAAGTTGTATAGTTTAGACAGGTTTTAGGATATTAACTCTTTGTTATTTTGTCGTTGTTATTGTTCTTGTCTCCATTATTTTCAACATTACTTCTTTACTATTGTTTTTGTTTTTCATACCTACGTTGAAATATTTTTCTTGAACCGAGAGTCTACCGAAAATATCTTCTCAAGGTAGGGGTAAGGTCTGCGTGCACACTATCATTCCCAAAGTCCACCTGTGGGAATGCACTGATATATGTTGTTGTTGTTGTAAATCATGTTAGCAGTTCAGTTTAAATTAAGTATTTTATTATTTATGACACATGTCACCCGGGACGGCTCAACAAAATTAGAGGCCTAAAGCCAAACTAGCATAAGAGGCCTTGAACCCCTTTTCCAAAAAAAAAAAAAAAGAACTTTCTTATATACTATAATTTATTTAAAATTTAATTTTCTAACTTTTTGAAATGCAAAATTATGAATAATTATTTTGTTATAAATTTCTTCTAATAATTCTTTTTCAATCGGTAATATAGCTAATACATTCAATCTTTCTTGCGCCATGGTTGATTTTAAGTAAAAAAAATTCAATTTTAATTTTAAAAAACTTCTTTCAAGTTTCTAGTTTGTGGTCGAGGGCGGCCAAAGGCAATTGATACAAGAACTGATATTATTATTCTATAAGTAATATAAATATTTGAAAAAGAATCAAGCTTTTTTATTTGATTGAGTATATCGACTAGAGTACTATTAATTCAACTTTTTCCCCTTAAGTTTTGAATAACTGGATTCATACTTTCTATTTGACATATTTAAATTTTGATAAATACTAAAATGATAATATATGCATACGTACTGTAATATCAAGAAAAACAAATGTTAGATGAAAACTAACACTAAAAAGTTGGAATAGAAGAAGTTGATTCATTAACTTGATGTAAAAATAAATATTTATTGCTTTCATAATATACTTCTCATAGGCTTTAGCTTGATAAAAAAAATTGAATATTGTGAAAATCAAGAAAGAAAGTGAAAAGATTTACATAATATTTAATGAGAAAAAGATATTATCACTTGATTTCTTTCATAAATTTTGCATTTACATGTTAGGGGCCCAATTTTAAGGAATATAGATATTTTTTATTTTTATTTTTGCCAAGATATGTAATAAGAGTAAAAATACTTAATTTAAAATAAAATTATAGAGTAAAAAGTTGGGGGTCTCTAAAGTTGGGGGTCTCTAAAGTTGGGGGCCTAAAGCTTGGGCTTCATTGGCTTTACCCAAAAGTCGGCCCTGCATGTCACGACCTTATTGGTGCGTGATATCACACATATTTTTAAAAATCGATCAACAAAAAGTGGTGGGTCTTAGACACACTCTATAAATGTTGAGTGTACAAGATAATTTTCATCCGTAAAAAATATATAGCAGGAATTTGATCCACAATTTAGGGGATAACTGATGTATTTTGCCTAACTAAAATGATAAGTGTCTTGGCACGGTTCAAACGGCCATCTAAAAATCTCGAGCAATTTATAAAAGATGAACTCTTCAACTCACAAGAAGCAAAACGGGTGATAGTTAGGGAAGATAGAGATGGAGCGTAAATATTCTGATTTAACTTTTTTGTCCACAATATACAAATGGTGGTTTCTACACACAAAAATAAGACTTTAATATTCTTTTAAAAGAAAATATAATAATTTTTTGTTCACCTAACCTCGTGGAGAATCATGACTGAATATATTTTTCTCACCAACCTACCCAACCCCAAATAATAAAGGTCCATTTCTGAAAGTGGCACTCAGACGAGACTTTTTCTAATTTAAAAAAAAAAAAAAATAGTAATAACTACATCCAGAAACCAATTTTATTTAACAGAATTAATATGTTGATATAAATTATAATGTGAAAGAATATTCTAGATCAAGTGACATGTGCTTAATTGATATTCGAGTTACTGTATAAATTTGGGATCCGAAATGAGGAAAATTTGATAGAATTATTGGAATACTATTGTATTTAAATCTTTATGATTACACCATGAAATTTTTAAAATTTGCAACTCCCAACCTATTCAAATTAAAGTCACATGAATAAAATTTGTTTACTTTATTTCATTCTATTACCTTGGCCATTGTCCAAGCTTGCTTAAATTGAAATACCCTCCAAAAAAAAAAAGAATAAGAAGCCATAAGCTAAGGTAGGCATGTTCATGGATCGGATTTCGTATATTTTGGACTATAATTTCGGATTTCGAATTTGGTAAATTGCAATCCGAATTCGAACCAAATTAAATTCGGTTCGGATTGCATTTTGATGTTTGGATCGGATAAATATTTCGGATTACGATTCGAATTGTAAGCCTTATATATTAAGATGCTAAAATAAATGACTTTAAGTATAGCTAGCTATCCTGCTTCACTGCAAACTAACGAGTCATACACAACATTACATACAATTACTCAAATCTTTCATGATAAGGAAACTATGTATGATCACAATATACATGGATTGAAAAACATGCAAAAGCACACCCGTTTTAACCATTACATACCCAATTAGAACAAAAATATAAGGACATGATTAACCTCACTTGTGTTTCTCAACAAGAAAACTCAGAGAAATTATCTGATGTAACGCTCACTTTTATATGTAGACCCTATATTTTGAATTTCGGATCGGTTCGGATTTAAATTAAGCCAAACTGTATCCGATCCGATATCCAAAATAATTAAATCTCTAATCTGAAATCTGATCCAAAGAGTTGAAATCCAATCCGAATAATACGGATCGGTTCGGATATTCGGATTGACCCAAATAATGCACAGCCCTAGGCCAAGGTGCAAGCGCTAAACTTGATAGTTGAGTTGTGCTAGTTATCAGAACTTTTATCTTACGAGTAAGTGTGATGATCCAAAAGGTTATCTTTAAATTTAATAATTAATTCTATGTTCTAAAATCTCAAAAAGCACTATTTATCATTTCTCGACTTGCGTGCGTAGTTCGTAAAATTTTCCGGAAAGTTTTTATATGAAAAATTGATTAAAATATGAAATAGAGCCTTAAAACTCAACTGAGTTGACTTTGGTGAATATTTTGAGCAAACGTACTCAGATCAGTATTTTAACAGTTTCGCTAGGTCCGTATCGTGATTTGGGACTTGGGCGTATACCCAAAATTGAATTTGGAGGTCCCTAGCTTGAATTATCGCCAGTTGGCGAAAACTAGAAGCCTAAAGGCTTAAAGATTTCAAAGTTTGACCACAAATTGACTTTTATTGATATCGGGGTCGGAGTCGAGTTCTAAAAATTTTCATAAGTCTGTTATGTCATTTATGACTTGTCTGTCGAATTTGGTGAGAAACGGAATTGATTTGACATGATTCAGACGATCGGTGGTGAAAATAGAAATTTTAAAGTTTTCTTAAAAATTTCATTTGATTTGATGTCCGATTCGTAATTCTAGGTATTAAATTTGAATTTTGATCACGCAAGCGAGTTCTTCTGAGGTTTTCGAACTTGTGTGCATATTCTAGGTATTAAAATTTTCAAAAATATAAAATTAAGATTTGAAGGTCAATCCGGTGTCAGAATTCGATAATATTTGTATGGTTGAACTCGTATCAAAACGAGTGTTCGGATTTTGTGAGTTTTTTCGGGATTCGAGACGTGGGTTCCACTGATAATTTTTGAGATAAATTTCGGATTTTTATCCGAAAATTAGTAAATTCATATGGAATTAATTTTTACGATTTGTATTGAATATATTGAATTATTTATGACTAGATTTGAGGATTTCGGACACTAATTCGCTAGGCAAGGGTGTATTGAAAATTTGAATTTCGCTGCGAAGCGAGATAAGTGTCGTGGTTAACCTTGACTTGAGAGAATAGAACCCTTGAATTATTTGTTATGTGAATTTCATGTGTAACAATATATAGGCAAGGTGGCGGGTGCCTATACTTTATCAAATTAATTGTTTCCTAATTATTTAAACATCTTAAATTGTTTTAAGACACGAATTAATCGTTATAATAATTGTTTCACTCGTATTCCTTGTCAGATATTAATTCTTGAATTCCTCAATAATTATTACATGCTTATTTATTTTATGTGTCTTAATTGTTATTTAACGTTTAGCATATTAAATATTAAACTGCATATTTTCTCCTTGATTTTCTCAATTAATTGCTACTTGTCATTGTTTGTTCATAATTAAATTATAATTATTGTATGCCTTGATGCTTAATAGTTTCTCATTGAACGTGGTTCTATTACATTTAAGAGTTGTATAAATATATATGAAGGATCGGGTTGCAGGCCACAACATATTTATTTAAAGTTTATATGGGGGATCGGGTTGCACACCGCAACAGATTTATTTAAAGTTTATATTGGGGGAACGGGTTGCACGCCGCAATAAAAACAAGTTGAGAGATTGTGACTGTTGAATTGACTTCAAGTATTGATATTATCTACCGGTCTTACTACTATTCCCCTTATTATTATTAATATTTGTGTACAGGTTAATTTAAGCAACCTGCCTTAGCCTCGTCACTACTTCGTCGAAGTTAGGCTCGGCACTTACCAGTACATAGGGTCGGTTGTACTGATACTATATTCTGCACTTCTTGTGCAGATTTAGGAGTTGGTCCCAATGGCGTACTGTATATTTGCCTAGATATAGCTACCAGTAGAGACTTGAGGTATAACTGCACACTGTTCGCAGTTCTGAAGTCCCCTTCTATATTATCTCAGGTGTGTATTATATTTCAAACAACTTAAATTTTATTCAGACCTTTATTTATATTATTCTAGAAACTCGTGCACTTGTCACTCCAGTTCTGGGATGGTATTTAGATATCGCGATTATTATGGATTATTCACTTTATTTCAGACTTTATTTTCGCATTTATTTTCTTGTTATTAATTAATTTAAAATTTTGTTAAAAATAGCTAATTGTATTCTAACGTTGGCTTAACCAGCAAGTGAAATGTTAGGCGCCATCACGGTCTCGAAGGTGGGAATTTCGGGTCATGACAGTTGGTATCAGAGCACTAGATTACATAAGTCTCACGAGTCACGAGCAAATTTAGTAGTGTCTGAAGGATCGGTACGGAGACGTCTGTACTTATCTTTCAGAGGCTATGAAGTTTAGGAACAATATCACTTCTTTCTTATCCTGTTGTGTGATTTTATTCTATCATCAATAATTGAACCATTCTATTCTTATTCTCTCGCAGATGGCGAGAACACGTAATACATCTATCGACGGACATGGACCAGAGCCCCCAGTGGCAACTATGACCAGGGGTAGAGGTCGAGGCCGAGGTCGTGCTAGAGGTCGAGGCCGAGATCGTGCTAGAGGCCGAGGTAGAGGTAGAGCTCAGTCTAGAGCTCGAGCAGCCACACCTGTTGTAGAACCTCAGGTGGATCTTCAAGAGGAGGTTCCTGTTCAGACTGTACCAGTTAGACCAGTTCAGGTCCCAGAAGGATTCATAGCTACTCCAGTGCTTCAGGACGCTCTAGTCCGTTTGGTAAGTCTTATGGAGGGTGTGGCCTAGAATGGTACATTTCCAGTAGCACCAACCGTCTCACAGGCTGGGGGAGGAGTACAAAATACCACTACTCCCGCTCCAGAGCAGATGGCTCTCCAGAATCAGGCTCCAGGAGTCCCGCCAGTTGGGGTAATTCAGCTAGTTATTGCGGCACAGGCCGGTGATAGGCCCGCCATGTCTTCTAAGGCCTTATTGAGACTGGATAATTTTACTAAGCTCTTTCCAGTTCACTTTAGTGGTACACCTTCTGAGGACCCACAGGATTATCTTGACCGCTGCCATGAGGTGGCATGGAACATGGGTATAGTTGAGACCAATAGGGTCGATTTTGCTGTATTTCAGATGACGGGTTCCGCCAAAAAGTGGTGGAGAGATTATACATTGACCAGACCAGTTGGATCGCCTACATTGACTTGGGAGCAGTTTTCACGGCTATTTCTAGAGAAGTTCCTCCCTATCACATTGAGAGAGGATTACCGCAGGCAATTTGAGCGTCTACAGCAGGGCAGTATGATTGTTACTCAATGTGAATCCCGTTTTATGGATTTAGCCTGTCATGCTCTCCTTTTACTACCTACTGAGGGAGAGAGAGTGGGGAGGTTTATTGAGGGACTCACTTACCCTATCAGGCTTCAGATGGCCAAGGAGGTCGGAAGTGAGATTTCCTTTCAGGCGGCTGCTAATGTCGCAAGGAGGATAGAGATGGTTCTTGCACAGGAGAGAGGGCAGAGGTATGATAAGAGGCCTCGTCAGTTCGGCGGTTTCAGTGGTGCCTCGTCTGGAGGTAGGGGTAATTTTGGTAGAGGTCATCCTCCCAGACCGTTTCATTCAGCACTTTAGGCATCTCCCGGTGCTTCAGGGAGTCACGGTCATATTATGCTTTACTCTGGGCAGCCAGCATTTAGTGCACATTCAGCTCCTATCAGTGCACCATCACTCCAGAGTCACTACAGCGGTTATCCAGCTCGTTTGGGTCAGCTTTAGCTTCAGCAGCCACGGCATCAGGATGGGTGTTATGAGTATGGGAACATTGGTCACATCATGAGGTATTGCCCTAAGTTGTCGAGTAACAGATCTCGACAGGATTCTCGTGCCATCATACCGGCACCGGTTGCTTCACCGCCTGCTTAGCCAGCTAGAGGTAGGGGTTAGGCAGCTAGAGGTGGAGGTCAGGCCATTAGAGGTGGAGGTCAGGCCGTTAGAGGTGGAGGCCAGCCAGTTAGAGGTCGTCCCAGAGACGCAATTTAGAGTGGTGGGGCCCAGCCCCGATTTTATGCTTTTCCAGCTAGGCCTAAGGTGGAGTCATCCGATGCCGTGATCACAGGTATTATTCCAGTTTGCCATAGAGATGCTTCATATGTGTCCTCCATGATCTACTTATTCATATGTGTCCTCATATTTTTCTTCGTATTTGGTTGTGCCTTGTGATTCTATGAGTGCTTTTGTGTGTGTATCTACATTCTGTTGTAGTAGACCATGTCTATCATTCATGTGTGGTTACTATTGGTAGTCTTGAGACTAGTGTGGATCTTCTACTTCTTGATATGGTAGATTTTGATGTCATCTTGGGTATGGATTGACTGTCACCTTATCATGCTATATTGGATTGTCATGCCAAGACGGTGATCCTAGCCATGCCAAGGTTACCTCGGTTAGAGTGGAAAGGAACTCCTGGTCATTCTACCAGCAGAGTTATTTCTTATATGAAGGCTCGATATATGGTCGAGAAAGGGTGTCTAGCCTATTTGGCTTATATTCACGATCCAAGTGCGAATGTTCCTTCTATGGACTCAGTACCAACTGTACGTGAATTTCCAGAAGTATTCCCTGCAGATTTTTCGGGGATGCCACCTGACAGAGATATTGATTTCTGTATTGGTTTAGCTTCGGGCAGTCAGCCCATTTCTATCCCACCATACCGTATGGCCCTGCTAAAGTTGAAAGAATTGAAGGAGCAGTTATAAGACTTGCTTGATCAAGAATTCATTAGACCCAGTGTTTCGCCCTGGGGTACACCAGTATTATTTATAAAGAAGAAAGATATTTCAATGCGAATATGTATAGATTATCGGCAGTTGAACAAGGCTACTATCAAGAACAAGTATCCACTGCCAAGAATTGATGACTTATTCGATTAGCTTCAGGGTGCCAAGGTGTTTTCAAAGATCGACTTGAGGTCTGGTTACCATCAGTTGAAGATTAGGGCATCTGATGTCCTTAAGACAACTTTTCAGACTCGGTATGGGCATCATGAATTCCTAGTGATGTCATTTGGATTGACAAATGCCCCAGCAACATTTATGGATTTGATGAATCATGTGTTCAAGCCCTATTTGGATTATTTTGTGGTTGTATTCATTGGTGATATCTTGATTTACTCCAACAGTCGAGAGGAACATGAACAACATCTTCGGAGTGTGCTTCAGACTTTGAAGAATAATCAGTTATATGCTAAATTTTCAAAATGCGAATTTTGGTTAAACTAGTTGCCTTTTTGGGGTATGTTGTATCGGCAGAAGGCATAAAGGTGGATCCTAAGAATATTGAGGTTGTTCACAATTGGCCTAGACCTACTTCAGTTACAGAGATTTGGAGTTTCTTGGGTTTGGCAGGTTATTATTGTCGGTTTGTGGAGGTATTTTCATCTATAGCAAGCCCATTAACCAGACTGACCCAGAAATGTGCCTCATTCAGATGATCAGACGAGTGTGAGTTGAGCTTTCAAAAGCTCAAAACTGCTCTGACTACGGTGCCAATATTGGTATTACCCACAGGTTCAGGATCGTATACGATATATTGTGATGCATCTCACATTGGGCTTGGTGCGGTATTAACACAAGATGGCAGGGTGATTGCATACGCGTCCCGACAATTGAAAGTTCAAGAGAAGAATTATCCTGTTCATGACTTAGAATTGGTAGCCATTGTTCATGCGTTGAAGATTTGGAGGCATTACCTCTACGGTTTCTCGTGTGAGGTATTTACTGATCATCGTAGCTTTCAGTATCTGTTCAAACAAAAAGATCTTAATTTGAGGCAGAGAAGATGGTTGGAGTTGTTGAAAGACTATGATATCACCATTTTGTATCACCCCTGAAAGGATAATGTGGTGGCCGATGCTTTGAGTAGAAAGGTTATGAGTATGGGCAGCATTGCTTATATTCCGATTAGTGAGAGACCGTTAGTTGTAGATGTCCAGACTTTGGCTAATCAGTTTGTGAGGTTAGATATTTCAGAACCTATTCGGGTTTTAGCTTGTATAGTCGCTCGGTCTTCTTTATATGAGTGCATCAGAGAACGGTAGTATGATGATCCTCATTTACTTGTCCTTAAGGACACGGTGTGGTACGGTGATGCCAAACATGCTGCTATGGGGGAAGATGGAGTTCAGCGAATGCAAGGTCATATTTATGTGCCTAATGTGGATGGGCTTCGTGAATTAATTTTGGAAGAGGCCTACAGTTCCAGATATTCTATTCATCCAGGTGCCGCCAAAATGTATCAAGATTTCCGGCAACATTATTGGTGGAAGAGAATGAAGAAGGATATAGTTGCATATGTAGCTCGGTGTTTAAATTGTCAGCAAGTCAAGTACGAGCATCAGAGACCTGGTGGCTTGCTTCAAAAGTTAGAAATTCCTGAGTGGAAGTGGGAGCGTATCACTATGGATTTTGTTGTTGGGCTCCCACGGACTCAGAGAAAATTTGACGCAGTTTGGGTCATTGTGGATAGGTTGACCAAGTCACCACATTTCATTCCAGTGGCAGTTACCTATTCTTTAGAGCGTTAGCTGAAATTTACATTCGTGAGATCGTCCGCCTTCACGGTGTGCCTGTGTCTATTATTTTAGATCGAAGTACACAATTTACCTCACACTTCTGGAGGGATGTACAACGTGAGTTAGGCACGCGGGCTGAGTTGAGCACAACATTTCACCCACAGATGGATGGACAGTCAGAGCGCACCATTCATATATTGAAAGATATGTTTCGCGCTTGTGTTATAGACTTTGGAGGTTCTTGGAATCAGTTCTTGCCACTTGCGGAGTTTGCTTATAATAATAGCTATCAGTCGAGCATTCAGATGGCTCCATATGAGGCATTATATGGAAGGCGATGCCGATCGCCAATTGTTGGGTATCGATTTGGTGCAAGATGCCTTGGATAAGGTTAAGATTATTTAGGATCGATTTCGCACAACTCAGTCTAGGCAAAAGAGTTATGCTGACCGTAAAGTTCGTGATATTGCATTCATGGTTAGAGAAAGAGTATTTCTCCGGATTTCACTTATGAAAGGTGTAATGAGGTTCGGAAAGAAGGGCAAGTTGAGCCATAGGTCTATTGGACTCTTTGAAATTCTTGAAAGGGTGGGTGAAATAGCCTACAGGCTTGTATTACCACCTAGTTTATCAGCGGTTCATCCGGTGTTTTATGTGTCTATACTCCGAAAATATAATGGTGCTCCGTCCCATATGTTAAATTTCAGCTCAGTCCAATTGGACAAGGATTTGACTTATGAGGAGGAGCCGGTAGCTATTCTAGCCTGGCAGGTCCGACAGGTGAGGTCTAAGAGTTATCCTTCAGTTCGGGTGCAATGGAGAGGTCAGCGGTAGAAGCATCTACCTGGGAGTCTGAGTCGGACATGCGGAGTAAATATCCACACCTTTTCACCAGCTCAAGTACTTTTTCTAATTCCGTTTGAGGATGAACATTTATTTTAAAGGTGGAGAATGTGATGACCCAAAAGGCCATCTTTAAATTTAATAATTAATTATATATTCTAAAACCTCGAATAACACTATTCATCATTCCACGACTTGCGTGCGCAGTTCGTAAAAATTTTCGGAAAGTTTTTATATGAAAAATTGATTAAAAAGTGAAATAGAGCCTTAAAACTCAACTGAATTGACGTTGCTAAACATTTTGAGCAAACGGACTAGGATCAGTGTTTTGACAGTTTCGGTAGGTCCATATCGTGATTTAGGACTTGGGCGTATGCCCGAAATTAAATTTGGAGGTCCCTAGCTTAAATTATCGCCAGTTGGCAAAAACTAGAAGCCTAAAGGCTTAAAGATTTCAAAGTTTGACCACAAATTGACTTTTATCGATATCGGGGTCGGATTCGAGTCCTGAAAATTTTTATAGGTCCGTTATGTCATTTATGACTTGTGTGTCGAATTTGGTGAGAAACGGAGTTGATTTGACGTGATTCGGACTATCGATTGTGAAAATAGAAGTTTTAAAGTTTTTTTAAAAATTTCATTTGATTTGGTGTCCGATTCGTAATTCTAGGTGTTAAATTGTGTTTTGATCGTGCGAACGCGTTTGTTTGAGGTTTTTGGACTTGTGTGCATGTTTGGCTTAGAGCCCCGAGGGCTCGGGTGAGTTTCGGATGGCCTACAGACCATTTGAACTTTGAAAAAAACTGGTTTTTAGCTTCATCTGTCATCTGATGCATTGTGCTTCGCGATCGCGAAGAGGAAGTTGTGAACCGTGAGTTTTACCCTTCACGTTCGCAATGATAGGCACGCGATCGCAGAAGGTTAGCTCCCAGTGCACTGCGAATACTAGGGCCAAGCCGCGTTCGCGTAGAAGGAATGAAGGCAGAAGCTGGGTATACCATTTGTGCTACGCGATCGCACATAACTTGTGCGATCACGTAAGGCTGAGAAAATGTTCTACGCGATCGCATGACCATTTACGCGATCGCGTAGAGTTAATAATCCGGGTAGCCAAAATATATTTTGCGATCGCAAAGAGTTATCCGCGATCGCAAAGAGTAATATGGACCTAGGCAGAAATTGTTCTACACGATCGAGAATGAATTCCCGCGATCGCGATGAGTAAAAATCTGGGCAACAGAACTTAAGTTCTAAAAATGGGATTTCGTCCCATTTTTCACCATTTTCGATTTTGAGCTCGGGTAAGAAGCTTTTTGGGCGATTTTCACGGAAAAATATTGGGGTAAGTGTTCCTTATTCTATATTGATTATATTCCATAATTCCATACTCATTTACATCATGAATCCGTGAATTTATGGAAGAAAAATCAGATTTTTATAAAATCTTCCAAAAATATAAAATTAAGATTTGAAGGTCAATCCGGGATCGAAATTTGATAATTTTTATATGGTTGAACTCGTATCGGAACGGGTATTCGGATTTTGTGAGTTTTTCGGGATTCGAGACGTGGGTCCCACTGATGAAGTTTGAGATAAATTTTGAATTTTTATCCGAAAAATTAGTAAATTCATATGGAATTAATTCCTACGATTTGTATTAAATATATTGAATTGTTTATGACTAGATTTGAGGATTTCGGACACTAATTCGCAAGGTAAGGGTGTATTGGAAACTTGAATTTGGTTGTGAAGCGAGGTAAGTATCGTGGTTAACCTTGACTTGAGGGAATATAACCCTTGAATTATTTGTTATGTGAATTTCATGTGTAACGATGTATAGGCAAGGTGGCGGGTGCCTATACTTTGTCAAATTAATTGTTGCCTAATTATTTAAATATATTAAATTATTTTAAGACACGAATTAATCGTTATAATAATTGTTTCACTCATATTCCTTGTCAAATATTAATTCTTGAATTTCTGCAATAATTGTTACATGCTTATTTGATTTATGTGTCTTAATTGATATTTGACATTTAGCATATTAAATATTAAACTCCCTATGTTCTCCCTGATTTCCTCAATTAATTTCTACTTGTCATTGTTTGTTCATAATTAAATTATAATTATTGTATGCCTTGATGCTTAATAGTTTCTCATTGAACGCGGTACTTATTGGAGTATTTTTATTATATTTAAGAGTTGTATAAATATATATGGGGGATCGGGTTGCACGCCGCAACAGATTTATTTAAAGTTTATATGGGGGATCAAGTTGCACGGCGTAATAAATTTATTTAAAATATATATGGGGGATCGGGTTGCACGCTGCAACAGATTTATTTAAAGTTTATATTTGGGAAACGAGTTGTACCGCAATGAAAAGAAGTTGAGGGATTGTGAGTGCTGAATTGACTTCAAGTATTGATATTATTTACCGGTCTTACTACTATTCCCGTTATTATTATTAACGTTGTGTACAGGTTAATGTAAGGGACCTGCCTTAGCCTCGTCACTACTTTGTCGAAGTTAGGCTCGACACTTACTAATACATAGGGCCGGTTGTACTAATACTATACTGTGCACTTCTTGTGCAGATTTCGGAGTTGGTCCCAGCGGCGTACTGTAGATTTGCCCGGATACAACTACCAGTGGAGACTTGAGGTATAACTGCACAACGTTCGCAGTTCTGAAGTCCCCTTCTATATTATCTCAGTTGTGTATTATATTTCAAGCAACTTAAATTTTATTTAGACCTTTATTTGTATTATTCTAGAAGTCCGTGCACTTGTGACTCCAGTTCTGAGATGGTATTTAGATATCGCGATTATTATGGATTATTCACTTTATTTCAGACTTTATTTCCGCATTTGTTTTCTTGTTATTAATTAATTAAAAATTTTATTAAAAATGACTAATTGTATTCTAACGTTGGCTTGTCTAACAAGTGAAACGTTAGGCGCCATCACGGTCCCGAATGTGGGAATTTCAGATCGTGACAGTAAGGGTTCGATTTTCCACCTTATAATTCTTTTTCATTTCTCATTCCCTTACCATTAATTATATATAATAAAAAATAAATAAAAAAGTGTAAGTACTAGATGTTTGAACCTAGACATCTTGCCTTCCTACAATCCTACAGTGTACACTTTACTCAGATTTATAAGTTGGTATGAAACAAATTGAGCTTTTCACATCAACGTTTTCATAGGGTGTTACTGAAAAGAAAGAGGAAAAAGAGGAAAAAGAGAAAAGTTGATAGGGTGTTACTGAAAAGAAAAGGAGAAAAAGCAGAAAAAAAAGAGAGTAAGTTCTATGAAATGACTGTGTATATATAAAATTGATACGTATTAGATAATTTCATAACTTTTTAGATAAATATTAATTGGTAATTGAATTAAAAACAACAATTAATATACTATTACATAGTATTAATTTTAGCATAAAATAGTTTATATATTATTAGTATATATAATTTAATCGAAAACAAAATAAAATGACACCACCCAAAAAAAAGGAAAGAAGAATATTCAAAGGAAAAGGGAAATATCAGAAATATTTGAAAATTATCATGTGAATAGCCATAGCCCATAGGACAGCATTCTTGGAAACTCAGAAATATATAAAGAGCAGTCGTGCTTTGACTGCAATACGTAAGCCACAGTGTTTGTAGAAGAGAATTAGACCCCGTCACCTAAAGTTTGTTTCTCTCCATTCGTAAAAGTTCACATTGGGTAGGTGAGTTCACTCATTAAACTTATATCTTTATATGAAATCACTATTTATTTAGAAGATCTTAACAACCCCAGATCGCAAATTTTCCTTTTTCTTCATTTTTTGGACTTATTTAAGGTACTTATACCTTTTTTAAAATTTGGTTTAATCTGTTAAAGTTTTGATCTTTATTTTGTGACAGTTTAGTATTTGATTAAAGATGTTAGCTTTAATTCAGGTTTAATCTGTTAAAGTTTTGATCTTTGTTTTCTGATAGTTTAGTATTTGAGTAAAGTAGGTAGCTTTAATTCAGTAATCTGTTAAAGTTTTGATCTTTATTTTGTGATAGTTTAGTATTTGATTGAAGATCTTAGCTTTAATTCTTGATTTCTGATATGGGTTTTTCTCATTCTTCATTCGGTTGTCTTGTGGTTTAGTTTTTTTTACTGCAGGATTTTACAGTACTTGCATTGGATCACTTAGGACCCGTTTGGCCATAGATTTTGCCAAAATAAAATTTGGTTTTATTTGGCAAACACATGTTTGGCCATAGATTTTGCCTATATTTTGGCCAAATCCCAAAATCAGCTCTGTAGCTAGTTTTGGGCCAAAATATCACTATTATATTTTTTTAAAATTGCCCCAAACTTTTGTATTTCATAAAAGAACCTCCATTAATTATTTTGTAACGATGTTGCTTCGTCTTCTCGGTCATCCGATATTGTTTCATGTAGTTCATTATAAAAATGATAATTTTGTATCAAATTTATTTATGTTCAGGACTATGGTTTGCGATAATATAATGAATGTTATTGATAATGATACTGTTGGGTATCTGTGATAATTTTTAGAACTTGTGGATATAGGTCATGTTTCATGTTTTTCCAAACCAAACTTCACCCAAAACAGATGTCCAAACACATTTTCATCTTCAAACCAAACTTCACCCAAATCAGATTTTTCAGAATAAATTTGGGAAATCTATGGCCAAACGCTAGCTTAGTTAGAATGCTGAAACCTTCATTTTTTTTTTTTTTTTTTTTTTGGTTTTCCTCTTTTCTGGTTACCTTTCTTTGATTCTTGTTGTGCTTTTGGCCAAAAGGTTTGGAACTTCTCTTTTTATGTTTCATCCAGATCTGATCTATTATGTTTTTGTTGCTTTAGTTTACAATAACTGTTCTTTTCTTGTCACCTTTTGGTAACTTTTTTGGTATTTCTCTGTCAGCTGATTCTATTCTTCCTTCCTGCATCCGGATCCGTTTCACATTTGCTTCCATGAATTGGTTTTGTAATTTGTTCCTATACCCTTTTAGTTTAAGGTATCTGAATTGGTATTTCCTTGATTCTGTTACTGGTTTGATAAGCAGCAAAATTGTGAATGACAGAAAATATAATTGAGTTTAAACCACACGTTGACTTCAATTAGGTAAAATTTGCTCAAGAAAGGCAACAACTTGACTATATGAAGTAGGAATCACGATTTTTGGTTCTTTTATTAGCTTAATTCTAGAAGAAATAACCCATGTGCAAAGTAATAATGAGAGTCGATGTTAGCAGAAATGGTCTCTCAAAATGTGTCCTAATTATCTGTTCTCGTTGTTGCTATAAGCTATTCCTTCTTGTACCTTTTATGCTTTCAGTTTCATCCTAAGGATTTATTTCCCATCCTCTGATGACAGGTGACAGCATGGCTTCTCCGACAAGAATTGGTCTTGCTGGCCTTGCTGTTATGGGCCAAAATCTTGCTCTCAATATTGCTGAGAAAGGATTCCCTATATCTGTTTACAACCGAACCACTTCAAAAGTTGATGAGACTGTTGAACGAGCTAAAAAAGAAGGAGATCTTCCTCTTTATGGCTTTCATGATCCAGAGTCCTTTGTGAATTCTATCCAAAAGCCTCGCGTCACAATCATTCTTGTCAAAGCTGGAGCACCAGTTGATCAGACCATCAAAACTCTTTCGGCTTACATGGAGAAAGGAGACTGTATCATTGACGGTGGTAATGAATGGTATGAGAACACGGAGAGGAGAGAGAAAGAAATGGCTGAGTTAGGACTTCTTTATCTAGGGATGGGAGTTTCAGGTGGTGAAGAGGGGGCTCGAAATGGACCGTCGCTGATGCCTGGAGGCTCTTTTGAAGCCTACAAGTACATAGAAGATATCTTACTAAAGGTCGCTGCTCAAGTTCCTGATAGTGGACCTTGTGTTACATACATTGGTAAAGGTGGTTCTGGCAATTTTGTTAAGATGGTCCACAATGGAATTGAATATGGTGATATGCAATTGATTGCGGAGGCTTATGATGTTCTGAAATCTGTTGGGAAGCTCTCTAACGATGAGTTGCAACAAGTTTTCTCAGAATGGAACAAAGGGGAGCTTCTGAGCTTCTTGATTGAAATCACAGCTGATATATTTGGAATCAAGGATGACAAAGCAGATGGATATTTAGTAGACAAGGTTTTGGACAAGACTGGAATGAAAGGTACTGGTAAATGGACTGTTCAGCAAGCTGCTGAACTGTCAGTTGCTGCTCCTACTATAGCGTCATCACTGGATTCAAGATTCCTTAGTGGATTGAAGGATGAAAGGGTGCAGGCAGCCAAAGTTTTCAAATCTAGCGGGGTTAGCGATATACTTGTTGAACAGTCTGTGGATAAGAAGCAATTGATTGACGATGTGAGAAAAGCACTCTATGCATCAAAAGTATGTAGCTATGCCCAGGGAATGAATTTGATAAGGGCAAAGAGTGTTGAAAAGGGATGGGACTTGAAACTAGGGGAGCTTGCTAGGATTTGGAAAGGTGGTTGCATTATCCGTGCTATATTTTTGGATCGTATCAAGCAGGCTTATGACAGAAATCCAGATCTCGCTAACCTGCTTGTGGATGAAGAATTTGCAAAGGAGGTAGTTGAACGACAGTCTGCCTGGCGAAGAGTGGTCTGCCTTTCTATAAGCTCGGGTATCAGCACACCTGGTATGTCTTCAAGTCTTGCTTATTTCGACTCATACCGGAGGGAAAGGCTTCCCGCAAATTTGGTCCAAGCTCAAAGGGATTACTTTGGTGCTCATACTTATGAGAGGACTGATATGCCGGGGGCATTTCATACTGAGTGGTTCAAGATTGCCAAACTGTCGAAGATCTGAGTTTCTTCTGGTTACATTCTTGCCATTGACCTAATTGAATAAAGTTCATGTTGTCACTGAATCTGGGAAGAGAGATCCTGTGGTATCACATCTTGTCATCTGGTCTCTCAGGTGTTGAAATTTCCCTATGTTTGTTGTGGAGCCTATTTGTATTTCTAGTCCTTGGCAGCTTTTTTCTCGTGTTATGTTTTCCAAGTTGCTGAAAACTCTCATACAAGCAAAGAAAGTATTATCCCTTGTTTTGGATAAAGTTCTTTAATCTTTTTCTGTCCTTACTTTTGCTCTATCTTGACTTGCATTCTCATTTTTCTTAACCATTTAATGCATTTATCTTGTTCCTTCACTCTACATTGTTCGGGTGTGTTACACGATATTTTCTGATTCATTTGAAATATCTGTGCTATTTTACTTGAGGATCTTGATTAACCTCTGATTTTAAATCAGAACCACAGAAGATCTGGTCCAGTATATTTTTACAGCATTTTGTATATGGGTAATTGACCCTTTGATAAGTTGCTTTATATACGGGGATATCCATCTTTTGATCCTTTCCTTTTTGGGAAGTTACATTCAAGTTCCCATGTTGTCTTTAATTAGCTAATATTTGGAAATGTCAGAAGATTTTCATCACCGGATTTCACTTGGAACTAGGGACCTCGTAATTCAACTAATGATCAGTAGTAAATGGACACACTTGGTCCGGTGTTTTCCAGGAGTCTTCTTATATTGGTTGAAGACTTGTATATCAGTGTTGGGATAAGTGTGAGATTTAGAGAACCTCTGGTTTATCTTTAAAAAACAAGTAGTTTAGTATTGGAATGTCAGAAGATTTTCATCACCGGATTTCACTTGGAACTAGGGACCTCGTAATTCAACTAATGATCAGTAGTAAATGGACACACTTGGTCCGGTGTTTTCCAGGAGTCTTCTTATATTGGTTGAAGACTTGTATATCAGTGTTGGGATAAGTGTGAGATTTAGAGAACCTCTGGTTTATCTTTAAAAAACAAGTAGTTTAGTATTGGAATGTCAGAAGATTTTCATCACCGGATTTCACTTGGAACTAGGGACCTCGTAATTCAACTAATGATCAGTAGTAAATGGACACACTTGGTCCGGTGTTTTCCAGGAGTCTTCTTATATTGGTTGAAGACTTGTATATCAGTGTTGGGATAAGTGTGAGATTTAGAGAACCTCTGGTTTATCTTTAAAAAACAAGTAGTTTAGTATTGGAATGAAATGGGCCCAAATAAAGCGAAATGATAGAGGATTCACATCCAACGCCAACTAATCTTTGATTAAGGCGTAGTTGATTGATCGATTGGTAGTAAGTGGACATTAACTGCAAGTATCATACATCCGATCTGGTTCTGCTTATATGGTGCCAATTTTTAAGCTCTGAATACTAATATTTCACATTTGCTGGATTCAAGAACCTTGCCTATATATTTATCAGATTACATAGACTGGGAAAAAAATTAATCAGTCCAATAGTTCATAGCATATATCTAATCATCCCTAAATAATTGGAGTATTGGACTTATCAATTTTAAACCTCTTTCCTTATCCCCCAAAGAAAGAAAGAAAGAAAGAAAGAAAAACACCTCTTTCAACTTTTGTCTGTTCAGCCCAAGTTGGAGTCACTTGCCAAGGAGCAGATGCAGAAAATTCTGCCTTCAATTCTCATGAGCAAATTTCAGTAAGCAGCTGGCCTTACCGAGACTTATTGTCCATGCCTCTGCTCTGCATCTTTATCTATGTCCTTATCCAAGAGTATCCATGGAGCCTGTACATTTCTCCTTTTAATTTCCGTTGCCCTCTACACAGATCGCACTTTTAGAAAATCGTCTGTTTGTAAGTTTCTTATATCTAATTGGGTCAGTTTAAAATGGTTGTGCTTGAGTTAATTCGCTAACTGTTGTTATAGACAACTCGTGTTTACACCTTCAACTTGTTGCAACATGAGACGTGGCTTTTCTAAACATCATCTGAGGACCTCTTCTCGTAGATTGTGCATTTAGCCTGAACTCAAGATGTTTGCTAGCTTATGTGACAGATGTTTGAATTGTCAATTCTGCATATCTTCTCCACATGGTCGGTTGTTTACAACAAACGCAGTGTAATCCCACAAGTGGGGTCTGAGAAGGGTAGTGTATACGCAGACCTTACCCCCACCTTGAAGGTAGAGAGGTTGTTTCCGATAGACCCTCGGCTTACACATTGCAGAGGATCGTGCTTTAATTAAATACAGCACATGTTGTTTAAGTACTGCTGTAACTATGTTGAATAGCTTTTGGATTTGCAACATGATTTGTTCTGCAGTTCATGTGTAATTAGCAAGTCTGATCTCTGAAACCACCACCAAAAATAGCGGATAAAATTTGAGAGATCAGACTAATTAGGTCTTGAACTCATTCCTTCTCATTTACCTTATCCCTTCCCTTTCGTTTGATTCTTTTAGACATAACTTGCTTTTCTTACTACATTTATGTAGCAATTCTTCCTATAAGGTAAGTTCTCCTACCGATAGGTTGAAGCAGCTGGACAACCAACTTAAAGGGCAGCCTGGCACACAAGGCATCCCGCGTTCACGCAGGGTCCGAGGAAGGGCCATGTAGACAGCCTACCCTAATGCAAACATTAATGGCGGCTTTCGCGGCTCGAACCCGTGACCTATAGGTCACACGGTGACAATTTTACCGTTGCTCCAAGGTTCCCTTCCTGCACAACCAACTTAAAGTATCTGAAAACAAGAACTCATAAAAGAAAGACTATTATTTAAAAAAAAAAAATGAAAACATAAGAGCCTTCCACAATTTCCTGCTTCTTTTATTGGAATTCCAATAGCCATCATAGGCTGACTAGATTGAGGAAATTTATCGGTTGAGAAGAAAGATGCAAATATACCTCATCGGCGACACTCTTAAATCTTGACATTATAGGATATGTGATGCATTACATTTGTTGTTCATGAGCCAAGTAGGTTTGCTCAATCTTTTACATGATTTCTTCTTTCACCGTCGGAACTAAAATAAAAAAGTGAAATACTCCCTTCAAGATATCAACCCAAAATCTGATATCAGAAATGGACTAATGGCCGACGGTGAAGAATCAAATAAGAAGGATTTACAGTGATTGTGGTATCTCAGTTTAGCCCTTAATTTCCATGCTTTTCCCTTGTTGAACTGCAATAACCATAACTTTTGCCACTCTTTGCTTTATGACCTGGATCTTCTTTTGCTGCTTTTACATTCTTATCAGATATTTTCTTCTTCGCTTGTCTTTGTTGTTCCTTGCTTGTGAACTTCCTGTTGTCTTCTTCTGCATGCTTGAATTCATGTTTCCGATAACTTTGCTCTACGCTTGTGCTTACTCCTTGTTGACTTGGACCAGATGAAGCGTCAGAAGTCATGGAGTCGTCACTGCCACCACCTTCTTCAATATAATCAAGATTTTTGTATCCCTTCCTCGGAGTTCCTTCATCATCATCGTCGTCGTCATCTTCAACATGATTATAGTCACGATAAGGTGAACCGATATACATTGTCCAACCGGACTCATTACTGCTGCATTCTTCTGTTATACCTCCAAGTTGATAGTTTAGGATACTCCATTACTCTAACTGGAAAATGAAAGGCATTCAAAGAAAAAATAAAAATGACTAACCTTCTTTACTCATTCCTCAATGCATGTTTAGCTAGGTGCAGCACAATAGCAAGATAGACTGGGATTGTAGGATTCTCTTCGTTCTTTCACTTATTAATACTTATCTGTCACACCTGAAATACCATCCTCTTTACTCTCAGTGTCTACCTCATAAATAGAGAAGCAGCTTCTGAAATGGAAATACAAGGAGGGTGTCCCACTCCAGAAATAGGTAAGAATGTGTAACCCCAGTGTTCTTGATTAGATAGAAGAGGTCCTGTTACAGTACTCTTTGGTTATAAGAGCCTTTAAATTCTTTGTCTGTTTCATCCACAAAGATCAGCCTTTCATGTGAGATATATGAACTGAAGCCAACTGTGTTTTGGCGTCTTATATGAGGTTAAAAAATATTTTAAAAAAAGGACCGATGCACTAAGCTCCCGCTATGCGTGGGGTCCGAGGAAGGGCCGGACCACAAGTGTCTGTTGTACGCAGTCTTTCCCTGCATTTCTGCAAGAGGCTGTTTCCACGGTTCGAACCCGTGACCTCCTGGTCATATGATAGCAACTTTACCAGTTACGCCAAGGCTCCCCTCCGAGTTTAAAAAAATATAGCTTAATGTAAAATCCCAACTTCCCCCAATAAACAGTCAAGTTTTTTGCTACTTTTGTTTTGTCCTTTGTCTGCCCTTATCTTTCACCTCATAAAGCAGGCATTTGTCTTTTGTTTTCTTTGGGGGTAAAACTGAAACTCACAGTAAACTTCCTGAAAAACTTTTTGACTTTTGACAGTAGCTAATGAGTCAGCTATGTGATTATAGTTTGTTCAGTACCCCTTTGTGACTGGGGCCTTTGATGGGCAAAAAAGTTATTGGAGTAATCTGTTTTTTTACACTTTACTCATTTCATTTGTTCATCTCTTGCTACTATATCATGATTGGAAATTTGGGTTGTTTGTTGTATAAGTCTGACCTTCCAAGAAAAGGGAGAACTTTGCTCTGATTGTTTATTTCTTGTTAATTGTTATCCTCATGGTAGTATTCTAAAGAGTCTTCCCCACTTATTTTCTTGTTTTTGGCTTATTTTCTGTTGAGTTTAGACAGCAAAGGTCCCTTTGCATATTTTTTTCAGACTATATATATATATATATATAGTGGCCATGAAGGGGAGCCTTGGCGTAACTGGTAAAATTGCTGCCATGTGATCGCACGGGTTCGAGCCGTAGAAACAACCTCTTGCAGAAATGCAGGGTAAGATTGTGTACAATACACCCTTTGTAGGCCGGCCCTTCCCCGAACCCCGCGCATAGCAAGAGCTTAGTGCACCTTTTATATATAGTGGCTATCTTCTTTGATAGAATCTTGATTTTTTTTCTTTCTCAGTTTCTTGGGCTCCATATGGGGGTCAATTGTTTGGAAGTTATAAAAAAATAAGGGGACAACATTTCCTTAGCTGGGGATTTGATTCAACAACTTGTTTGCTTCCATCATGTGTTTCAACATTTAAATTATGGAAATCCAGGCCTCATGTGCAAGAACATTGATGCTTTTTGGATTGCAATTATATGCATGTGTTTTCATCAATATTTTTTTTGTGGAAGTCATTCTTACACATCACCAAAATTCTATTCATAATCATTATCATAAATCTTGGTAATTAGGCACTATCTAAACAGCTCAAAGACAGATAATGGAATAATTATAAAGCACTTAATTATCTGGCAGTATTATATTGAGTCATGGTCTATGGATTTAGCTGTCTTATAATTAATATTAGAAATTTAGAATCAAGTGTAATCATCTTTATGGGTTGCACAAATTGTTCTTTTTTAGTTGGAAATGAAACTTTAAAATCCTATTCCTCAATGTGACAGGTGAGGTTCATGCATTTTAAACTGGCATTATTAGGTTTAATCATTCATTTATAAGTTCCATTATTCTAGCTTTTTTCACTAATAGAAATATTCTTATCAGAAATGACCAACTTATGGCATTAGTCATGACAACACAAAGAGCAAAGAGCCAAGAGCCATGGCCAGTCTGTTAATTTAAGTATATTCTCATTTGTTGCATTTCTTAATGAAAACTGAACATGTTAAGATGAATTAGAACATGGGTAAAGTTAATTCTTCTTTTATTTTAAATTCCCTTTATTTTGTTGTTTGATTGGAGGGACTGAAGTAGTCTCAACATAAAATTTTGCATAACATAATACTCTCACTACCTTTGGTTAGAGGGGTTAGAGAGAAAAAACAAAAACTCGCTTCATATGATTTATGTAGCATTTGGTTGGTCATACAAAAGAATAAGATAGAATGTGAAATAAGAACACATATATATAACTATTTTACAAAAAATCTCTTAAAGTAGGTAATCTCTTTATAATACTATAGTTATTTACTGGATAACAATTCCTAGAATATTAATCATCATATAAATATCCTTTCAGTATTATTTGGTTTGAGGGATAGAAATTTAATCTTTATATAAAACTAATTCGTTTTGATTATACGATATTTGGTTTAAGGTATAAATCCTTGCAATTAATACAACTTTATGGGGATTTAATACCAGAAACTAAATGAAGTATTGCTAATCCCAGTACAAGTTATTTGAAAATTCATGAATTATACAAAATGTGGAACAAGAAAACCCTTGACATAGGCTCATCATCTTCTTTTAGTTTTATGAGTTCATTCGATTTACCTTTTTGACTCTTGTGCTAACTCATGCCTAACACTTAATAGAAAATACAAAAAGAAAAGAAGTCATAAAATGTACATTACCTCCATAAAGTTTGAAAAACAATTTAACAGAATAACCATTTAGATAACGAGAGATTATACATTATCTTTAAAAAGCCACAAAACCAAAGTAGAGAATTAGGTTTTCTTCACGAATCAACCTGAATCAAATATTTTGAGTTTTAATCGCATTGGACTCAAAATTAAATTAAATCTAGCTTGACAACTTTCTAATTGAGCCAATTAAACAGCTCGTGATCATGTGGTTACGGATTAATTATACAACAATATAATACGAAGACTGTAATATAGTCAATGATAATAGAAAAAACTATTATGTAAGGAATCAGAAAAGAAGTCACGTAAACTGAACAAGTGTATTGTGTTAATTACACTCGGTTCCATACTTGCAGTTGATTTACAACCTGAATATCATCTATCATAAGTCATAACAACCATGCAAAAATGATTTTAATTTGCCTATGCATGAAAAATCATTTTTAAAGAGGCTAAACGTGAAACAATTAAGTTGCTAAACACAATAACCATTTATCTCCATTCTCATAAGTCATATACTGTATATGTGCTCATAACGTAGCTTTCATATGGCTTTTGTAAAATCTTTTTATGAAAAATTAAATATAACAAATGGCTTTCTGAACCTCCTAGTTTATGATTATGCTAGGAGTTATATAATCGAGTCATTTAAAAATAGTTAGAGGTAACTCTCAGCTATTTTTAAATGGCTTTCTGAACCTCCTCTGGCGTGACGTCGTCCTTATGGACGTATTACATATCCTACTCGAAAGATCTTGGTAATACGAGTAGGTCCTACCTGCGTAGAGAGAACACCACTTTACTTTTAACGAAAACCGTGATTCTTGGCATCAGAAGACTTTGGTTATATCACAACCTTATTTTGATTTGATTGAACAATTGGATATAAGCTTAAGCATGACATGTTATGCAAGGACCTAATAGCTCCAATTATTAAATCTCTTTTCTCTATTGGACAAATCTAATTTTCTTGTTCAATCAAAAGTTGTCATTCAAGGAAAGATATATACAGAGAAAAATCCGGTCCATGTTTGCTTTCTTGGGGAAAAACAATTCTACTTTGAATATATAAATCAATTATATGGCCAAATCAATTGATATTATTGATCATATAGAGTTGTCCTTGTCCATGTTAATCTTAACATGTAATGTTGCTATTTAATTTGTAAGCCTAAAACCTAATTATCTAAATTACATCATAATTGTTTTTGTTCCACGTCTTTACAATCATCAACTGCTCCTCTGATGATAACGCATATCTACCAATAGTATCCAAGCGTCAATTATGTATTAATAATTTCTTCAAATTAATGATTGTGTTTGCGGTTTCATAATTAGGTACTATAACTAGCCTAATACCTAATTATCTATATAGCTAATAATTCATGAATTGTTTTTATTCCACACATCTTTATAATCATGCAACTGCTCCTATGATGACAACGTATATCCAACTATATTATCTAGGCATCGGATATCCATAATAATTTCTTCAAGTTAATTATATGTTAAGTATTGTTTTGCAAGCCATATATGTTGCATAATTAGATAAAAACTTCTTCTCTGCCGCAATGATTAAATATCAACAGGCTGAACAACTTCTCACTATGTTGATCGGTCCAATAAAAAAAAAATTGCACTACTTTTGCTCCAAATACTTCCTTAAATTTCCCCCTCCTTTAATTTATTACTTCTCCAAATTTTACAAATGCATAAAATTATTTATTGCCATAATTTACAAAGTTATGGTTTCATATGGCTTGGCTTTAGTGTGACGATTTTACAAGTTTCTTCGATTGGTCAAAAGTATTATGTTTGGATTAGTAAAATCTTTTTAATTTGGATTAGGACTAAGGTTTTAAATTCATCTTGATGAATTTTAACAGATTTTTTTCATTTGTTTTTTTTTTTAATGGACACTAAACTAATTGATTACTCTTTTTTCTTTGTACAAATTTAACAGATTGGCCACTATCTCAAGCACGGGAAATGAGCATGGGCCAAGTCGGGAAAGCCTAAGTAGTAAAATTGCTTTACCTGACAGTTTTGAGTCTGAATAAATAGCCCAGTTATGTTTTATTTAGAGATATTTACACAAATAGCCGGTCGGATAAACAGTAAGATGAAGTACACAAATAGCCCCTTAAAGTGGATGATCTTAAAATTTTGTCCCCAACTTCTCCATGGGCAGAACTTCAAGTTTAACAACGGTTGCCCTTGCTTGCCTCATGGGCAATACTTATAACTTTAGACCTTGAAGTTCTGCCCATAGGATAATTGTGGGTCAAAAGTTTAAGATCACCCCAAAAAGTGTCATCTTTCTGCAATTTTTTTGTTTATTCTCTAAACCGGTATCATAGACTACACACTGATTATACATGATTATATTGACGCACACGCACATAGTATATATATATATATATATATATATGGGTTTTGCTAACCTACTACAACTGTGTAGTAGGTTATAACCTATTACAATTGTATACATCTTTCATTTTACTTAAATATCCCTAGTAGCACCCTAACAACACATTATTAGGAGGGACTTTATTGTCTTTTCGTCCAAAATATAAGTCTGCTCAATTCTTTTTCTCTCTCTTTTCTTTTCTTCTCACGTCAATGGTGATACAACAATTAGAAATAAATACTAAATTGATAAAATGGCTATAATCTAAAGACAAAAGATAAATTAGAATATCATTTAGATAAATAGTCCTAACTTTCTCCTTGAATATTGGCATTCTCTTTCAGTTTAGTTTGTCACGCCCCAAAATCTGAAGAGTCATGGCCGGCACCCGGTGCCATACTCGGCCCGAGCGTACCACTCTGTAACTGTGAACTCTGTAGGGGTAAACCTCAACTTAGGCCAATGAGGTAATATTCTGAATCATCTGAAAATAACATCTACAACCAGCAATAATAAACTAAACATCTACATATGGCTGGTAAAGCCATAATACTAATATAAAAAAATGTACAGGACTCATCTACAAGCCTCTAGGGATAACCGAATTGTATCATGGTCGGGACAGGGCCTCGACCTACCCATCAAACCTGTATATATAAAATAGACTTCAAGGTATAGACCTGGTAACTACGAGGAAGTGGAGCTTACCAACCAAGCAAATGTTTGACTTTGTCTACTATGAAGGTCTATCCAGCTGTCTATCAGGACCTGCAGGCATGAAATGCAGCGTCCCCAGCAAAAAGGACATCAGTACGAAATAATATACCGAGTATGTAAGGCAACATGATAACTGAAATCTGAAACTGAACTGATAATATAATAACTGAAAGTACCTGGGAGTCAAATATAATTTGAATATATGCTTACCTGCTGATACTGACTCCTCTCTCTCAATATAGTAAGTAAAATAGTTGTCCGGCCCTATAAGGCTCGGTATGAGTAACTGTTATGCCGTAGTAGTCTCGCTCATAGGCGCTCGGCCATACTAGGCTCTGTATCTCGGCCATTCTGGGTTCGCTCATAGGCGCTCGGCCACAGTAGGCTCGGTATATAACTTACCATCTGTTCAGAGATTGCCCAATAGGGGCCTGCCCACCGATTATAGCTCGATGGTGGTGAAAATATTATTTATATATATATATATATATATATATATATATATATATATATATATATATATATATATATATATATATATATATATATACACTCACTGCTCTTTTGGCTTAAAGAAGACAATACTAAACTGAATATGAAGTCCCGATAAGGGAGAATACTGTAACTTATGAGACTAGGATAATGTACATAAGTTCAGGAATACGAACTTCTCTTTATGCCTCGTTATCAAACTCATGTAATTACGGGATCATGCCAAAATGAAGAAAGGTTTAGCCTTAACATACCTTATCACACTCTTTCCGATCACCAAGTCAACGAACGGCAAGCTTATTTTGTATTAAAACGCGCAACATCTCTCCTATAATCCTTACTTCCTCTAAATTCAAGATAACACCAACAACACAAGAATACAACAATATCAACATGTATACATTATTTTCCAATCTTATATACACCACAAAATACTACAAAACATCCCAACACACCCCAATCTCTTCATACACAAAACAACCACCGTAGTAGTGTCAAACCCGAAAATATTACGACGAATGACCAGCACACCATCCTGCATTTATGTGGTGTTTCTCCACACCCTTACTCCTCCAAAACTTCACAAAATAATAATAAAATACGCAGCCCAACAGCAACACAAAACAGTCTGCTACAAGTGAGTAACTCGAACTCACGACTTCCGATCACCGTCCCATGAGTTCTAACTATTAGAAAATGAATTTATCAACCTTTATTGATATTTAAAAGTTTAAATATGGAAATAAGGTATTTTATTAGCTATTAAATACCTTCCAAAACTCAAATTACAAAGAAAAAGAGATGCAATATAGCGATACTTACATCGTAGAGATCATTTTAATGTTATCGCAACTTGATTTCATGCCCCGGATGATAATCTTGTAGGAAATCCTTGTGGAGAGATTGAGAGTAAAGTTAGGGGTCTTATTTGGTCGTGTTCTCTGGAAAATTGAAGAAGGAGACGAGATAAGGATATAAATATCCAATTTCTTTGAAAAGTCAAAAATGTGCTACTTGGCACCCTATCATTGGCCCTTCTTCATATGCTTATATCTTTTTATCCGGACGTCGTATGAATGAACTGTTAAGAGCATTGAAAACTAGATTCCAAGACCTTCAATTTGATATATAATATGTCTCAAAAAGACCTCTTATAACACATGAAATGTATTGCTCAAAAAGCTTTAGTGACACACCTACTTGTCATCTATGTAGTCTGTGCAGTCTGGTGAAACTACAAATATCACTCTACTCTGATATCGTAACGATAAACAGTTTAATGTGTTAGAAACTAGACTCATAGATATTCAATTTGATGGGTGGAACACCCCATAACTCTAAGTATATTGGGAGAAAATCGCAGTTATATTTGACCAATAATTTCAATAAATCTTATGAACGTAACTTTTGATGACTTTCATCGACTTTTGTTCCACAACTCGCTTGAAGTCAAAACATAACATACGAATATCATACGACTAACATAACTCATAACATAACCTCCTTAGCATTCCCTACTCTCACCCCAAAAGTACATGTTATAGCATTCCCAACTTGTTGACTTTCGACGAAACTTATTTTCTTCAATTGGTTTAGCTTCTAAGCCTTCCAACCCTCTTGGTACTTGCATTCCATGATCTTAAATATTTGTAACCTCCAAGTTAAGTATAGTAACCTTCAAGTTTTGAGAACAGGATCCATGAACACTAGACATCCCTTCAGCAGGCACACCAAGAATGGACCCCAACAAGGTAGAGTCCATTACCATAACAACTCCATTCACAATACATAGATGTGATCATATTCAACTTTAAAAAGTCCAGCATAGAAACTTTGAACTTCCTCTTTATACACCATTGGAGCATGTGAACAAATGTGTCCATTGTTGGAACTCACAGATCTCAACCAGCTATCTCATACCAGCCTCCTCCAAGATATCAGGGGCAAATGTGCGGCCCCATAGCACCTTTTGACTTCTTAACCTCTCTTTCCCAGCACTCCTTGGATTACTCACTCTAGCCTTCTTTGAGGAACCAGGTTCCTCATCCGTATCGGCTTTTCTCTTAGCAGACTTGCAAACATTCTTTCCTTTTTCATCAGACTTCACAGAGTTTTCACCTAATTCTTCCATCTTCCTGGCAGCAGACTCTCTACCAACTTATCACCAGATTCTTTCACCACATTTTCACTAGCGACAACATCATCAGACTTGTTCAGACTTTCAGCAGACAAAGAAGATCCCCTTTTAGTCTTCGGGAGACCATGCTTCTGTGAGCGCTTTCTAGTCAAGGAACCAGGTTCCTCTTCTACTTCATCATCCACATTTACAAATGGCACTATCTTCTCGCTCACAACTTTCCCATCTTTCACTAATTTTCTTCTCCTAGACTTAGCTTGGTTGTTCTTAAGCGCAGACTCAAGAGCATCCTTCCTTTGCAACCTTGTAGTAGGTCTCTTAGGAATAGACTATTGAGCAACCGTTGGTCTAAACCTAGTCATGCTAGTAATTGGCATATCATCAGAATCCTCTTCACTATCACCCTTTTCTTCTCTGGACACAGATCTTTCCTCAGGCACCACCACACACAAAGGCTCAGCATCAAAATGAGGAAAGGAAGCAGGGTCATCACTGACCTGGGCTCTTAAGAGGACCCCTGAGTTAGATCCTCCTGGGAGGGATCAGGTCCCTCATTTGGTATCCCAGTAGTATTATCTTGTGCCGATTATTCAACAGGCACAAGCTTTCTACCCTCTTTCATAGTCTTAGACTCTTCCCCCTGAGTCCCAAAACCATCATCACCTCCTTCTATAACAACCCATTCATGAGCTATGGACAACATGTTCTCCGTTGCCTCTTTTTCTTGTACATTCATGGAAAACTCAATATAGGAAGGAGTGTTACCCGTGGACACAAGATCAAGAGCAGTCTTTGTTGAGTCAAACTTCTCGAAACTATTAGTTTGATCTACCTTTGAACCTTTTTTGCATAGGCGAACTTGAAATTTCCTGATTTTCTTCTTTGTCAGTAGTACTCTGTTCATCTCCCTTTTTCGGCGAAGTAGGAGAAGGGCTCTGGGCTACAAATCTTTTGGGAGTCGAGATTTTGTGACTCCTATGAGAACCAGAACTCGAGTGGGTAGGAGAGGAGACGGAATGTGGGGGTGACTCTGTCCTAGGGTTTTGGTTAGCAGTGGTGTGGGGTGATGAGTCTAATATCGGTGTTTCAACAGGTGAGGACTTAATGGGGATGTCACTTAGAACACTCGAGGTTGTTTGATTTTCACCCATGGCGAGAAGAAGAGAAGGGATTTGGCAGTTTGAAGAGAGGTAGAAGAATGAGGTTTTGAAATATGATGGGAGGAGTTGTGACAGTGATAGATGAATTTATGATGGATGGGGGACCGGTTAAGAAAAGGCGGCAGCTTTAGGAGTTGGGTCAGTTCTCAATGGGTGAGACGTTTGGGTTCAAAGAACACAAGAAAAAAGTAACTAACATACTGATGACGTGGCACTTGTTTTAATCTTTCAAAATTGTGCATGAGAGAACATAGAAACTACTAACCTGTGTCAGGAGAACCGGGTTCCCTGACCAATCTTGCATCTGTAAGCTTTGCCCTTTTTACCAGCGCGTACTGCATCAACTGCCTATTTGCTCTGTAATCATCATGCGTGTCTACCTGTAACGGTATAGAGGTGAGTTAGACTTTTGCCAGAAAACACTTTTTAGCTAAATTTACCTGAACATTTCTTTCATAGCCAATCATTGAGGGACCAGGTTCTCCATTGGGTTTTATCAACCCCAGTACCAGGTGATTTTTCTCAAAGTGTTCTCTGCTTAGGGCTTTGGTAAAAATATCTGCAATTTGACATGGCTTGTAGACTCTCTAGGATAAAACTGTTCTGATACCAAGTTTGTCAAGCCCCAAATCTGAAGAAGCATGGCAGGCACCCGATGCCATACTCGGCCCGAGCGTACCACTCTGTAACTGTGAACTCTAGAGGGGTAACCCACAACTTAGGCCGATGAGGCCATATTCTCAATCATCTGCAAATAACATCTACAACCAGCAATACTAAACTAAACATCTACATAGGGCTGGAAAAGCCATAATACTGATATAAAAAAAATGTACAGGACTCGTCTACAAGCCTCTAGGGATAACTGAACTGTATCATGGTCGGGACAAGGCCTCGACCTACTTATCAAACTTGTATATATAAAATGGACTCCAAGGTATAGACCTGGTAACTCCGAGGAAGTACAGCTTACCAACCAAGCAGATGTTTGAATTTGTCTACTAGGAAGGTCTATCCAGCTGTCTATCAAGACCTGCAGGCAAGAAATGCAGCTTCCCCAGCAAAAGGGACGTCAGTACGAAATAATGTACCGAGTATGTAAGGCAACAGGATAACTGAAATCTGAAATTGAACTGATAATATAATAACTGAAAGTACATGTGAGTCAAATATAATTTGAATATATGCTTACTTGCTGATACTGACTCCTTTCTCTCAATATAATAAGTAAAATAGTTATCAGGCCCTATAAGGCTCGGTATGTGTAACTGTTATGCCGTAGTAGGCTCGCTCATAGGCACTCGGCCATACTAGGATCTATATCTCGGCCATTCTGGGCTCCCTCATGGGCGCTCGGCCACTATAAGCTCGGTATATAACTTACCATCTTATCAGAGATTGCCCAATAGGAGCCTGCCACCGATTATAGCTCGATAGTGGTAAAAATACTGTAATACTGTATATATATATATATATATATATATATATATATATATATATATATATACTCGCTGCTCTTTTGGCTTAAAGAAGACAATACTAAACTGAATATGAAGTGCCGATAAGGGAGAATACTGTAACTTATGAGACTAGGATAATGTACATAAGTTCAGAAATACGAACTTCTCTTTATACCTCATTATCAAACTCATGTAGTTACGAGATCATGCCAAAATGAAAAAAGGTTTAGCCTTAACATACCTTATCACAATCTTTCCAATCACCAAGTTGAACTCGTCTCTTCATACCTTAATCTACAACAACGATAATAATACTATCATTAAGTTACGAAAAGTACAACTATCTCACAACGAACGACAAACTTATTTTGTATTAAAACGGGCATCATCTCCCCTATAATCCTTACTTCCTACAAATTTAAGATAACACCAAAAACACAAGAAACAACCATATTAACATGTATACATTATTTTCCAACCTTATATACACCACAAAATACTACAAAACAGCCCAACACACCCCAATCTCTTCATACACAAAACGACTACTGTAGTTATGTCAAACAGCCCAAAAATGTTACGACGAATGACCATCCCACCACTTTGAATTTATGTGATGTTTCTCCACACCCTTAATCCTCCAAAACTCCGCAAAACAGTAGTAAAATACGCATCCCAACAGCAACACAAAACAGTCCGCTACAAGTGAGTAACTCGAACTCACGACTTTCGATCACCGTCCCGTGAATTCTAACTATTAGGAAATAAATTTATCAACCTTTATTGATATTTAAAAGCTTAAATACATAAAGAAGTATTTTATTAACTATTAAATACCATACAAAACTCATACTACAAAGAAAATGAGAGGCAATATAGCGATACTTACGTCGTAGAAAGCGTTTTAATGTTATCGCAACTTGATTTCATGCCCCGGATGATAATCTTGTAGGAAACCTTTGTGGAGAGCTTGAGAGTAATGTTAGGGGTCTTATTTGGTCGTTTTCTCTGGAAAATTGAACAAGGAGACGAGATAAGGATATAAATATCCAATTTCTTTGAAAAGTCAAAAAGGTGCTACTTGGCACCCTATCATTGGCCCTTCTTCATATACTTATATCTTTTTATCCGGATGTCGTATGAATGAACTGTTAATAGAATTAGAAACTAGATTCCAAGACCTTCAATTTGGTATATAATATGTCTCAAAAATACCTCATATAACACACAAAATATATTGCTCAAAAAGCTTTAGTGACACACCTACTTGTCACCTATGTAGTTTGTGGAGTCTTGCGAAACTGCAAATATTACTCTACTCCGATGTCGTATCGGAGTAGACATCCCTTCAATAACCGTATTTTATCGCATCCCAACGCGATTCATTTTATGAGGGGTATTCTAATCTCATGCAATTCATGAAATCCCTTCTCTTTGAATCATTAACCAATCAATGGCCTTAACGTCATCCTCTTATCTATCACAATTACACCTTTATTCTACTACCAGGGCAACATTTCATCTCTTCAAATTGCTCACAGTCTTAGACTCCTCTGAGTTCATTCAGGCTATACTGAGTTTTTTTTATAACTTACAGAAACCATCAGCTCTCTTGTTTTGATGGGCTTAATTCTGAGGCCTTACATATTCTCGTCACCTTCTCAATCACCTCTTTTTATCCTTACTCATGTCCACCTAAAACCTTGTTGCTCTACCATACTTTAACTTTCTAGCACCATACATTTCCTTATGTTATTCTAGAACTTCAAGCGAGACATCAAATCGTATCTAACTCTTCTTTACTCTCTTAACTAGACCTTTCGGTACTTGAAAACCATAGGCTAGAAGATATGTCACTGACAACACCACTATCATTTGTGGATACTGAATCACGGCGCTTCTAGCCCTCTATCTAATGTATGGACTATTCACAACCTTCTACACTTGAGCATCTCGTACCTTTATAACCTTTACCTTACTTAAATTTTAATCTCGTATTGTATCTTCTATCTCTTTCATAACCTCCATTCCATATAGGTAGAATTCACATCAATAACTTGAAGCTCTACTATAAACTAATGCCTCTAGTGCGTACACAATCCGACGGGAGCTTCATACTTACTCCTTATGAGGCTGGTACTTTTTTTTTAATCTGGCTTTATTGTAGAGTCATTATAGAATATGGCTGATGTGCTATCATTATTGTACCTCTAATGTTAAGAGTGATTTTGCAATGTTCAGAATCATGATTTCTATAATTATATTGGTCTAATAATCAGAATTCTGATTCACTTACCTGATGTAACTCGTTAGTTTCCTCTTCTCTCTCAGCCTTTAAGTAGGCTTAAGCTATATTCCAATATGCGGCTCAGGGTATTATTACCTTCGCCTTTGGTGGACGCCATGGAACATCCCTAATATAATCTTCTAACAATTCAAGCCTTTATCTGTGAGGTGGACTCAATTATTTATTTAAACTTTATACCGGAGTCTCCTATAGCTATAGGAATGGCAACATATATGCTGCATGGATAATACTCCGAAATGTTAAGTGCGGTTATAACGTAACTAACTCTGGGTCATTGATTGAATAATTCCTTTCGTGCCTTCTCACCTTTCTTTAAAAGTGCGCAATTACTTCTCCTGGTCGTTCTGCCACTTGTTGCATGAATATTTGGCTTATCTTAGTGCCCACACCTATTGGAATTTCGTGCAACTCATATGATCTCAAATATTACTTTTGATTTTTACTTCCCGTTCATTAGCCACGATATGTGCCACTTTCTTATGGAGTGTATACAATATTGTAGTGAGACTGTTGTTACAAGATCATTTCTTCTTTAGGTCACTATGTTTATGTTGAAGCCTTCTTACTTATTTTCTCAGCTAGTCTTTCATTGTAGCACGTAGGGAAGACCCTCTAACTCTTGTAAAGCTGGGAGCTTTTTACATCATATACCCGATGAAAATTTTGATGTACTGACTCGCCAATAATTATCCTTAGTTACTTATCTCTGCGCCCTTATGCTCGTAGCGTTACTTCTGCACTCAAATTTTGATTATCTCCTTAGTGGCACACTCTCTTTTATTTTCGTAACACTTATACAGTACCTTTTACTATCCCAACTCCTATCAGAACATTTCTTAAGGATTACGATGACGTATCTGCGATACCGAATTTCCTATGTTGGCTTTCACTTCGTTTATCTTGCATGATCTACTGATTTATCTGAGACCTCTTGTCTAACCATGACTAGACTCTTTCTGAATTTCTGAATGAACTACTAACTACTCGTCAGTCCATGCTCATATTTACATTATGTGTAACCTCTCTTGGGTTATGTCTTTTGTCTTAACTTAACTTTTGCATTAGCTCCTAATGTATCACGTGTTCATTCGCACTTATTTATCAATAACATCTGGTGTGGGAATGCTTACTGCCTCTCCCTGACGTCGTGCTTGCATAATGTTCTGGAGTCGTAGCATATCTGTAGGATCTGAATAAATGAAATATCATTCCTTTCGCTATTTACTGCATTCTTCCTTTACTATTCCATAGTTACCTGAACTACTTAACTCTGACTTAATACCATATCACACCATCTTCCCCCATTTAAGGGAGTATTAATATTTAATGCAATGAAGACTTACTTATAAATATTTTACCTCTTCATCTTTGACCTTTTTTTACGTCTTCATTGACTCTTACTCGCCTTGCAGTAACACTTCTGTACCAAGGATAATTGAATATCTTACACACGACGGTGATACCTAGTGTAACTGTAACACTTAGTCACTTAAGCTTAACTTTGCTCAAAGTGCTTGCTTTAGGGAAACGTCTTCCTGAGTGACCTTTAAAGGTTATTCTTCTGTTGTCCATTGTATTATTGTTGGAATGCGATCTTTGAAATTCTCTTGATGTCGACTATTATCACCTCATTCGATCCCTAATTGATGTTCAGTTTATCTTGTTCACTAGCCCATGCTGATTTCTATTACTCTGGGGTTCTAAATTTTTGTTTTGGTAATCACGATGGACGCACCAACTCATTTTTCGAAATGAGGATATGACTTTTGGCCTATACTCTTTTATTGTTTCAAGGCCTGTCACATCTTGTCTTTTCCTTCACTTGACTATAGACTCTGTCATCATATCATATTTTGATTAACCGTTATCACCCATTTATCACATCTTATTCATAATACTTTATTTACTTTATTCTTATTCTCCTGCTAATATTTTCGTCTATTACCTTATTCTGAAAACTTCAACAAAATATTTTTTCGCTTTTAGCTCACCTTGATCTATCCACTGACTCTTCAGGTCACCTAGCATTCTCTCTTGAATAGGGACGGGGGCCATACTAAGGTAAATATTTATCCCTTCTAGGATTCCACTGCCTGCCTTCTGAAATTTTTGAACTTTCTAGTATTCATATCTGATTGTTCTATTCTAGAGTGCACCATCTGGGTGTCCCATAATGATATATATTACCACGTTTGCACTATTCTTCGAAAATTTTAGCTAATGGTAACAATCCATCCACCGTTTTTGGTTACTTTAACCCCAGCTGGATCCTGATGTCCCATCTTTCTCTTACACAATAAACATTAGCTCCCATAGGGAATAACTGAGATGGGTGTGGCCAATTGTATATATCTCCGTTACTGTAGAAATTAACTCATATTGCTTATATTTCTCTGCCTGGATTGTAAATATTGATAATCTTCACTAATTGGGTACTACGTACCCTTCTTTACCTTGCTTCTTTTACTTGTTGAAAGTTGTGTCTACCTTCTGATTCTCTTATTTATTTTTACCATATAGGTGGATAGATATTAATGCCTTAGGATTCCTTATTGATAGAATATAAGGGTCCACCAAACTCTATAGAGAACCAGGTTCTCTATCGGTTCCACTGGAACACACGCACACAGCAGTAAGTAAATGACAAGAGGAATTTTACGTGGAAAATTTCCAGCTCAACGGGATTAAAAACCACGACCTACCCTTGTAGGATTTCAACTTCACTACTGAGAAACTTTTAGATTACAACCTATGCAACCTAGGAATTAACCTCTTAATCCCTCACTAACTTGTAATACTCTATTACAAGCCACTTTGTAATAACTCTATTACAAAGACTTTACAACTCGACTAACACTAGCCAAGACTCAAACACAAAGGTTTAAGGTTTACAAAGAGTTTCCTACAGAATACTTCTAAATAAGCTAAGTAGGAATTACAATTTAAGAACTATTACAAAGTTACAACTCAACTAAGGACATACAATGACTTGTTGTGGGGAACTGGTCTGTAGTAGTGTTGTTCTTTGTTCTTGATGCACTTGAGAATTGGTTGCTTGATAATGAATGACCGTAAGAGTGCTTGAATTCTCTATGTGAACCCTTCATTTGTTTTACCTTCCTTGATGTTAATAATGCACTTATGACATCACTTGGGATGATGTAAGCAAGGTAGGTAAAAGACACTTCCCCATAAAGTTGACTGTTGCACTGTTTCTGTATTGTATCGTGTGCAGGCAGTAATTTTACAGCTGGGGCAGTTGACTTGTACAGTTTCCTCGGGAAACGATAGTTATCTGTTCCCTCTATTGTTCCTCTCACTCTGAAGAGTTGAAGCATATTCCAAGCTGGAACCTTTTGATCTTAAGGTCTTGAGAATATGTAACTGGTTCCTTATCTGGTTCTTGACAGTAAGTTTGTTAGATCATCAAAATATAAAGCAAGGTAGTTGTAACCTATCACTTATCAAGAAGCTTACAGTCTTAGTACACACATGATCTATTGAAGACCTCACATTTACTCATCGTAAATATGATACAAAATCGAGTTCTTCTGACTCAACTCTTCTGTAGCCACATTCAATCTCTTACCAATTATTTTTCTAGATGTAGGTATCGTTGTATTACGAATAAAATAAAATTTAGGAGTTTGAATTCTTACGACTAATCTCTACCACACGATCTAGAGTAAGAAGAAAAAGCGAAAGTCCTAAATGCCCTGTAGCCTCCTGCTTATAATTGTGGTGCACAACACACCTATAAATAAGACTCTACTAGACACGGCTTGTAGACTCCCTAGGATAGAACTGCTCTGATACTAAGTTTGTCACGCCCCAAATCTGAAGAGGCATGGCCGGCACCCGGCGTCATACTCAGCCCGAGCGTACCACTCTGTAACTGTGAACTCTGGAGGGGTAAACCTCAACTTAGGCCGATGAGGCCATATTCTGAATCATATGCAAATAACATCTACAACCAACAATACTAAACTAAACATCTACATAGGGCCGGTAAAGCCATAATACTGATACAAAAAAAATATATCGTCTACAAGCCTCTAGGGATAACTGAATTGTATCATGGTCGGGACAGGGCCTTGACCTACCCATCAAACCTGTATATATAAAATGGACTCTAAGGTATAGACCTGGTAACTGCGAGGAAGTAGATCTTACCAACCAAGTAGATGTTTGACTTTGTCTACTAGGAAGGTCTATCCAACTGTCTATCAAGACCTGCATGCATGAAATGCAGCTTCCCCGGCAAAAGGGACGTCAGTACGAAATAATGTACCGAGTATGTAAGGCAACAAGATAACTGAAATCTGAAACTGAACTAATAATATAATAACTGAAAGTACCTGTGAGTCAAATATAATTTGAATATATGCTTACCTATATTTGTGACTAGAGCTTAATAATGTTATTTATATGTCTAGGAGTCAATTGGAAGTGATTTAGAAAGTTTGCATGCAAAGTCAAGTAAAAACGGAAGAATTTGCAGGAAGTATAAGTTTGGTGCCTAGGTCCCGGACAACGAAGCGAGGTTCACTTCGCCAGGAAGTATAAGTTTGGTGCCTAGGTCCCGGACAACGAAGCGAGGTTCACTTGTGAATTGTTGTAACTACCAATTCACCCTACTATATATGCTATGCTTGGGAAAGCCGTGTTTAGATTAGAGTACAATTAAAGAGAACTTGCTTCTAAACCCGTGGCTAGGGGCACGATTTTGCGGTTAGGATAGGAATATACCTAACAGTCTTGCTTAGTTGAATATCGTATTATATTCATTCATGATAGACTCAATACCATAGGAATAAATGATTGATATACTGTGGATAGGCGAGTAGTACTGTGGGAACATGTTATTCATATAAACGATCCGGTCAATTAGTAACCATTGATAATCTGGATTAACAAGTGTGGTTATTGTACTTAATAGGATTGATAAACCGACCACAACCCTGGAATCTTCTTCTCCTCTGAGTAAAATTCAAAAACACACGTTTGCATCCTTGATAAATTAGCGAATTACTTGTTCAACTTCTGCAAAAGTAGTTTAGTAGAAAAATAATTTTTTTGATTATCTTGGACAGTTAATTAATTTTAGTTAGCTTAAGTAACAATTAATCTAAGTCTCTGTGGGTTCGACATCCGACTTTCGAGTCACTTTATTACTTGACGGCCACTTATACTTGCGTGTAGTTTGGGAACCAATAAGTTTTTGACGCCGTTGTCAGGGACTTAGTTATTGATTATTTATTTAAGTTAAGCTTTTATTCGTTATTTGTTCAAGTTTTAATTTTCAGTTTGCTTTATTTGTGTTAACGCATGCTCTTCTCTTGGATGCGGAGGAGTAGAAGAGCAAACAACCTCCTTCCTCTTGATCCTGAAATAGAACGAACACTTCGCATGGTAAGGAGGGAAGTCGAAGCTAGAACTAGAACAGAAGAAGAGTTGGACATTTTAGTTCAACCTCAACCACTAGAGATGGCATGTAATGAAGAGCAATCAGAGATAGAGGCTGCAAGGCCTAATCTTGCTAGTATGACTTAGGCTATAGTGAAACCTGATATAATGAGTCATTTTAAGCTCAAACAGTACATAGTACAGCAAATTCAGTCCACAAGGAAGTATGTGGGTCTATATCATGAAGATCCGCAATGGCACATTCAAAACTTTTTGAAAATTACGGATACTTATAATTATCCGAATGTCACTACTAGAAATTCGGTAAAAACCGACCAAGGTCGACCGAGCAACTTTGGTCGGTCAAAAAACCGAACAAAGTTGGTCGGTTTTTCAAAATATTCTATTTTTTAATTTTTTTTTACGAAACCAAAGTCGGTTTTCTTTGGCGCAAAAATACGGAAAACTTTTTTTGACTCCCGCGAAATTTATTTTTCAAGAAACTGACCAACTTTAGTTGGTTTTTCAATTAAGATAAGTAAAAATTAATATTAAAAAAACCGACCAAAGTTGGTCGGTTAATTCGGCCGGTCATTTTAAAAAACCGACCAACTTTGGTCGGTTATATTCGGGCGAAAATACAATTAAAGAGTATAAATCAAATAAAAGACAGTCTTAAAATAAAATTCACCAATGGTCTAATGGTAGAATAGTATCCTGCCACAGTACAGACCCTGGTTTTTTTTTTGAATTTAATTGACCGACCAAAGTTGGTCGGTATATCTTTCCGACCCCTAAAATACAGTCCACATGTAAATGGTCGCATTTTGGACGGTTATTGGCCATTACCGACCAAAGTTGGTTGGTTTTTTTGGTCAGTTTTTACCGGATTTCTAGTAGCGTATTTCCAAAGACTACGTCAGACTGACGTTGTTTCCCTTTTCACTGATGGGGGAAGCCAAAGAATGGTTGCAGAAGGAGCCCGCAAACTCGATCCACAATTGGGATGATCTAGCACGAAAATTCTTAATCAAGGTTTTTCCACTAAGAAGACAAAGTCGCTGAGGAGCCAGATTCTTGGATTTCAAAAATGAGATGGCGAGACTCTTCGTCAAGCTTGGGAAAGATACAAGAAGTTACTCAGACACTGCTCACATCATTGCCAAACTTATGAGGTGTTGGATCACACTTTAGTTGATGGGTTGGACGAGACATCAAAGATGAATCTTGACTTAGCATGTGGGGGTAGTTGCATGCCAAGATCGTATAGTGAAATCCATATCCTACAAAATAATTTCACTGCTAATGGTAATAATTGGCAAGGAGATGAGGAACCACAAAGAGCACTTAAACAGAAGGCAGCAGGTGTAATTGATGTTGATGATTTCTCATCCATGAGGGCAAATATAGCGAGATTAGCAAATCAGATGAATAAAATGACAATGCACCAAGCACAACAGATGCAATATGTGCAACAGATGTCTACTTGCTGCAAGTAATATCGTGAAGGTCACACAAGTGACATATGCCCCGTGAATCCTGAGTTCATCTACTATGTGGGGCAACAAGATAGAGGGCCGATGAATCAAAATGATCAATATGGTAACATATACAATCCGAACTGGAGGAATCATCCTAACTTTCCTTGGGGTGGAAATTAGAATAATAGGCCTCAAGCTAATTAAAATCAGCCACCTAACCCCCCCCCCCCCCAAACACACACACACAACAAGCAGAGAAGAGTTTGACTGACATGATAAAAAAGCTCTTGATAGATAACTAGAAAGTTATGACTGAGAATCAACAAGTTAGGGATGAGAATCAACAATTGCGCACAGGGTTCAGAAATCTAGAGAGGCGTTTTGGGCAAATGGCTAACAATCAGAACACTCGACTTGCTGGAGCTCTCCCAAGCGATATAGAGAAAAATCCTCAAGTCAATGCAGTGACGTTAAGAAATGGGAGAGAGTTGGTAGAAGTGCCTAAGAAGAAAAATGAGTCATCTGGGCTCGAAAAAGAAAGAGTTTCAAAACCTATAAAGGTAGATGAGAAAAACAAAACAGAGTCTGATCATATATCAGGGAGGGTGCCGCCCCCTTTTCCTCAAAGATTAAGAAAGAAGAATGATGACCACATATTTCACAAATTTCTAGATATGCTAAAGTAGATACACTTGAACATCCCTTTGGTGGACATGCTCCATGATGTCCCAAAATATGCAAAATATATTGAGGATATAATGGCAAATAAAAGGAGGTTAACTGAGTTTGAAACCGCCTCACTTACTTAGGAGTGCACTTCCAAGATCAACACAAGCCACAAAAGCTTAAGGATCCAGGTAGTTTTACTATCCCCGTGAGGATTGGTGAGATCGATATGGGTAGAGCCTTGTGTGGTTTGGGTACAACTATCAATATGATGTCGTTGTCAGCGTTCAAATAATTGGGCTTAGGAGCTCCGAGACCCACCACGGTGATGCTATAGTTTGCTGAATCTTATGTTTATCCTGATGGGGTGATTGAGGATGTCTTGCTGCAGGTTGGGAAGTTTATTTTCTCTGCATATTTTATCATCCTGGACTACGAGGCTGATGAGTTAATTCCTATCATCTTTGGACGACTTCTCTTGGCCACTGGAGATGCAATTATCAAAGTCTGAGAAGGTATGATGATCATGAGGGTGGACAATGAAGAAGCAGTCTTCAATGTATATCGATCCATTCAGTTGCCTCATCATTACGGGGACCTTGCCATGATTTCTGTGGTGGAGATAAATGAAGCAGTCATTGAGCCAAGTGCGTTTAAAGAAGTTGCACTAGAAAAGGCATTGATGTTGTTCACTCACTTGGAACTTGAAGAAGAGGTTGAAGAGATATTCCAAATTCTGGATGCATCTTGTGAATACATAAGAGAAAGATCCCAATTTGAGCCTCTGGATAGGTCAATCGGCCCACCTCTTAAACCCTCAGTTGAGGAGGCCCCAAAACTGGAACTTAAACCCTTACCATCTCATCTTCATTATGCATATTTGTGAAGTTCTAACACTTTACATGTGATTGTTTCTTCTCATTTGTCTAACCTACAGGAAGAAAAGATATTAAAGGTACTGAGGGAGCACAAGTGTGCCATTGGTTGGACAATGTCTAACATAAAGGGTATTAGCCCTGCATTCTTCATGCACAAAATACTCATGGAGGAGGGACACAAGCCTAGCGTGGAACATCAACGCCGCCTAAATCCAAATATGAAAGAGGTGGTAAAAAAAGAAGTGATTAAATGGCTCAAGGTAGGTATAATATTTCCTATCTCCGATAATAAGTAGGTAAGCCTTGTCCAATGTGTACCTAAAAAGGGAGGTATGACTATTGTAGTGAATGATAAAAATGAATTAATCCTAACTAGGACTGTGACTGGTTGGCGAACATGCATAGATTATAGGAAGTTGAATAATGCTACACAAAAAGTTCACTTCCCTCTCCCCTTCATTGATCAAATGCTTTAAAGGTTAGCCGGACAAGAATAATATTGTTTCCTTGATGGCTATTCGAGGTATAATCAGATTGCTATTCCCCGCAAGATCAAGAAAATACAACTTTTACATGCCCTTATGGCACTTATGCATATAAGAGAATGCCATTTGTGGAACGATTATTTTTACTGATATGGTGGAACGATTTGTGGAGGTCTTTATGGATGATTTTTCTGTGTTTGATCCCTCTTTTGATGAATGCTTGACCAATCTTGGTAAAGTGCTTACTAGGTTCGAGGAGACTAATCTGGAACTAAATTGGGAAAAGTTCCATTTTATGGTACGTGAAGGTATAGTACTGGGGCACAAGGTGTCCAAAGAAGGGATGGAAGTTGACAAGGCTAAGGTGGAAGCAATTGAAAAGTTGCCACCGCCAATTTCAGTGAAAGGAGTTCAGAGTTTTCTGGGACATGCATGTTTTTATCACCGATTTATAAAGGATTTCTCAAAAGTTTCCTCTAATTTGTGCATGTTGTTAAAGAAGGATGTGCCATTCAAGTTTGACGATTCTTGTCTGAAAGCACTCGATCAGCTGAAAAAGAAGTTAGTGAGGGTACCAATCATAGTGGCTCCTGACTCAAACGAGCCATTCGAGCTGATGCGTGACACTAGTGATGGTGCAATTGGGGCCGTATTGGGCCAGAGGAGGAGAAAAATATTTTACTCCATTTACAATGCAAGAAAGACTCTCACTCCTTCTCAAATAAATTATACTATGACTGAAAATGAGTTGCTTGCTCTAGTGTGGGCATTCGATAAATTTCGGGCCTATTTGGTTGGCACCAAAATCATCGTCTACACAAATCATATAGCCATTAGGTATTTGTTTGAAAATAAAGATGCTAAACCAAGGCTAATCCGTTGGGTTTTACTCTTGTAGGAATTTGACTTGGAGATCCGAGATCGTAAAGGAACAGAGAATCAAGTGGCTGATCACCTGTCTAGGTTAGAAACTCGGAATCATGTAGCTGAGGGAGATGTCATCAAGAAAACCTTCCCGGATGAGCAATTGATGGCCGTTACTGCTGAGGAGGTGCCATTGTATGCAGATTTTGTAAACTATCTGGCAAGTGGAGAAATGCCACCTGACCTTGAACCTTATGCTAAAAAGAAGTTCTTGTGTGAGATGAGCCATTTTTATTTAAATATTGTACCGATCAGTTAATGAGAAGATGTGTGCCCGAATATAAAATAAATGCTATCTTACATGACTGTCATGTGTCGCCTTATGCTGGTCATCATGCAGGTGACAAAATGACAGCCAAGGTGTTGCAATCGGGTTTCTATTGGCCTAAGTCGTTTAAAAATGCCCATGTGTTCGTGAGTAAGTGTGATAGATGCCATAGAACGGGAACGATTACGAAAAGGCATGAGATGCCATTGCATGGTATTATGGAGGTTGAAATCTTCGATATGTGGTAAATTAATTTTATGGGTCTGTTTCCCCCGTCCAATGGGTGCAAGTACATTTTGGTGGCCGTTGACTATGTGTCAAAGTGGGTGGAGGCCATTGCTCTTCCTACCAATAATGCCAAGGTTGTGGTTAACTTTGTGAAAAAGCATATCTTTACAAGGTTCGGCACTCTGATAGTGATGATAAGTGATGGGCGCACCATTTCTGTAACAAGCTGTTGGACAATGTCTTAGCGAAATACGGGTCAAACATAAGGTTGCGATCGCCTACCATCCTCAGACTAGTGGACAAGTTGAAGTGTCAAATAGAGAGATAAATCATATTCTGGAGAAGACGGTTAGTGCAAGTAGGAAAGATTGGGTTGCAAAGCTTGATGATGCTCTATGGGCATACCGGATCATACAAAACTCCAATCAGAGCCTCCCCTTACATGATGGTTTATGGGAAGGCATGTCATTTACCGGTGGAACTTGAGCACAAGGCCTATTAGGCGATAAAGAAGCTGACTTTGATGTAGAATTAGTGGGTGAAGAATGGTTGATGCAATTGAACGAGCTTGATGAGTTTCGCTTGCATGCGTATGAGAATGCGAAGTTATATAAAGAAAATACCAAGCGCTGGCATGATAAGAATATATACAATCGCGAGCTCGAACCGGGCTAATTGGTTCTCTTGTTCAATTCGAGGTTGAGACTCTTTTCGTGGAATCTCATATCGAGATGGTCGGGCCCGTTTGAGGTAGTAAGAGTCACTTCACATGGTGCAATTGAGTTGCGTGTCATAAATGGAGAAAGAACGTTCTTAGTGAATGGGCAAAGAGTAAAGCACTATTATGGAGGTGCCTTTGATCGTCAGAAGTAGAAGGTGTTACAATCCAATTATTAGGCGAGATTCTGCGTCGTACTGCGACATTAAATTAGGCGCTTTTTGGGAGGTAACCCAGCTTTACTGCTATTTTTTATTTTTATTTTTATTATATTATTTTTATAGTGTCTGTTTTAATTTTGTAGGATTATAAGCATAGGAAGCAAAGTCATTGGAAGAGTGCAAAAGCGAGCTAGATGGTGAGAACTAAGTGTGGGGTGCCAACACAAAGGACCGTGCCCGGAGAAAATCTGAGTACCTCGTGAGCCGTGATTGGTTCGGCCTTTGGCCTTTAGGTAGTTTCTTGTCCACGTTTGTTATTGTTTTGCTTTATTTATGCACCGGGGACACTGCACTCTTTTAAGTGTGGGGTGAAAGAATTCCTCTAGATAATTACTTGTGGTATGTTTGAAAAATGTTAACTTCTTATTTTGATTTTAGCTTCTTATTTTTATTTTAGTAGTTGTGTAGTATTTTAGTAGCTTAATATTTTTTTTAAATGTGGAAAATAAGAAAAATCGAAAAAAGGTAGAAAAATTGGACTTTTCCCAACGATGGATCTCCTAGACAGTTTTCTTGAGGGATTAAAGTCTAAACAAAAATCAAAAAATATGTATTATAGTTTCCTTTAGATAATAATAATCCCCCGTGATTTTTCTTTGTGCCTCGATTCTTTTTCATGGGATGTAGTTTGAACCGAGTCGTAATTTATATTATTTTGAGTAGGGTAGTATTTAGGAAATAAATGCAGGAAAGATGTGATTCCTAGGTGCTCTTGACTTGTTTGATAGTAGCATATTTAGGATTTGGCATGTGTAGTATCTTTCCTATGTGCTAAAATTGCTTATGATGCCTTGGTTATTTGGATAGCATGTTTTGTGACGCATATGTATCATTTTCTTGACTCATGTTCACTTTGTGCTTAATGATTAATATCTTATGGCTCCGTGAATACTTGAATTAGTTTGAGAGTCGGAATGAGACCGTCCTTAGTGAGTCATGTGCCATGTGTGAAGTGAGATTTTTGTGTAGTCCATGTCATTGTACTTGTGTCTAGAACTTGGCCGGTATATGAGTCTAAGCGAAATTTTAGGTGAGACTCGGTTTGAAAAATGATTTTAGGTTGTCTTTGTTCTTTTTGAGCTTAATGCTTTTTTCAAATAAAATCTATCCTTAGTTTAGTATTTTGAGCCTATAGCTTTTATTTGGCACCCACATTACAAGCCTATATCCCTTTTATTCTTAATTGACGTTATTTTTATCCTTTTACCTCTTGAAGCACTTCAATTGTGAAATGAGCACTAAAAGAAGTGAGGAGGGAATTTGGGTGGCTTGCGAGTGGAACCAATGAAAGGAAGAAAAGTGCACTTATTTTGTAAAAGAATACACCACTAGCGAAAATTGAAAAGAAAAAAAAAAGAAAAATCTGAAAAAAAAAAGAGAAGGAAAAACATAGATGAATAAATTGATATCTTGTTCTTGCTAGTGGGTATGAATTAAAGTAGTGCCTAAAGAAAGAGGGAACGTTGTTAGGGATAATTTTAGTTGTGAAATTAAAGTTGGGATTGATGAATTTGCGCTTACAGTTGTTTATGAGATGTGTTAAAATGCTTAGGGGGATTAGCCACTATTCTTAAATATATCATTCAGGTCCCTTAGCCCATATTACAACCATGAAAAGGTCCTAATTGATTTTAGATTGAGTGAGCCTACATTAGTATAGGTTTACATTAAGGGCAAGCCTATGGTACTAATTGCATGCATGTGACTTCTTTTATGAGAGTGAGGAGTTTTCTTTGATATATATGAGTCCTTAAAATATATTTAAGCGTTTGATTTGAATGTGTAGATTCAACTTACTATTTTGTTCTTGTTGTGAGGGCACATGGTTTCACGAGGGATATGTAACGTTATTAGACTTCTCAAGGATGTTGGGTGTAAAAGCCATGAGTGCATTGTGACACTGGGTCGATTTTAGAGGCTAGGATTGTTATAAGCACGCCGTCTTTGTTATGAATATTTTTGAAGAATGGCATAAGTTAAAGCGAAGTGTAAGTGATCGCATATGCTACAGATTAATTGTTGCTATCAACCATGGCCATTGGTGTACTGTGCTTCAAATGTGTAAATATAAAGTGCCCAAAAATAGTGTTAATTGTTGGTTGATTGAGGATGAGCAAGAGCTTAAGTGTGGGGTGGTGATGTTTGGCTAAAAATTTATGTTTTTGCATGTAATTTGCCTTGCATTATACCTCGATCTTGTTAATTTTTGTGTGAATATTTATGACTCAAGCTTAATAATGTTATTTATATGTGTGAGAGTCAATTGGAAGTGATTTAGAAAGTTTGCATGCAAAGTGAAGTAAAAACGGAAGAATCTCCAGGAAGTATAAAGTTTGGTGCTAGGGTCCCGGGCAGCGAAGCGAGGTTCACTTCGTCAGACTGGGACCAGAGCAGAAGAAACAAGAAAAGTCCCGGACAACCAAGCGAGGTTCAATTCTCCAGACCAGGACCGGAGCAGAAAATATCAGCTTCTCCCATCCAAATTAGGAGAAGCCCAATTCTCCGCAAAAAACCCTAGCCGCTATAAATACATTAAAACGTGCTTTTAAGAGGGGAGACACTACTTTGGAAGGAGAGAATACTTTGGGACATTATTTGGAGGCAAGAACATCATGTGGTACAACTTTTGAAGGAGAAAATCATCGAGTTCTTCATTCCTTCATCTTTTCTTTGTAATTTATTTATGCAAAATACTTTGAAAATTGTTACTACGAACATGAGTGACTAAGCACTCTAGTTTCTAGGGTTGTGGTTGACATGATTATTAATGTTTATTAGTTACATCTTCGTTAATTCGGATTATCATCTTATGGTCGTTTCTTTAATTTTATTTTTAACTTGTGAATTGTTGTAGCTACCAATTCATCCTACTATCTATGTTATGCTTGTGAAAGCTGTGTTTAGATTAGAGTAGAACCAAAGAGAGCTTGTTTCTGAACCCGTGGCTCGGGGAAGGATTTCACGATTAGTATAGGAATATACCTAACAGTCTTGCTTAGTTGAATACCGTATTATATTCGTCCACGATAGACTCAATACAATAGGAATATTGGATTGATATATTGTGGATAGGCGAATAGTATTGTGGGAACATGCTATTCATATAAAAGATTCGGTCAATTAGCAACCATACATAATCTAGATTAACAAGTGTGGTTATTGACTTAATAGGATTGATAAACCGACCACAACCTTAGAATTTTCATCTCCTCTGAGTAAAATCCAAAAAGGCACGTTTGCATCCTTGATAAATGAGTGAATTACTTGTTGAACTTTTGCAAAAGTAGTTTAGTAGAAAAATAATATTTTTGATTATCTTGGACAATTAATTAATTTTTGTTAGCTTAAATAATAATTAATCTAAGTCTTCGTGGGTTCGACATCTGATTTTCGAATCACTTTATTACTTGACTAGTTAACAACTTAAAATATTTAGAAAGTATTTTCAAGAAATACGATCATAGCAAACTTTGTTTAACTCCCTCAAATAATAATAAGTTCACAAAACTAAAACAGAGAGAATATAATTTAATCATATTTAACACTTAAATAATTGATACATTTCTTCGTACCAAGAAGGGGGGGGAATTAAATTGAAGGCTAAAGAGCTTCAAAATTTTGGCTCTTAGATAATTGTCATGTTGTCTATTAATTAGTAGCAGCGCTATAATTGATATTTTGACTAGATTCGAAGATCTTGCAATTAGGGGAGAACATAACTTATAAGTTACGAGTTCAAAATGAATTTTCGGTACCTTTTGTTCATATTCTGCATATATATTTCCTAAATATTTATAAATATATAATTTTAAACTCAAATCTATTGTATATTAATTTAAAGTCATTGTAGACAGGAGCGAAGCTACAACCTATCAAGTGTGATCAATTGATCACCTTTCGTCGAAAAATTACATTATGTAGGAAAAATATTAGGGTTTAGAGGTATATAACATATATTAAACATTCTTTATCGAAATTTTTTTTTACTTCTTTCAAGTTTGAACGCCTTTAGAGAAATTCTTGGCTTTACCACTGATTGTAGAAGTTAACTTTAAATTTTGGTTTCGATTTTGAGACAAGATTAGAACATTATGTATATTTCTTATAATTATGGCAAGTAGATGAACTATTATGTTGTCACTTAGATCATGTCCCAAATATTTTTAAAATAATAATGTTGTTCACGCATTTATGCTACTGGACACATGAGTATTGGCTAGCAAAATCTTATAGTAATGTTTCAATGACCAGTTTTTCAAACTCTACGTGAGACAGAAAGATAAGACTTTCGGAAGTACCAAGTAAACAATGATATGATTGGGGCGCGCATAGAACTCGTCCAAAACTCAACTGCTATAACTAAAGTTGAAATACTTCACTACTTATTGTTTCATAAAGTGTAATTTTCGGCTAAACTGTTAAATTTAAATAATAATGTGATAAATCTAGTTAAAGATAATAACTCTATATGCAAATCTTGAAAACATGTGGGAGATGAGGACATATTCCGTAAAGGATTGGTAAGTATAAAATATTTTTAAAGTGTGAGCAATAATGGAGGTGTAACTAGCAATAAATAACAATAAATGATATTTAAGTAAATATGAGGAATTATTTACCCAATAATTGATGGATTGACAAATATTTCTCCTGACAATGATGAATGATAGATAGATCCAAGATTTGCTTGATCAATCCTCGGATCTGGTGAAAAGGTGAGGAATAATATGAGCAAGAATCTTGATAAAAAAGGTAACCTTTGTATTTTTCCAAGAGAGAAAATCTTCTTCTGAAAAGTGTTCTTATCAAATGAGTATTACCGGCCCCTCTTCCTTTTCTTCTTCTCTTATATATTTGACACATATCCCTAGCAAACCCTAATAGTACAAGTGTATTCTCTCTAATATTCTATTTCGAAAACTAGTCGTTACTGTTCTTTACACAATGCTCGACCTCGGTCATGGTTGACATCTCGGCCATGAATCTTGCTGCTTTCTGGTCGACCTCGACCGACTCTTTCCTTAATGTCGTATTACGCTAAATATTCTTAGGGCAGATTTTGGCCTATACAGTTAGTCCCTCCGCTAATTAAGGCTGACCTCACACGGCCTTGATGAGCAGACTCTATTTATCGTGGTCGGCAAAATTAGGCGAGCAAGTCGAGCAGTGGCGTTTCGGATAAGGTGACAACATGACCTTTCGTGAGCCACAACCTTTAGGGTCGCATCGTTTCAAAATGACGTCATGACATCATGCGTCATTATGGGGTATGTTTCCGATGCTTTACATCGTTTCCCGTGCCTCTGTCATTTCGATACCTGCGCTGGGTAATGATGGCCTGATTTCTTGGTCCTAGCACTTGAACTCTTATAAATAAGGACGTGAGACCACTCGTTTGTGTTTTGCATATTCTTAACATCGAATCCATGTGTCTTACTCTCTATTCTTCATATTGAATCCTTGTCTTCTTTTTACTTCGTTATTGCATATCCACTCCCCCGATTCTGGTGATTCCAGTTGTTTCCAACCCTTCTGTACTTAAAATATCTTCTCTCAAAAATATGGTTAACGTACCCTCTGGTTCCGGCATTGCAACTGACCATATATCTTTGGCGGTGCGTATACTTCTTCATGATGATAGTGTTTCTGTTGCCATTGAGTACAAGAATTTCCTACGGTGGAGGAAATAATCCCTCGTAGTGGAAAAGTTAGGTCCGACTTTTCAAAGACGCCTGAGGACGACCCTGAGGTCTCGAAATCAGTGATGAAAAAGGCCGATCTCGCTGAGCTTAAGGCAAAGTTCAAAATAAATGCCCATATCGATATGATCTATCCCAGCGGAGCGCGATGTGGTACAAATACACCTTCCCGGGTATTGCGCGTTCTATGCGTATCCTTTCTACGTCGGCTGTTACTTTCCTCTTCCCCCGTTGGCGGAGGAACTTTGCCGTTATTACGGAGTTTTCCCGGCCCAACTCTCTCCATACATCTACAAGCTTATCCGTATGTTTACGAAATATGCGGAGTTGGCCTGGGTCTGGGTCGGGGTCACACTCCGCCACCTGATGCACCTCTTCGTCCCTACTTCCTATAGGGGATGATGTTGTACCTTCCCCACCGAGGAAGTAAATGTCTGGTGGTGAAGATGGACGACAAAGAAAATCGTCAGTTCTGGCTCAACTACTTTTTCATCAAAACCGAGGGCGTGGTGGCTAATGCGAGCGGATTCTCTAAGACTTGGAATTACGCCCGTAAGTATCTCTTTTTTGTCAAGCGTTTGTTTTGCTTGTTTTAGTCGTAGTTTGACATTCCGTCCCTTTTTCGTGCAGACGAGACTATGGGGACATTCATCACTCGGTCAGCTAGGTTTTGCCTCACACTGTGGGATTCGTGAATGACCAGCCTTTATTAGGAAGTTCAGGTCTGCGTCTTCCGCGACCGGTGAGTTCATCTATATATATATTATATCTATACTGTTTTGACCTCATGGTCGCTTGCTCGTTATAGTTTTGTATAGGAAATGACAATCCTTTAATCTTTCTTTTTCAGCCCGAGGATCTTCGAGGAGACCGAGGGCTCCTCCTCCTGCATTTCGTAAGAGGAAGGCTACTTCTTCTTCAGAGTCTGTTCATGTTATAACCGCGACCAGGCCTGCCCGGTTGTCTGCTTCTGTACCTTCTTCTGTCGTGGCTAGGTATGCTCAGTCGTTGACTATATCTGCAGCAGAACTCCCGACTTCCCCTTTACATCGTCTAGTAGACGAGGACGATGAAGAGGAATCATTGCCGAGTGGTGGTAATTTACTTCCCCGCAAGAGGAGATTAGTGGACGTCGGCGAAAGAGCTGTACGGGAGACGAATTTGGTGATGGGGGATTTTGTCGTTCGAGAAATGACTACCATAGATCTTGAAGATGACACCGAATTACTGATATGTAGGGATTGTAACCTATTATTTGCTCTCTTTTACTTGTGTTTAGAGCCAAAATACGTGAAGGTATTCCCGGAAACTAATGTAATATGATTGCTTGTAGGGATTGTTCAAAATGAGCCAAAGGAGTCATAATCAACTCATAAAGGAGTCAAAACTTAACAAAAACCAAGACTGGGACAAAAATATGAAACGCAGACCGCACAAATATTGTGCGGCCGCGATAGATACAACGTTGTCGCGAGCACTATTTCGAGGTCCGCGAAAGGAAGATTCAGAGAGATGGATTTTTGGGCCAAAACATGAACGCGGACCGCGTCAGAAAGGTACGACCGCGAAAATATCTGCGCGGCCTCAAAAATACCTGCACGACCGCGATTGGAATTACGCGGACCGCGGTTGCTGAGGTTCAAAGAGCTTACATTTTAAGCAAAAAGAAGAAGTGCAGTCCGCGTCAAGATTGTGCGGCCGCGGAAGTCTCCTACGCGACAACGATGAAAATTACGCGGTTCGTGAAACCATGCTCAACCCAAATCCAGAAGTGAAGAACGCAGACCGCGATCAGAATTACGCGGCCGCCAAAGCAAGAGTGCGGCCACGGTCAGAATTATGCGGCCGCGTAACTTCCGCAAGGGTATTTTTGTCCGTAAATTTTAGCTTAGTATTAATAGAACTTTTTGTCATTTTTAGAAGGGGTTGTGTATTTGCTGAGCACATGAGATGACTGGAACTTCTATTTTGGGCAATTTTGTATTAGATTCTCCTTATAACATTAGATTTTCATCTTTTAATCTAGTATTACGAATTTTATCTTCTTTTTATCTTTAATTTCTGCTATTTCTATGAGTAGCTAGACCCATAGCTAGAGTTGTGACCCAACCCTAGTATGGGTATTTAATGGGTACTGAATTTTAGGGTTTGAATGTTTATGGGTTAGTGATATTTAGCCTAGTTCTCGCTAGAATTATAGAATTAGTGGTTGTAAACACTTATTCATGCCTTTATGATTTAGTCTCTTCTTGAGAAAAACGGACTAAGTCTAGAAAAACTAGGCTAACAAGGAATTGAGGTGAACTCAAGAAATTGATAGCCATAATTAAAGGGTTAAACCTAGAGATAGTAATACCCGACTTAGGCTAATATCACGTGACTTGCCTGAATACCCATTTGGACTTGAGAAAGCCAAATTGGGCAAAATCACTCAAACTATCGAGAAGTATAAAGTGAGTACTTGGGTGTGATAGCTATATTACGACCCAAAATTAATTAAGCTTGCCCTAGATTCTTGCTACCCATTAGATATCCACCTAGGCGAAAGTCACTACTCTAGTCCTTTTAAACACTTGAAAACCAACATCAAAATTATTGTACTTAGCTTTAATAATTGCATACAATAGAATAGAATTAGAAGTAGAATCAAAACCAAAATGTGTGAAAGCGTAATTAGGAACAAAACACGCATCTAGACTTAGATATAAACCTAATTCCAAATTAATTAACTCGCTACTCAATAGTAGTGCAGGCTTGGACCCTATCAATTACCGCCCGTTATTCTGCCATTGTCTGAAGTCGAAGAGGGTACGACTCTCTCTGAGACCGTGATGAAATTTGAAGGGCAATCGGAGAGAGTCCCTGACGACTTGTGGCAGGATGAGCCATCTGCGCAAGGTTACGAGATGGGCTCTGATGTGGATACCAAGGAGGTGAGGATGATGGGGGAGGGACTTACCCGACTCGAGGTGAGGTTGGAGGGGACCACGCAGACTATTGCGATCCCCATTGATCAGAATTTGCTCGTTAACACAAAGGACGTGGTCCCCTCTATTTTGATGTAGAGGGTAAAACCCTTGAAAAGCTGAAGGATTCCACTTTATCTAGGAGCATAGCCGGCCTCGCTCTTAGGGTAAGTTTTCCGATCCTTCTTCGTTTTTGTATGTCGAGTTCAAAGTTTCTTTCTTACTCTTCGTTTTCAGTTTCTCTTTCTTTCAGATTGTGATTTTAGAGATTGAGAGCACCCGACAAGAGGAGAGGCGTAATGCTATTTTTTAGAAGATGGAGCGGAAATATTTTGAATACCGTAACAAGCACCGCGATATCTGCAGATGGTTCGATAATAGCGGCATTATCCAGGCTCTCCGAGATGAACTGAAGGAGAAGGATGACGAGTTGGTAAGAGTCATCAGAGAATGTAGCATTATCCAGGCTCTCAGAGAGGTGCGGCTCGATGAACGGATAGGGGAGCTGGAAAAAGAGGCTTCAAGCTTTTGTGATCGAGTTGCTGCTCTCGAGGCCGAGAAGGCACAGTTATTGGCTCATCCGTCTTCTTCTCGTACTTTTGCTTTTCCTGATGTTCCGCGGGATTTGTACGAGGAATGGATTCACGCCGAGGCCAAGCTGGATATATTTAGAGATTTGATGAGGGCGGTAACTATTTTAGAAGCCGACTTCGAGGATGTTTGTGTTAAGGCACGTAGAGCTCGGGTTGCTTGTGGTTATGATCCTGATACACTGGAGGCCGGTGATACCGATGAGGATGCGGGTGTGGATCGGATTGAACAGGACGCTTGGTATGAGGATGAGTATCCCGCTTGAGATGGCGATGGCGATGGCTAAGAGGCAGATGGAGATGGACTAGGCATTCAAGCTGATGACATTGCTGGGCTAGGTTGCGATTAGTTATTTTTCCTTTCCTTCTTTTTTGTTTAGCCACAGACTTGTGTATTTTTTTGTGGGTAAGTATGATATGCTAGTTCTGTACTAGTACCTGATTTTTTTTCTTCTGTTCGAGTTTGTATGCTTTTTTGATTTTGTTGCTTGGTTGCCTTAGTCATAATAACTTTGTTCAAGTAGGTTGAAACAAAAACTAGGTTTGATTGTGGCCGAGGACCAGTAGGTGTTGGTTTGAACAAGGTTGAACATATCGCATGTTTATTTATGGCCGAGGGCCGATTAGGTGTTGATTCGAACGAGGTCGAATATATTCTATATTTAGTTATGGTCGAGGGCCAAATAGGTATTGATTCGAACGAGGTCGAATATAACCTATATTTAGTTATGGTCAAGGGCCGATATAGGCGTTAATTCGAACGAGGTCGAATGTTACATGCGCTTAATTATGGCTGAGGGCCGATATAAGCATTAATTCGAACGAGGTCGAATGTAACATGCGCTTAGTTATGGCCGACGACCAATATAGGCGTTAATTCGAACGAGGTCGAATGTAACTTGTGCTTAGTTATGGCCGAGGGCCAATATAAGTGTTTATTCGAACGAGGTCGAATGTAACCTATGCTTGAGGAGAACAAAAATAAACTTCATGTACTTGTGCTTTGTTCATATACTTGGAGAGATTTACATATTTTCTGGGTGCTGGCTGGCATTTCAGTCCTAGTCCTAGTCTATCTAGTCCCTTCATTGGTAGAATTGGAAAAGTACTAAGAGGTAGAGCAATGAACTAGTCGCCCAGTGCCTTCGTCTGTGTGCACTTCAATCTTGAAGTATCCCCATCATCGCCTCGTTAAAAACCTCCTCGAGAAAACCCAATTGGGACAAAACTCGAGTGAGGGAAAAAGAGGACGACTTTGGGGACACCATCCTTTAAAAGTTGAAGTACTTGAGGTGTGTAATACTCCAGTTGTTTGGTAGTCACTTTCCTTCCATTGTTTCTAGTGTGAATGGCCCTTTGTTTGCTGTTGCCGTGATTTTGTAGGGATCGTCCCAGTTTGTTCCTAGTTTGCCTTCCCGCGGGTTTTTTATTGCTTGTGTTTTAGCTTTAAGCACGTAGTCCCCGACTTTTAGTGGCCTGATTTTTGCCTTTTTGTTATAATATTATTCTACATGTTTCTTTTGGGCGACCATTCTCACGTAGGCCATATCTTTTCGTTCCTCGACTTCGTCGATTCCTACATTCTACTGTCATCATTCTGGGGTCCGCTTTCGCGGGAGTATCTTAGGTTGGGCTCCTCGACCTCGACCGGTATTATTGCATCAGTCCCACTGACAAACTAGTATAGCGTTTCTCCTATGCTCGTCTTTGGCGTTGTTCGGTAGGTCCAGAGTACTTCTAGTAATATTACCGACCATAGTCCCTTGGTGTCTTCGAGTTTCTTCTTCATGATGTTTAGTATTGACTTGTTTGAGGATTGCACTTACCCGTTGCCTGCGGGGTGGTAAGGCGTTGAGAGTATTCTTTTGATGTGACATTTTTCAAAAAAGTCGGCGACCTTCTTCCCTTAAAATTGGGGTCCATCGTCGCAACTGATTTCTTTGGGGAGACCGAAACGACATATGATATTTTTCCATATGAAGTTGATCACTTCATGTTCGCGTATTTGGGTAAATGCTCTTGCTTCCACCCATTTAGAGAAGTAGTCAGTTAAAACCAAGAGAAATCGTACGTTACCTTGTCCTGCTAGAAGGGGGGCCACGATGTCCATTCCACATTTGATGAATGGCCAAGGGGAACTTACTGAGTGTAGGTGTTCGCCTGCTTGGTGGATTATTGGGGCTAACTTCTAGCATTACTCGCACTGTTTCAAGAAATATACGGCCTCATTTTCCATGGTGGGCCAGTAATACCCTGCCCGTATGAGGCATCTGACTAAAGCTCGATTGCCGGAGTAAGCTCCACAGTGACCTTCGTGTACTTCTCCAAGGATGCACCATGTCTTATTTGGGCCTAAGCATTTTGCCAGAGGGCCGCCATATGTCCTTTTGTACAGGTCATTGTGAATGATGTTGTATCTGGCTGCTTGCATTCGCAGCTTCTTGGCCTCTTTTTTTATCATTGGGGAGTACGCCATCCTGCAAATATGTAACAATACGGTTGTGCCAGTGCCAAGTCAGGTTTATGGTTCTTACCTTGATTTGATCTATCGACGAGTTAAGGAAGTGGACCATATTCCTTTCTTCGGTTGTAATGGTTTTAGTGGCTACGGCTAATTTGGTGAGGTCATCTACCTCGGTGTTCTGTGCTCGTGGGATCTGGTTGAGTTGACATTCGTCGAACTCGGGTAGTAGCTTACAGATTTCGGTCTGGTACTTTTGTAACCTTTGCTCCTTGATTTGGAAAGTCCATGTGACTTGGTTGACCACGAGTTGAGAATCGCAGCGCAATCTTAGCCGCTTCACCCCGTATTTGAGTGCTAGTCTTAGTCCTGCAATTACGGCCTCATACTCGGCCTCGTTGTTAGTCATGTCCGGGTATCTTATGGACTGGTGAATCACTTCGCCTAGTGGGACTTCTAGAACGAGTCCCAGCCCAGATACTGACGCGTTAGATGCGCCATCGGTGCGTAGTACCCAAATGTCTTGTGTTTGGGGAGAAGCGTGGATGACTTCTTTTTCGACTTCGGGCATTATTTTTGCACTGAAGTCGGCGACGAATTTGGTGAGGACCTGTGACTTTATCGTTGTTCGCGGCCGATATGTAATATTATGCTTGCTCAGTTCGATGGCCCATTTGGCCAACCTGCCCGATAACTCGAGTTTATGTAAAATTCTTCTTAAGGGTAAAGTCATGACAACCGAGATGGGGTGGCATTGGAAATACGGTCTAAGATTTTGTGAAGCTACGACTAAGGCCAGAGTTAGTTTTTCAAGATAGGGGTATCTTGTCTTGGCATCGACTAGTGTTTTACTAATGTATTAGATGGGAGATTGTGTACCTTCATTTTTATGGAGCAGGACTGCGCTCACAGCTACTTTGGACACGGTGAGACAGACGGGCAGGGGTTGTCCCGATTTTGGTTTTGAAAGAAACAATGGTGAGGACAAGTACACCTTTAAGTCTTTCAGGGCTTGGACGCACTCAGAGGTCTATTGGAGGTCGTTCTCCTTTTTTAGTACGCCGAAGAACTTATGGTACCTATCAGAGGATCGTGAAATGAACCTCGAAAGGGCGGCGATACGGCCAGTCAACCTCTGGACCTATATTTTGGTGGGCAAGTGCTCTGGTATCCCTTCGATGGCCTTGATTTGGTCGGGGTTAACCTCGATACCTCGCTGCGACACTAGGAAACCCAAGAAATTTTCTGAGGCTATGCCGAATGCACATTTTTCGGGGTTCATTTTCATATTATATTGCCTAAGTATACCGAAGGCTTATCTCAAGTGGTCGATGTGATCTTCTTTCCTTTTGGATTTGACCAGCATGTGGTCGATGTAGACTTCTATCGTTTTATCGAGTTGGTCTTTGAACATCTTCGTTATCAACCTTGGTAAGTTGCCCTCGCATTTTTCAATCTAAAGGGCATGACTCTGTAGCAGTACATCCCTTGGTGGGTGATGAAGGTGGTTGCCTCCTCGTCCTCTTGCTCTATGAGGATATGATTATAGCCCGGGTAGCCATCCAAGAAACTTAGTAGCTTGTGCCTGGTTGTTGCGTCGATGAGTTGGTCGATATGAGGTAATGGAAATGAATCCTTGGGGCAAGCTTTGTTCATGTCAGTGAAATCTACGCACATCCGCCACTTGTCATTCTTCTTTTTCACCATGACTACGTTGGCGACCCATTGAGGGTACTTCGACTCCCTGACATAGCCATTTTCCAACAATGTTTCCACTTCTTCGTGTACTGCATCATTAATTGCGAAGTTGAACTTACGCCTAACCTTCCTCACCGGGGGGTAGAGTGGATCGACGTTCAATTTGTGCGTGGAGATGTCCTTTGGAATACCTGGCATATCTGCATGGTTAAAATCAAACAAGTCTGCATTAGCAGTTAAAAATTCATGAAACTTACCCGGTTCCTGAAGTTTACAGCCGATGTAAGCTCTCTTACTGTGGTCGTTGTTGTCTAATTGAACGGGGTCGAGGTCCTCTATGGTCGATCCAGCGGCCTCGACCATATCGGGGTCTCTGATGACGTCCTCGCTGTTATCACATACCGACCTCGACCATGTTGATTGTTATGCCACTTTGTCTTTATCCTTTGTTTATTGGGTAGCTGTGCAGTCTAGGGCGATGCAGTAGCATTCTTGGGATGTGCGTTGCTCCCCTCTTATACTGAATACTCCCCATGGAGTTGGGAATTTGATGACTTGGTACAAGCTGGAAGGGATGGCTCTCATGGTGTGTATCCATAGTCACCCTATTATCGTGTTGTATGTCGTGTCCTGGTTAATGATGTGGAATATGGTTACCAGAGTGACGCCACCCGCTAAGACGGGGAGTGTGATCTCGCCGGATGTTCGCTCAACTGCATTGTTAAAGCTTGTTAATATGATGCAGCGTGGCACAATCATGTCCTCAAGTTTCATTTGTGCGAGTACTCGAGGATGGATAATACGCCGCTCCCATCGTCTACCATAATTCGTCTTACGTCAGTATCTAAAATTCGTAAAGTGATAATGAGAGCATCTTAGTGAGGGAAAGACAAACTGTTGGTATCTGACTTATCGAAGATGATACTTCATTCGAGTTCATCATACCGTTCGTGGGTGATCGACAATTTGAGCTTGTGGATTGTGGTGAACTTCACACTGTTGATGGAAGTGCCATCCCCGCCGCCAATGATCATATGGATGGTATGGCTGGCGAGGGCGGTTTCAGCGGCCCTTGATGTTGTTCACATCCCCTGGCAAACTTGATCTTTCCCCGATCGCTCAGCAATTCTTTGAGGTGTCTATGTCGTAACATGTTTACGACCTCTTGTCTTAGGGCGATGCAATCTTTGGTTTTGTGTCCTCACTCTTAATGGAACTCGCATAGGGCATCTGATTTCCTGGTATTTGGGTCTGACTTCATCTTTGATCTCGCCCTAATCATACCTCAGTTTGGGGTTGTGAAGCGGTCGATTGCAATAATAATACCCAACTAGGAGTCGGGATCGAATCCACAGGGAGCGTAGATGTGATTAGGTATATATTCGGACTAAGCGCGTAAAGTGTCTAAGATGCACTTCCACAAACTGTGTTTTGATTCTACTTCTAAATTATGCTACGATTTGCAAATGTAAAGATAGAGAATAATATTTTTGGTGTTGTTTTTCAAGTATGTAAAAGATCTAAGGTTGTAACTTCCACCTAGGTGTTTTTCTAGTGGGTTGTGGGCTTTAGAGCGGGTTTTATTGGTCGGGGTGTATTATAGCAATCAACACATAATTACCCACTCAATACCTCTCGGTAATAGAGTGGTTTTGCCCAATTTGTCTTTCTCACGTCCAAATGGGCAATGCACAAAACAGCTGATAGATGCTCAAGTTGGGTTTTACTATCTCTAGATTCAATCCTTTAATTGAGACTATCAATTTCTTAAGTTCATTCCAATTTCTAGTTAGCCAAGTTTTCCTAGACTAATCTCTCTTTCTCAAGTAGAGACTAAGTTAAATAGGCTTGAATCAATATTTGCAACCATTAATTCTACAATTATAGAAAGAACTAGGCTAATTATTACACACCCAACCATAAACAAGCCCTAAATCAAACACCCATTAGGTACCCATACTAGAGTTGGGTGACAACCCTAGCTAGAAATTTAGCTACTCATAGTGGGTGATGAAGAAAATAAAGAAGAAAAGATGATTAAACTTATATTTAATGATAAATAGATGAAAATCCAATGTAAAAATTGACAACCTACGATAAAGTTTCCTAAAACAGTAAAGAAAAACGGCTACCAACTTTCAGATATTCAAAACTTAACCTAATTTTGTCAAAAAAGACTATTTATACACAGCTGATATTTTTAGACAAAATTGCCCTTTTGGAGGTTCTGCGGCTGCACAATTCTGTGTGCAGTCCGCACTTTGCTGCAGCTCTTGAAGGGAGTGGTTTCTATGGCCGAACAATTCTGAACTGCGGCCGCACTTCTTGAGTTCTGCGGACCGCACAATTCTGGGTGCGGCCGCACATTTGATTTCAGTGGCCGCACAATTATAGTGCGGTCCGCAGATCTTGATTGTCTTGAATCCCCAACTCTCTGAACCTTGACTTCTGCGTCCGCACAATTATTGTGCGGTCCGCACTTTGCATTGCAGCACTGTCAAATTTTCTTCTTGTTCTATGGCCACAGACAGAATTTTGCGGTCTGCACTTTAGCCCTTTTTGCTTGATTTTTGTCTTTGTTCAAAATCACTCCTTCTTGAGTTGAATTTCATCACTTTGGCTCAATTTTCAATATTCCTGCAAGTAAGCATATTTCATCAATTTTCGGGAATACCTTTAAGCATTTTTGAACTAAAATGAAAGTCAAAAGGCGCAAATAAGTAGTCAAAATTCCCACCTATCAACTCTCCCAAACTTAAGCTTTTGCTTTTCCTCAAGCAAATAAGGTAATTCCTACCTCCACAAGAAAAGAACTATTCCAGCTAAACTAAGGTGAATCAAACACACATCAATTGGGACCAACAATTAACCACACACTCATGAATCATCAACAAGGCAATGTTTTGAAGGTTAAAGCACAAATAGCTCTAATGTGACACTTGAGCATCAAGAGTTGACTTTAATCATCAAGGAAGTTCTAACTTTCATGTAGGTCACTGTGGATCCCAAACTCCTCCTCTTATACTCTCCGTTAGTTCATCTCACTTAAGAATGTAGCACTCAATTCAATGATTTGTGAAAAGTTCGCTCATCACTCTCAAAAAAAAGTCACAAGTACGGCTCTAAGTACCATATGCTTGCCCCTCATGTAAATCACCACTAATGTAAGCTCACTCACCTTGAAATCACGTGGGGCCTTTTCGGCATGTAATGAAGGCTTTTGGAGTAAGGTAGAAAATGTTGGAATAGAACGGGTTCATCTTTCCTCAAGCACTCCATTTTCTCTTTTTGGCTCATGCTTTGTCGACTCTTTGAGTCATTTTCTTTTTCCTTAGGGGAACTAGAGAGACTTGACATCACTCTTTCTTGGTCATGATATTTATTTTCTCCTTCTTTGTTTTCTCCATGCTTTGCACTTTGCTTTTCTTTGAATCCCTTCAACTCTTCAATTTATTCACTTTCTTTTTGTGTTTTTCTTTTGTTCTTTCTTTTTCTTCATTTCTTTTCTTTTTTTTGTACCTTGATACCACTTTCAAACTCCTCGTCTCTCTCCCAAACTTATGTTTTCGCCAATTTACTTCTCATGAGTGTTAAGGAAAGCTCGGGTGCCAAGAGAGGATCACTACAAAACAGGTAAAGGCTTGTAACATGGTTATCAAATGATAAAGGCTTTAGGCTCAAAAGGGTTGACTAGGGATAACATCATTGGTGGGCCATGAAAATTTTCAAAACGGGTCAAGGAGAGCCTACAATCACTTCTCAAGCCAAGCAAAACTTAGAATTTCACCTAGAAACATATTTGGGGCAAGTTCTAGACCAGTCGCACGAGTACTTGGACTTGTAATAAAACATCTCACCTCTCACACAGTTGGATTGCTCAAGAGGATGGAGTCGAGGACCCACAACAACCGTAATCAAGATCGAAAATCACTAATGGTTCAACTAAACCACTCGATGATTGTCTAAGTCAACGCAAGAGTCACAAGGTCACTAACTAGAACTATTTCTTTCCAAGAACTTATTTTTAATCATAAGCATGTAGTTAAGTGTGTTGGTACCAAGTGAAGCATGCTTGACTCTTCTAGTTCGACTTACTTAGGTCCTTTTATTCATTATTACTATCGTTCTTTCCTAAATATAAAAAACGGACTCAATCCCTTAAGAAGGTTGTCACACCATCCATCGTTGGGAAGAGTCACCCGGTTCACACAAAAACCATATTTGGAAAGAACCGTGGCATTAAGAAAACCAAAGGCTTATTGATCACTAAAACATAAAAAGAAGCTACTAAATCAAAAAGAAGCTATTAAAGTAAATAAGAAGCTAGACTACTAATAAAATAGAATAAAGAAGCTATGACATAAACTAATGAAAGCAAACATGAATATAAAAACCAAAAAAGGCAAGAGAATATATACATTAATAGAGAGAGAAGAATATATACATAATGAAAATAAAAATAAAAAGAGAGTATTATAGTTATTACAGGCCAATGTCAAATGTCATATCAAATAAAAAATAGACCACCCCCAGAATAAGAATAAGCATTGTCCTCAGTGCTTAACAAAAATCAAAATAAGGAGGGGAAAGAGCAAAGAGGACTTCCTATGTGGTCTCAGTATCCATAGCAGCATCACTTCCCTTAGGCTCCTCCAGCTGGATCTCATCATCCTCTGCTCGGGGAGCAGCTTGGTTGGTGAACATCTGTAGCACTACCTCAGCAGTGTGGGTAGTGCGGTCTGGCTCCTCAGACTGGCCAACTGGTGCCACTGATGATGTTTGGTCTACTGGTACTGATGGATCTGTCTCCATCAATAAGTCAAATGGAAGATCCCCAGCGACTGTTATCTTGGTCACTTATTGTCTCAATTTATCAACTGATTTTCTAGAAGCCTGAGATTTCCTCATCTTCTTCACCTACTTCCCAAGCTCCTCAATTGCTCCCCTATATGCCACCAAGGTGACCATGATGGTCTTTTGATTCTCCAATATTTTCTTCAAAGTTTCCTTCACTGACGGAGGAATCTAGGTTACTAAGGTAGAGGTCTGAGCTGCGACAGCACTGGATAGGTCAGAGAGCTTTGCAATAGTTGTCTGCATCCAGTTGTTAAGACTCGCCAGTGTCTGGGAGACTCACAACGTAGAGAGTGGATAAGTTGACGAGGAAGGTACTAATATCGATGCTGATGTCCCAGAAGATGGAGGTGGTGGCATGGCAGCTATCTCGGTGGAAGGCCCGACTGTTGTGGAAGGCATGGAAGCTGTAGAAGGCATAGCAGCAAAATTAGCAACTACCACTGATGGCTCATCAGACTGGCCTACGATAGTAGTCGACTTACCCTTGTTTTTCAGGTTACTTGGGTCCTTCAAAGAGTACCAGGAGAAGGGCTGCTTAGCCCTTACCTTCATATCAAACCTCTTGGGCTCTACCCCTGCATCCGTGAGATACTCTGTGATAGTGTTGGGATACGGATAGGAGCTTTCACCCTGCCTGACAACCAGAGACATATTGGCCGACATGATGGTATCCACATTAATTGGGTACCCGTCCATGATAGATACAACTAAGACTGCCCCGGAGATTGGAAGATTATTTTCATTCCGGCTTGGGTCTATGCGACTGCATACAAATGTTTGCCACCATTTTGCTTCAAAGTTGAGGGTGTTCCGCAGAATAGGAACCCCTATTATGATCCATGGTGGTGGTGGTCCTATAGTTGCCACTATCTCAGCTAGCCAAGGGCAAACTGCAATCACCAAGTGCGACTTTCTATAAATACTACACCGTCTCCATATCCTCGAACCCCAAATAAGTGTTCAGGGTGCTCTGATCAAATCGTACTTTCAAGTTCCGCACCTTAGTCCCCTTCTTGATGTGCGCCACATAGGCGTAGAACTCCCGCACTAAGTGCTCGTTGGCATCCAATAT